>NC_036248.1:13290409-13436272 GCF_002742605.1 Olea europaea var. sylvestris | reverse complement strand
AGAGAGAGAGAGAGAGAGAGAGAGAGAGAGAGAGAGAGAGAGTTCCAAGTAGCCATATCATGGCTTCAAGCTCATTTCCTGCAACCCACTCCCCACCAAATGTAAGCCGTTCCAAGGAGCTATTATATCACAATGAGAGGAATGCAGTTGAGGAAGATATGGCGCCAGTTTGTGCTTGGGTATGATCTAGGCACAGGGTAGGGATGTGCATTTAACAGAAACATGGGCTTATTCTTCAATGCAAATGTAGAGATGCAAGCACAACATAACAGACAAATTGTGTGCAGTCCTTTGGGGTTAATTTTGCTCAAGAAGCATCCTTGCTCTCAGTTGCAATTCGTTCAATGAGCCAAGGACCATGTGCTCTGAAGAATAACTGCAACCCTGGTTAGCTGAAAATTTTATCAAGTTTCGGATTATCACTGATGCCTCGTCTTCCAAACTCAGAATGGACGAGTCATCTTCTGATCTCTTGCCATACATTCCTTCAAACTCCTGAGACTTTGCAGTAGCTTTATGAAGTACTACATCCGGAAGTCCTGAAATGGAATGAAAATTAGAACCAAGAAAGCTACTGGGCAAGTACCCAAGGCAAAAGGCTATCTTTTAACTGTATATAGATGATACTTGGCACATGATCTATGGCATGTTTGGTAGGAAACATTGGATAGTAATGGACACTATAAAGAAGAAACATAAGCTGAAATCTCGTTTCTTATAATGTCCAAACCTATTGTGCACCAAACATGCAGTAGATGGAAGAGTTATTCAGCTGATGATACTTTGAAGGATAAATTTCAAGGAAAAATGTCTACTTCCTGGCATGCCATTTTGATTCTTAACATTTCGATCAATTTTATCAATTCAAAAATGCCCCTATGCAGGAGTAAAATCTAAACTTAGTTTACAATTTCTTTCTTTTTCCTAAAATATGTCAACTTACCAGCTAACCTTGCAACATTAACCCCATAACTTTTAGGGCATGCACCGGATGTCAATCTATAGAGGAAGGTAACTTCCTCAAGACCTCCAACTCCTTTGCCAACTTTGCATGCCATATGACAGAGGGCGACCTGTGCGCCAAGAGGAAGACAGAATATGAAATCGTTGAAGGGTGAAATTTTCAAAACAGATATAATTATAGGAAAATGTATCGGCTCAGTGATTAGTATATCAATGCATTCAACACCCAAATAAGTACATATTTTACGTTCGTTTTTGGCCAAGTTTTAAGTCCAATTCACTTGTCTTTTTGTGTGTGAGCTTCGAGGCACAGAAAACATTACAAGTTCGACAATCTTTTCTCAAGCTGATTCATATGACCTTCAAACATAAAAGAACATTAGCATTATCTTTTAAAACTACGTTATTGGTCCTATAAATGCAGTTAGAGAAGTCCATTGCAATAAAAACTTGGAATCGGGAGGGGTTACTGTATACAGAAGTAACATGAGGATTTGTTGAAGATTGGTCAAGTTGGCAACCATTCCATGTTGCCAGTCCAGCTAGGATAGTTGATCGGTCAGACTGATTTATTTTTGTTATTTAACAAGTGCAATTAGTTTCCTTGTTATTTGCCCATATATGCATGTAATCAGGTCTGCAAGTTCATATTGCAGAGCCTCAGAAATAACGTGTTCTCTCTCTATTCTATTTTCAATCATTTTCAGAACCCTTGGATATAATATCTGGAATACAACAGAAACTAATAAACAAGGTTGAAGCTATAACATCTCTTTTTCCTTCTTTTTGTATGAATCTAAGATGCTCTGCAAAAGAATGAGTTTGCTCCATAATCCGTACAAAATGAAGTGTCAAGTCTAAGCAAAGAAATATTTTGTTCCAATAGTCAACAAGGATTCTTCTTAAACCATTGCAAAAACTTGGTTAGAAAGTTCCATTTAGGATTACAGAATCTCACTATTTATACCCGATTATAAGAGCTTCAACTTATGTCTACTATATCAAAAATTTTGTACCATGGATTTACAGAATATAACTGTCATAGAAGAGCCTCCTGACACATTTTATCTCATTTCCGTACCTTAGGATATTTCTGATAGTCAATAGCCAACCTATGGTAGTGGGTAGAAAACATTCCCCGACACTGTACCTTGCGCACAAAATGCTCAAGAACTGATTCACTGCCAAAAGAGATTCAAACAAGAAAACTGAAGACCAAATGTATTTTCACAGAATTTTGCAGGCACATTAACAATGATTGGGAGGTTTGAACAAAAATATCTCGTCTCAGAATCTAAAACAGCATATCTAATTCTCTATAACTGCACATACGCTATGGCTTGCCCATCTGACGTTGATGTCCCCCGCCCAAGCTCATCCAATGTTACAAGAGAATTACGGGTTGCTGCAGACTGCATCAACCATCAGAAATAAATTCAAAAGATGATCAGACAATTCATGCTATGCAGCAACAGATGAGGAATTGGATTTAGTACTACAACAAAATAAAGATAACAGATACAATGAATCAATCATAAAAGTAAATCATCTAAGAAGTGACTAGATGATGCCCTTCTCCTTGCATTGATTCTAAAACAGCATCGACTTAGGACTCCAACAACCAGGTTCTTATCTTATCTAAGGGATAAAAAAGGCATTCAATAAAGAAATAATCAAGCAAATAAGAAGAATTTTCATAGCTCGGGCATGCTTTTTTTTTTCTTTTTCTTTTTTTTAAAAAAATCTAACCAATTCGTAACCCTAACCAGCATTGAGGCAGTTTCCAAAAGCTCTGTCAGGAATGTGCTATGCCCAACCATAATTTGATCTTTAGCACCCATTCTAACAAAAATACGGTCAACGGGAGACAACTCAAACCTTTCTGCCGGCACATCTGCCCCTATCTGGGAAGAATCAAAGCTAAACCATTAAAAAATATTTAGAAGCGATTCATAGCTAAAAGAAAAGAGAATTTACAAAATCTACCTGTGCCAAAATCACAGCTAAGCAGACTTGACGCAAAAGAGTAGACTTCCCACCCATGTTAGGACCAGTAAGAAGGATAAAGTTGGCTTGACTAGAACCGCCAAGTGAAACATCATTAGCGACAAAGGTACCCTTGCCTAATGTATCACTCCTGAGAACAGGATGTCCTAAACTATTAGCAATCAGGCACGGCACTTCATCAGGAGATGATACCGGAGAGATTATTGGGCGGCACGTTGGCCCTTCATAGTATTCACTAGCAATAGATAAGCTGATTAAAACATCCAGTTCTGCAAAAAGTACCAGAACACAAAGAAATGAACAAGACATTTTTATTATGTTTTGTAAAGCAAACAAAAACGGCCTATTTCCTGATTTAAACCATAAAAAGCAAATTTACAATTCCAGCAAAGTAAGCCAAAAGCACATAAGAACCTGAAACAAATATTTTTATGTGTCCAATTGAAGGATGAAAGATCTTTAGAAAGACCGGTAGGTTCACATAGTAGTTGACTGAAACTGAGATTTACACTTTAGGTTTGATATCCACTATGCATCAATACCTGAGATAGTAGAAATCAATTGTCTCCATTTATTATGATGTTCACAAAATTTTCCAATTAACCTCTGCAAAATGGTCTTCAACTTAGACTCCTTCTCAGATTCAGCTTGAGAGAGCTTCCCTACTAAATTCTTAATCACTGGAGTCCAGTACCGGAAGAAGCCCTGAAATCAATTATTCAAAGAAAAACGGAGTGAGAACTACACAGCAGTTATATCTTAAAAGAAACCACAGATGAGTGCGTGATTCCCAGCCAGTCTTAATGCCATGAACGGGTATTTGACCCTATCTGAAACAGGTACTTAAGTCATTTCCCACATTATCAATACCTAAGACCAATATTGAGTTCAAATACCGGTATCGTAATGATATGATAAGAATGTTTGTGGAGAAAATGGGAACTCAGGATGTAAATTCTTTATATTTATACGAATAAATATAACAATAGGATACCAACTTATTGAGCTTGTTACCTTTTTCGATGCTTGTAACTCGTACTCCTGTGAAATGCTATGGCACAAACTTTCTGGCACTTCCAACAGGTATGCGTCTTTACCAACTGTTACATAATTAATCTGCAAGTGTCCAAAGGAAATAAGTAGATGGTTGATACACAAGCAGAAGCTACAAGAATATCAGGCTATTTTCAACAAGTTTGTACCGATGCATCTCCAAGTAATTTGCGCTGCTCCTTCAGGTATTTTTCCAAATTAGTTTCTATGTCTCTTATTGTCTGGCAAGAAGAATCATACTCCACATCAACCCCTTCTACAGGAATTACACGTCCTGAACTATTTGCTTCCTCCCAATCGAAGCCATCCTTGAAATGCCGGAGAATCGAATGGACATCGGGGATCCCTTTACCTGCATATAGTTGTTTCAGATTCCAAGCAACATTGTAATTTGTACGACACTGCTGAAACATGAACTAAGCCTAAACCTGGTGTCAATAGATGATGTAGTAGCCTAGAATCTGTATTTTCTAAAATGGCATCAAGTGAGGAGCATGCATGGATCATTAGTTCACATCCACGTAGAACCGAAATGAACTCTTGAAGCTGCTTTTTCGCTGCATCCTCATATAGCACTACTTTAGTTGCATTCCTGCCATTAGCTTCACTGCATTCAACGAAAATCAGAACATAAATCTTTTTAGGAAACAAGTAGGAAATTTAATGATGGAAGTTCCACATATTTGATAATGTATGACCATGTTTTGCAACTATACCTTCTAGCAAAAATGCGCGCAAGTAAACGTTCCATGTCTGGAAGCCTGGACAACTCTTTCCTGAACTCCAGCACAAATGGACCGTTAACTCCCTGGAATCAAGTTATCATAAATACATAAAACCCACAAGTAAATAAAAAAATTAACAACGTACCAAAAGTCATATGAGGAGTAAGCTTTTAAAAGCTAAACGTACCTTCAATCCTGCCACAGCATCCTGACGTTCCTTAATAGACTCAATATGATACAGAGGTCTGGCAACCCATGTTCTAAGTAACCTTTTCCCAAATGCTGTCACACAATGGTTCAATTGAGCATACAGTGTCCTGCATAGACAAAGGAAAAAAACCAAAAAGGTAAATCCAAAACACAGATAAAGCTGAGAATGGTAACTGTAAAGGTAATAGGATGTCGTATGTACCCAGAAGAATCTCCATTTCTTCCGTTCTCAAAAACTTCAAGGTTCTCCATTGCAGCAGCATCAAGAACCATATATGGTTTTTGAGTTATCTCACCAAAACCAGAGCATGGGAGCAACTCGAACTTTGCAAATCTAAGCAGAGTTTCATCCAGAAAAGCTTGTTTCAAATAGAAAAGAGTACCTCCAAGAGCAGAAAGTGCATAGCTACCATCCTCACCCGCATTCACAAGCTCAGATAAAACGGAAGGTAGGCAGTCAACACCAACATTTTTGACCAAAGATTCACTAGCACATGCAATTGCTTCATCCAAATCTGAAAAACATGATTTGTCACCAATAAGCCGGTAGATAGCCTTCACTTCACAAATAGTTTTCTCAGCATCCCAAAATTCAGACAAGGGAAGCAGCTCATTAACCAAAGGATTTCTTGTATGCCTCAGAATTACTTTTTCAGTCTCAGGGCTGAGCAGCTTGGCAGGTTTAACAATCTCTACTGGTCTTAGCTCAGATAAGAGACAGCACAAGGAACTGCAATCTGAATCATCTATAAACTGATAAAAGTAAACATATTCAGTCATTTAGTCCCAAGTAATATATGTAACAACAAAGAGAGAGTACATCATGTATCCAGTATCTTTCATTCACATAGTGATTAGGGATGATATGAAACAGGCACAAGGGCAGAGTAACCACCATATCCTGGTCCTCTCCCCTGGACTTAGCTTTGCGCACTTCACAATTGTCTCTCTTTTTTAGTTTTTAAGTAATAAGTGAGATACATTTTATATGCATCAGTAGTGAAAACATGTACTTCAGAAGGAACACCACCTGTCCAAGAACAATCTTGCTCGTAGTAACATCAACCACACAAACACCAAATATATGAGCTGCTTGTTGGTTTTCTGAACTTTGGCAGTTTTCCGTCACTGCCATCGTATAAGAAGCATCGGGATTTCTTGAGAGCATTTCCCCTTCCATCAAAGTCCCTTTTGTGACCACCGCACAAATTTCGCGTTTCACAACCTAGAATGCAAGTGATGTACATCAGACTACGGAACATGACAAGTTCCAAGGAGAAATAGATAGATGCATAGCATATTATGTAGTGTTAGAATAACCTTATCTTTGCAACCTTTCTCTCTGCGACGAAGTTCAAGCTGATCAGGTGTCTCTGTTTGCTCCACAACAAGAACACGGTAACCCTGCTAAGTCAAATAACTATGATCAAAATTAAGCTAGCAAATGTATGACAAATGGGTAACAGAGGTTAATTAAGATGAAAATTTATTTTACATTAGAGGTTGAATGCTTTAAAATATACAACCTTTTGAGCCAGCTTCTCTACATTCACTGAGAAGTTCTTTTCAGGAAATCCACAGTGAGGTTGCTCTCCCTGAAAGGACAAGTGGTTATCATATAGAAAGACTGTCAAATTAAAGGGAACCCAAAAGGAAATTCAATCATTCTATTCAAGTCATAACCCATGAAATCTTCAAACTCTCGTAGACATTACACAATTACAACTGTTAGTTATTATCAATGCGGTCAATTACCTTCATATACTGCAAATCAAGTTCTTTGGCTCCAATATGTGCATCCATTTCAAAAAGTTCATAAAACTTGCCCATCTGGTTCAACAGAAAAGGCACAATATCAGTCTAGATGTACAAGAAAAGGTACCCAAATCAACATGGAAAGGGAGCCTTGGATATCCTGTAGACCTATGCTTACCTTAAAAAACAGAACCTTGTCCATATGCTTCGACTTAAACTCCCACCATTGCCTCTAAAATAAACAGAATATTCCAGATAAATTACTCCATGAAATCCTCAGAGGTAGTTAGGCTAAAACAAACAATTCAATTACCTGCCCCCCTGATAAGCTTTTTAAGAAATCTTGAGGCAAGTAAAGAGTTTTTGGGTCATAATTTACATCACTGGGGCGTCTTTTCATGGCATCCTTGCGGTCTCTGTTTCAGCAAAGAATCCATTTCAATATTGGATTTATAAAAAGAATCTGTAAGCATTTATTACAATTTAGCTGTTGCGTGAGAAAAGTTGAAGGTATCAGAATTAAGCCGTTGTCCTCCTTGGATTAGTGACATCTCCTATTATCCACATTAAATGTACATAAAAATGTACTTCCAAGATGTAATAAAACTTACACCCCAAGGAACCGTAACTTCTCTGCTTCGCGTGCACCAAATCTTTCTGCTACATCACCAACTAGACCGCTGTCAGGAATGGAAACTTTCCCACCTACAACAAAAATAGTATATTTTAATTTTGAATGACACGTAATTTAGGTACATTTCCACCACTGTTGATATGCATAACAAAGGAATGACTAAATCCAAATGAAACTGAAGGAAAACATGAAATCGCTTCGAAGATATATCTATATTGGATAGTAATATATATGGATTCAAATAAGGCCGTAATTATTGAAGATTGACCATTATTAAATACAGCTGGAATGAATCTGAAAATCAAGCACATGCAGCTCCATTGTGGGGAAGAAAATACCTTCAAATATCACTTTCAAATCATGGTTACAAATCCATGTTCATTGATTAAAGTGTTTTCTTATAGTTACAAACAAGAAGAATAAACACTTATGACTTACTATCTGCAATATGTTTTGTAGAGCGCTTCAGTTCTCCCTCGTTTGCACCAAAGGAAAACTTGGACGCACTATTTTTCAGGTCTCCACTACTCTTTTTATTAGCACTTAATTCCGACTTTCCTCCAGCACTCAACTTCCGCTTCCTCGTCTCCACCTTCTTACTAACACCACTTTTTCCACTTCCACCATCTTCTTCCTCCAAATCCATATCCTCCAAAGAATCCTCGTCTTCCCCCACTTCCTTTTCCACACTTTTTCCCCAATCTTCATCCTCCGAATCATCCCCACCACTCTCCATACCCTCCAAAGTTTTAGTCTCCTCTTCATCATCTACGACCGAAACCCTTCGTAGTCTACGGAACTTCTTCACAGGTTCATTAATCCACTCAATCTTTTCGTCAGATAGTTTCAACAATTCCTGCTCATCATCATCATATCGAACCAAATGCTTCTCCGAGACTCGATCAAACGATATCACACAACCTTCGTACCAAGTGTTATCCATTGGCCAATAAACCCTGATTCTTTTGTTAACAAGCTCTTCTGCACACGATCTCTTAGTAGATACAGGTGTTGAAGGAGAAGAAGATAAATCAGAACCTATCACCATTGTGGGCTTCTTGCTTTTGGTTTGAAGTGGTGATGGAGTGATCAAGCTTGGACTGGAACTAGGGTTAAAGTTAGAATTAAGTTTAGGGTTTTGCTTCGAGAGGGATGGAGATGGAGTAGGCCCAGTAGGAGAAGACGATTCGGATGGTGACTTCTTGGCGAAAAATGTGGTTATCTGCCGCTGTTGATTAACCAATGGCGATTTTCCATTGCTGGTTCGTTTCGATGGAGTCATCGGATTCTCTCAGAGACTGTGTGTGTGTAAAAATGAGAGAATCGAGAGGTTGAACCAAAGTTTACTGAGAGAAATGAGGAATTTCTGATGAATAGGGGGAAAAAGCGCGGGAGAAGGTGAAGGATGGGATGGGATGGGATTTTTGCCGGGAAAGCGTATAGGATGGCGGGATTTTGGGGATGCTGCGCGCATTCTGCACCGAGCTTCAATTCATTGAAAATCGATTTTGGTCCCTCGATTATTGGTTAATGTCACCTTGCAACACTGAGTAGTGAGTACTAGAAAATGGACAAATTCCTATCAACTTAAGGTAGTTAATTATGATCATGTTTGGGTGTGATTTTGAGAATTTTTTGATCGTTAGGAGAAAAATGGGGTTCGTTTGTGAGAGAAGAAGTCAAATATGACAACTGAAATAGTAAAATAACCATCAAAAAATCAATTTTTTGGAAGAAAAATCGCTCCCAAGCAGGCTTTAGGCCACCGTTTGAGCCTCATTATTTCTCATTACATTAAATTAAATTTTTCTCTCTCCTACTTTTAACCACACAATCTTCAATAAAATAATATTACACGTAAATCAAAATCTTTTCAGCCACTCATCTTTCAAAAAAATATTATTCATCTCATTATAATCTACAAATAATGAGGTTCAAACGGTCCCTAGATAAACCTTAGGGACAACAAAATTCTCTGGTCCGTCCCACCCCGGTTACAAAATGGATTCATCGGTTAGTGGAAATTCGAGACTAGGAACAGGGAAAAAATCCCTTGCCCTCGAGTTTGGGGATTGGAGTCTGGGACATGTTCTTTATCCAGCTCTTTCAATTTGTGTTTTATAATATAGCACATGTTTGTTTTTTATTCTTTCTCCATTAAAATGAAAAATATGATCGTTATCCATCATATCAAGCCACCAAATTTGAATTTTTATCTCTTGTGTGATGTTCATAACAACTATGTTTTTCATTCTCATTTTTGCAAAAATGGGAAGCAAACGCCCCCTTAAATTGTAGATAAAAATAAATGGGTTAATTTCACAAATGGTCATTGAACTTAGGCAAAAATTACAAAACGGTCACTGAAATTTAAAACTTTAAGTAACGGTCACTTACGTTTCCAGGCGCTTTAAAAAATGGTCACTGAAATTTAAAAATTTTCAGAAATGGTCACTAAAATTTCAATTTTTTGGGCTACTTTTGCGACAATTTTTCGGCCACTTCCGATCACCGATACCGTCAAATTTTGATACCGTTGGAAAGACCACAATATCTTCTTTAATTACCACCCAAAATCTTCCCATAATTCCAAGGGATTTGACCATCATTGCAAAATTCGCCCAAAAAATTGAAAAATCTGTCCAGATTTTCAGATTTTTTGGGCCAAATTTGAGGCGATTTTTCAACGACTTCTGACAACCAAAATTGCCGAATTTTGATACCGTTGGAAAGCCCACAATGTCCTCTTAAATTACCATCCAAAATATCCCCCAAACTCCAAAGGATTTGTCCGGAATAAACCCACAAAGTTGGCTACTCAAAAAGGCGAAAATGTGGACTGATTTCTTAGGCTACTTTTGAGGCAATTTTTTGACAACTTCCGACCACCAATGTCACTGGATTTTGATACCGTTGGAAAGCTTACAATGTCCTATTCAATTATCATCAAAAATATCCCCCCAACTCCAAAGGATTCGATCAGAATAAACCCACAAAATTGGCTACCCGAAAAGGCGAAAATCTGGGCAGATTTTTCAGATTTTATGGGCTACTTTGAGGCAACTTTCGGCCACCAATACCATTAGATTTTGATACCGTTGGAAAGACTACAATGTCCTCTTTAATTACCATGAAAAATCTCCCCCAAACTCCAAAGGATTCGGCCAGAATAAACCCACAAAGTTGGCTACCCGAAAAGGCAAAATCTGGGCAAATTTTTCAGTTTTTTTGGCGACTTTTGTGGCAACTTTCTGGCAACTTCCGGCCATCAATTTTGCTGGATTTTGATATCGTTGGAAAGCCTACAATCTCCTATTCAATTACCATCCAAAATTAGCCAGTTTGGTGGTCGGAATTCGCAGGAAAATCGCCCAAAAATCTGAAGATTTTGGCAGATTTTCAGATTTTTTTAGCGATTTTCCGGTCAAATTCCTTGGAGTTACAGGGAGATTTTGGGTAGTAATGGAAGAGGACATTGTGGGCTTTTCAACGGTATCAAAATTTGGTGTATCGATGGTCGAAAATGATAGAAAAGTTGTTGTAAAAGTAGCCCAAAAAAATGGAAAAAAACTTTAGTGTGCGTTTTTGAAAGTTTTTCAACTTTAGTGATCGTTTTTGCAAGTTTTTAAACTTAAGTGACCATTTTTTAAAGCGCCCCAAGAGTTAAGTGACCGTTACTGAAAGTTTTAAACTTCAATGACCGCTTTGTAATTTTCTCTATAGTTCAGTGACCGTTTGTAAAATTAACCCAAAAATAAATAAATAAGGTTTTTTTTTTTTTTTAATCCTTTTAAATACATCTACTTAGATCATTTAAAAAACACGACCAAACATACTTGCTCAAGATTCACCATTTCCTGAGAAGACGATCTTGGCTTAAGTCGATTGATTCAGGCATCACAAAGGTTCGCCCATTTGGCACCTTAAGGAATAAAACTATTTTCTAGCATGAAACGATAATGTTAAGATAAAAAAAAAAATAAAAAAATAAAAAAACAATGCTATTTATTCATAGTCTAGATGACTATCCATTTACGTGGTAGTGAAATCACGATTGTATAGTCCAATATACAAAACCATCATTTTTTCATATTAAAAAAAAAAAAAGAAAAAGTTTGAACCCCAATTTTGAGAGCCCCCACCGCCCCGTCCTTAGAACTTTGTGAAGGAGGTAAATTGTGGGATGTGTCTCAACAGGTTAGGGAATAAGAGCTGTCTGTACACTCGCCTACCAAGAGTCCAATTCCATGTCTCAGGAATCGAACCCCCACACCGCGGCTGCCAGCAAGGGGTGAGATAACCTCATTCCTGTCCTTTGCACAACTAGACTATGCCCCGGGGCTCATTTTTTCATTGTATATATCAATTGAAATTATTTATTATAGATACGCATTACGTCACCTCCCCATTTACCTTCTCTTATCTTAGCATTCGTTGAATAATGAATCTTTCAAATGCAGTTAAATAAATTAAATACACATTGAAGAACGAAAAGTAGGGTAATGAATGTGTCAAATATACATTCATCATAACTAAATAGTTGACCAAATAATTAATGATAAAATTGTTCAAATGATTAATAAATTAAATACATATTAAAAAACAAAAGTATGGCATTATTGAAATAACTAAATACATAATGAAATACAAAATGAAGATATTATTGAAATAATTAAATTACAGGGATAAAATAATCTAAAAATTATTCCAATGTGATATTTAATATATTGTAGATACGTTCAAATTTTATTGGAAGATATAAAAGTAACTCTACTAGCATGTAGACCAATAATCATCTAGAACCTAAATTGATAGCATTATTCGAAGAACACTACTTTCAAAGGGAAATTTTGGAGTTAGATCAGTATTGAAGATGATTGAATCGTCAATTAGATGTTTGGGTAGATTTTTCTGAAGCACGTGCAAATATTTTTGAACACGGATAACAAAAGTGTACCTTCAAACTGAAAAAAAAAAAGGAAAAAAGAAAAAGAAACAAAAGTCTCGATAAAGAGTGTAATTACACAGGAATATAGTTAGATCACTCTTGTTAGATCATTGCAGTTGTAGCAAAAGAGGCAAACATGCAGGGGCACTACATTCGAGTTGAGATTTGCTCTCCAAAATTGACTGTCCAACTTGTCGTCCACCAATGATTCATCGACATATCATTTTACACATATTTTTAAGTACGAGTGACGATGAGAGAGAAAAGTTAGATATTTTAATTTAAAATGATGTGTCGATAAATCATTGGGTGGACAACAAGTCAGACAACCAATTTTAGACAGTAAATCTTCACTGACTTCATTTTCATTATCGATACGAGTCATGATGCGCATACATGAGAGAAGCTACAACGTTGAAGTAAATAGATGCACAAGGTTATATCCAAAATATGATCGAAACATAGCACATACCATAACTATCTGTCTATATTAAACCGTCCCTTTAGACAAATACCCCTGCAACCTCTGACGACGAAATTGTTAACAAATCTGTTATATATGACCACAATACAACCAACAAGATCCCTAACGGTCGAACTAACCTCGACATGCCTCTTCACAAATTATGACAACATAAGAGATACCCATTCACGTTTAGAAAATTACACTAATCTCCCATATTTCTAATTTTCAGTGTCACATACATCCTGACCACTTTTTAAGTCGTGTATAATTTACATTGAAGTTGTATCTACAATTTCCTTATCAAAAATAATATGAACTTTTCTACAATTAATTGTAGTTAATTTGCTCAAAGTAAAGCACAGATTATAAGTTGACATGTTATAAACGGATTTCATTCCACGTAATTCAATAGTCAATCATATATACTTAATTAAAATAACTAGACCATCATTACCAAATTACTCGATAAACCCTAGGTTTATATTTTGATTACTCTCACTAGTATGCAATTTCGAAATTGTGCATGCACGAAATCTCTAAGCTATAATATATTGTTAAAAGAAATAAATTAAATTGCAACTAATTGTAGAAAATTCTGTATCTCCATGACTCCATAGACTTTTTAGGTATAGTAACCTCGTATAAGGTGTTCGTCTCACGAAACTCCATTAAAATTTGTGAAATTCTTAAATGATCGTAATTCAATTTGAAACACGTATTTTGTGGGATCCACAACTTTTGTCAATTTTCTAACCGTATATTTTATCAACTTTATGATTTGCTAAAATGTTGGTAAAAAATTTTATTAAACAACTCACGTAACTTCTAGATGATGCCCTCGTTTGGAATGACTTTTGAAAAGTCAAAATGCTTTTGAGATCCAAAAACTTCTTTTGAATCCATTGGACTAAATTTAAAGGTGCTTTTCTAATTATAAGAGTTTTTAGAGGAAGTGGATCAAATATAATTTTTTTAAAAGTACGAATGAAAGCTTTTAAAAAATTAGTTTCAAACAAAACTAAAATCTAACTTTCTACAAAAAGTAAAAACAAAAGCCATATTCAATGGGCCTGATATATAGCTCAAAGTTGGCCAAATTTATATGCAACACGCAAAAATTGGAAATACAAAATATGAAAGTGTTTTTTTTTTTTTTTTTTTTAAATGTAAAGAGATGTATATGATATCTCTATCTCCATCTATCAACTACCTTCAGGGCTTCACTGTCATTCTTGTCGGGCGAGGTTTCACACCTATCTCGTTCAAACTGGTTTCTCTACAGTGGCCAAATGAAACACGTTTCACTCCACTACTTTATTGCTAAGCTATTTCCTTAACCCCAATTCCATCTTCTCCGTCAGATCTACTACATAAAACATCCAAAATTTCCCCTAAATCACTTGCAAAATTGGAATCCCTCAAAAGAACTATGAAGGAAGAACGACGATCGACGTTTGAATGGATGGGATGGCCATCATCAATTTGACTACCAAGGAGCGGTGCCACGTCATCAGTGAGGTTGTGGTGGAAGTGCTAGCACAGTTGACGGTAGCCCTAAAGAGTCTAGCCGATCGAAACTTTCTAACCTCACGAGATTTGAGGTTTGTGTTGAGTATTTGTTCAAAATCAATGGAATGATAATGCCTAATTGGTGAGCTCAATTATGGAATTAGTAAAATCAAAAGAAATTAAAAAATGAAAAATTTTGGCTTTTTGCCTATGCGTACGCACATGCTTAATTTTGTGCGTATACGAAATGTGTTTTAGCTAAAACAAAATCAAATTTGCTTCTACTATGCGTACGCATAATGTTAAAAAAATAGTCGTTGGCTAATTTTTCAATTTGAAACTTGGGGGCCGTTTTGGATTAAAAGTTGCTAGTTTTCATCTTGTTATGTCACAATTTCGTGATGTATTGATTGAGGCCTACAAATAGGTAATGAATGATCAATAAAAACATATTAGAAACATTGAAAAACATCTTGAGATCCACATATCATTCCACATTGAATTAAACTATTGATTTACATTCATATTCAATATCTTTGTGTTCTTAAAGTTTCAGAGGATTGCACTTGTACTTTGGTGTTAAATCTTTTACAAGCCTTGATATAATCCTACAAACCGTTTGCCAAAATCTTTCAGCATCTCATTCAATCCCGAGATGGGGCAAATATAGTTTGAAAACAGCAATTACGCGTTCGAGCCTTCATATTCGTTATGTTCTTCATCTTCTTGATCACATTTCTGGTTATTTGTTTCTTCTCCATTTTTCCCAGTTGATGTAAATTATCCAACAATCTCAAACTATATTTTGCGGTGGAGAACGATATCACTTTGGCGGGATCAAGTTGATGAAATCCAGTTCCTAGTTGGATATTTGATGGGCGAACTTCATGTGAAGGCTAGTACAAATTTAAGTTTCTGTTGACGGAAGTGAAGATCTCCTACATTCTAATTTCGAATTTGGCGATGCTACCGAAATCAACATTTCTTTGGCGAAAGAATTTTGGAAAGGTTGAAAAGAAATGATTTCATTGAAGAATAAAAGGATACAATCCGACATCATAAATTCAATTCCGGTAATATTCATTTATCTTCTCACGTGCAATTTAGATGTTTTGTTAAAATATATGCACATTATCAATGATGATATCCTTCATGAATTTAATTTCGATTATGCATAATTTGTTGCATATGTTTGTGAAAGTGGAAATATGGAAATCATGATGTTGCATGAAAAATTAAAATTGCATATTCATTTGTAAGGTATGTGTTTACATACATTTGATGAATTTGAATATGAATTTTCATAATCATCTAGAACTTCCTATTAGATGAAGGATATGAATATTGTGTCCATATCTATGAATTGCATAGTTATATAAATTCTTCGCCTGATATATTTGATGGATTAAAGCATTTATGATCCTTAGAATATGCTTTATTTATGGATTTTGATCTTATATGCAATTTATGGTGATAGTAGAGGCTAATGAAAGATTATTATGTGTTGGTTTGATATCAACATAAAATTTTTGAAAGAATTATGTGATTATATTCAAATTGAAATCTTTATTCATTAAGCCTCTCATTTGTGAAAATCGTGTAGAATATTATGAGATATTTTAGGGTCAATTTATTAAATATTACGGCATGATAATTGATTATGTGATCTATGATCTACTTCGCTGATTTACTACATGTTAAGTATGAAAGTCATGCTGAATATTGTTAAGCAATGTGGTATTCCATTTGTAGTTTCAAGTTGAGACCGAAATCGATTAATCAAAACCATGATAACAAATATGTCTTTTGATGAAGTATGCATAAATTACATGGATCTACTACCATGAAATTATGTTTTGAAAGAAACAATTGGTTTTCTTAAATTGTTAATCTAGAATCATTTGATGGAACATTTTGTTATGGTGGCTAGGGGAACATGCTAAAAATAAATAAGAATATTTGAATTGTGAATTTATTTGATATTCATTAATTGGTGTATGAAAGTGTTTACTCTATTTTGAATATGCATGAAGAAAATTTATGTTTTTTCACTTGAAATGTATAATTTTGGCACCCATGTAGTTAAATGGTTGAAATCTTGATGTGAATACTATACTATTGCAATAAAATTAATGATATTGCATATGTTACATATGGGAAAATTTTAATGTGTAAGAATTTATTGAAAGAAATTATGTGAACTCTTATAACCATTTCCTCTGTAAAAAATGGAAAATTACACGTAGTTACTTTCGTGTCTCTTTCCCTGTATTCCATTATATAAATTTGCGAAAAAAATATGAACTTATCAAAAGAAATATAGATTGATGCATGCTATAAGTGCAATATGGGAACAATATGGTTTGTACGCATGGAATAATAATATTGTGAGAATGCCAACTAATTGTTTGATTTCATGTCTTGTTGAACTCATATCAATTTGGGTTAATGTCGATAGCCTTATTGAATCCTATGGAATCAAGTGAGATGACTTTATGCCACTTATATTTTGCATAAAGTATGACAGATTGTGACTTGTTCTAGTGAAAATTGCTTGCGAAATTATAAAGACTTGGAAATACTTTGTAGAGCACAAACTGCGCCTAAAGTTAGGGTGGTGCTGAATATCCTTTTTATTCAAATCTGAAAAAGTTTGAATGTGGTAAACTAGTTGGTTAAATTTTCATATTTGGATGGAAATTATACTAACTTTTAGTAATAGCCTCAATTAATTATATTAAATTAAATGAGATGATCTTATGCTAAATTATGTTTGCATATGAGTATGGCAAAATGTAATATTGTCCGAAGTTAAATAAGGTGAACGCATGCCTTATTATTTAAAAAAAAAAAAAGGTGAACCCCAATCTTGAGAGCCCCCACTGCTCCGTCTCTAGAGTTTTGTGAGGGAGGTAAATCGCGGGATGTGCCCTATAGGCTAAAGAACAAGAGCTACTTGTACACTGCGCCTACAGGGAATCCAATTCCATGTCTTATTTTTGATATGATGATATCTTGTGAAAAGTGATAAGTTGTACATGTTTGAAAGAAGTAGTACTTGGTTTTCTTCATTAATTGAATTGAACTTCAATCAACGAACCAAATTGAGTTGGTTTATGCTTAAGAAACATTAATGGTATATGAGATAACTTTGATCAAATTGTGTAATCCAAGTAATAAGTGAATTGAATTATGAAAAAATTGATGAATTATAAGTTCTAGTGTAACCCGAAATGTGGGGGTTTAACATTGACGCTTGTGCACTTTTATGAGAAGTTCAAAGATTTGTAGATGCAACGATATTAGATTGAATATATGTTCTTAATTGAGGAACTGGGGGTAACTTAGTTTTAAAAAGTTACCATGTCATTTACCTTTTTAATGATAGAAAGATATTTATGAAAGGAGAAAGGGTAGAGAAGTCCGTATACATATATTTATAAGGATGAAATACACTAAGTCTAAGTGGATGAATTGGATGAAAGCCAGTCACGAAGTTTGCAAAACTAATGTGAATATTTAAGAATATTCATAAGTTGAAGATTCACTGTAATATTTCAATGATGAAATTTGAATACCCAAGTATGAAATCCACAATAAAAGTAATTGACTAGTATAATAATTTGATGGAAATTAAAGCTTTAAATAAAGCTAGTAAGAAGCATGTGACTTCATAAAAGATTCCTTCGTAGTAACAAGATGTATCTATCAAATGAATCGATTGTTGGCTATCTATATTTGATAAGATACTAAGTCACATGGAAAGTCTAGATATATATGTCTTAGACGTGACTTCATAAGGAGATTATCAAAGGTGAAATAATTCCGTAGAGAATTTAGCGGATCTTTTAAACAGACAACTAAAAGAAAATTTAGTGGTGTCCAGTTCGAGTTGGGTGGGGTTGAAACTCCTAAATAAAAGGTTCACCAATGATGGCAACCCTGTCTGTCATTACTCAAAAGGTAATCAACGGGTTTAAAGAGTAACAACAAGTCATTCGATATGTAGATAGTTGCTGCATTATTAAAATCCACGATGACCCTATCATAATTAAAATAATGCTGATTGTTACTAAAGTGAAGGTTGAGCATTCAAGCTCTTAATGAAATTTAGTGCTAAAACACAAGTATCTCTAAAAGTAACAAAGGTACTGGAAGAACTTTACCTAAACAAATTTCGAGGTGGTGCCACCTCAATTGAGAGTTGGAGTTTCTCTCTTAAAAGTTTGTCAAATAAAATGAGTGCAAGGCCATAACAGCGCTAAGCGAGTTGAGGAACTCGAGAACACGTGATACTTATGTGTGTGTTCTTACCGATATTGTCACAAAGAATAATTGGTTCAAAACTTCCATACTTAGGGCTGGGAAAAACTCACGAACCGAACCGAACTCGACGGTTCTTCTTAAGTTAACTACCCGAACGGGTATCCGAATCGAGAACTGACGGGTACGGTTCGGTTCTTGGTTCTAGACCAAGAATCGAAGAACCGAATAAAAATTGAATTTTCCTTATTTTTTTATTTTTTTTATATAAATCAAATTATTTTAATTTTTTCTAAATCTAATTTTTTGGCCCAATTATTTGTTTCATTTTTAAAATTTTTTTTTTAGCCCAACATCAAGCATTCTTGACCCATTTAGGAGTTCTTTAACTCCTAAAATAGGCTAATGAAAGAATCTAGACTTTTGAGAGTTTCCGAAAATAGAGTTTGCATTGAAGAGACAGAGTTCTATAAGAGTATTGAGACAGGTAATAAAATATATGTTTTATTCTTCTTATTAAATCTTATTAGTTGAATATTTTTTAGTTCATTCATGTTTGTTAATTGTGTTTTTTCAATTTTTTCTATAGAGTTTCTTCATATGACAAGTCAAGAAATTGATGATTAATCAAATAGCTTATAAGTATTAGCAATACTTAAAAATATTTTATCTCTATGACTTCTAATTCATATTTAATTGTTTAATGTAGACTTGATTTTGAAGGCTGAAGCAAGAGAATTATTGACATGGATTACCGATATTTTAGTACTAGTATCTACTTTTTAGTATATGTATACATTGGTAAATTAATGTTATTGGACAACTTGTTATTTATATATTTTTTAATGAGACTTCGTTAATTTGTAAAAGTTATGATTCAACATGATTGAGTCGAGCTTTTGAGTATTTGGCCGAATTCGATACGAACTTTAATCGATTTTCAATTCTCAATTTATTTAACCAATATCGAACAGTTATTAGTTGTATTTATGTAGTGTACGCACAAAATTAAGCCAACGGCTTCATTTTGATCATTGTTATCACTAAGGTATGGCTAGAAGTTTCAACCAAGAAGTTTAGTTAGATGTTCATAGAAGGAAGCAACAACAATGTGATGGAATTTAAGTCGTCCTATGCATCTATTTATTTCTCCGATTCTTTCTATCAATATACTGTCAATTTATACGCTGATGGTGTTATTGTTTTAGCTCATACTCTTCCCCCCCTCCCCCTCCCCCGTATGAAAAAATTGATGAATTATAAGTTCTAGTGTAACCCGAAATGTGGGGGTTTAACATTGACGCTTGTGCACTTTTATGAGAAGTTCAAAGATTTGTAGATGCAACGATATTAGATTGAATATATGTTCTTAATTGAGGAACTGGGGGTAACTTAGTTTTAAAAAGTTACCATGTCATTTACCTTTTTAATGATAGAAAGATATTTATGAAAGGAGAAAGGGTAGAGAAGTCCGTATACATATATTTATAAGGATGAAATACACTAAGTCTAAGTGGATGAATTGGATGAAAGCCAGTCACGAAGTTTGCAAAACTAATGTGAATATTTAAGAATATTCATAAGTTGAAGATTCACTGTAATATTTCAATGATGAAATTTGAATACCCAAGTATGAAATCCACAATAAAAGTAATTGACTAGTATAATAATTTGATGGAAATTAAAGCTTTAAATAAAGCTAGTAAGAAGCATG
Source organism: Olea europaea var. sylvestris (assembly GCF_002742605.1). NCBI lineage: Eukaryota > Viridiplantae > Streptophyta > Magnoliopsida > Lamiales > Oleaceae > Olea > Olea europaea. The sequence continues at coordinate 13,416,025 of NC_036248.1, read as the reverse complement.
TGACTTCATAAAAGATTCCTTCGTAGTAACAAGATGTATCTATCAAATGAATCGATTGTTGGCTATCTATATTTGATAAGATACTAAGTCACATGGAAAGTCTAGATATATATGTCTTAGACGTGACTTCATAAGGAGATTATCAAAGGTGAAATAATTCCGTAGAGAATTTAGCGGATCTTTTAAACAGACAACTAAAAGAAAATTTAGTGGTGTCCAGTTCGAGTTGGGTGGGGTTGAAACTCCTAAATAAAAGGTTCACCAATGATGGCAACCCTGTCTGTCATTACTCAAAAGGTAATCAACGGGTTTAAAGAGTAACAACAAGTCATTCGATATGTAGATAGTTGCTGCATTATTAAAATCCACGATGACCCTATCATAATTAAAATAATGCTGATTGTTACTAAAGTGAAGGTTGAGCATTCAAGCTCTTAATGAAATTTAGTGCTAAAACACAAGTATCTCTAAAAGTAACAAAGGTACTGGAAGAACTTTACCTAAACAAATTTCGAGGTGGTGCCACCTCAATTGAGAGTTGGAGTTTCTCTCTTAAAAGTTTGTCAAATAAAATGAGTGCAAGGCCATAACAGCGCTAAGCGAGTTGAGGAACTCGAGAACACGTGATACTTATGTGTGTGTTCTTACCGATATTGTCACAAAGAATAATTGGTTCAAAACTTCCATACTTAGGGCTGGGAAAAACTCACGAACCGAACCGAACTCGACGGTTCTTCTTAAGTTAACTACCCGAACGGGTATCCGAATCGAGAACTGACGGGTACGGTTCGGTTCTTGGTTCTAGACCAAGAATCGAAGAACCGAATAAAAATTGAATTTTCCTTATTTTTTTATTTTTTTTATATAAATCAAATTATTTTAATTTTTTCTAAATCTAATTTTTTGGCCCAATTATTTGTTTCATTTTTAAAATTTTTTTTTTAGCCCAACATCAAGCATTCTTGACCCATTTAGGAGTTCTTTAACTCCTAAAATAGGCTAATGAAAGAATCTAGACTTTTGAGAGTTTCCGAAAATAGAGTTTGCATTGAAGAGACAGAGTTCTATAAGAGTATTGAGACAGGTAATAAAATATATGTTTTATTCTTCTTATTAAATCTTATTAGTTGAATATTTTTTAGTTCATTCATGTTTGTTAATTGTGTTTTTTCAATTTTTTCTATAGAGTTTCTTCATATGACAAGTCAAGAAATTGATGATTAATCAAATAGCTTATAAGTATTAGCAATACTTAAAAATATTTTATCTCTATGACTTCTAATTCATATTTAATTGTTTAATGTAGACTTGATTTTGAAGGCTGAAGCAAGAGAATTATTGACATGGATTACCGATATTTTAGTACTAGTATCTACTTTTTAGTATATGTATACATTGGTAAATTAATGTTATTGGACAACTTGTTATTTATATATTTTTTAATGAGACTTCGTTAATTTGTAAAAGTTATGATTCAACATGTTATTAGTTGTATTTATGTAGTGTACGCACAAAATTAAGCCAACGGCTTCATTTTGATCATTGTTATCACTAAGGTATGGCTAGAAGTTTCAACCAAGAAGTTTAGTTAGATGTTCATAGAAGGAAGCAACAACAATGTGATGGAATTTAAGTCGTCCTATGCATCTATTTATTTCTCCGATTCTTTCTATCAATATACCGTCAATTTATACGCTGATGGTGTTATTGTTTTAGCTCATACTCTTCCCCCCCTCCCCCCGGGGTTCCCTCTCCCATCCATTTATTTTCAAATTTTAAATAGTATGATAACAAATTGAATTTACTGGATGACTATTTCTGCTGTAGAAATAGAGACTCAATACTGCTCACCGTCTCAGCTTCCAATATCCTTTTGCAATGTGCATTTTGTAGAATAATAGGATGAACGAACATTGTAATCGATGAAGGTCATCATATACTCAAGACCTTCTCTTATAAATTCGTCATTTTCCATCTTCTCTTGGTGAATGCATTATTGGGCAAGTTAAGATTTTTAAATTTAGATTAATTTGAAGTTATAAAATTTCTCTTTGTTTACATGGCTTTCAGGTTCATAGTAGTGAAATGTTTACGCATCCTTATTTGGGTTAAAATATTTATTTGGTAACTAGGCCGGACCCTCCCTGATAAACCAATTAACCTGGGAATCCTTGACCATTTTGAAAATTTCATTGACCCGAGTTGATCCATGGTTTGTTCTAGAAAGAGCACAGGCATTATCAAATCATTTGCAACCTTGTTAAACTAAGTAAATATAATTGGCTAGAGCTAAACATTGAAATGTCGTTCAGAAAGTAAAGCTTGTTATTAGACATATAAGAGATTAATAGGCATTTTTTGTTTCAGCATGAATCTGAAATATTTGTTGGTCAAGTATTTGTAAGGTTGTTCTCTAATTGCATGTCTTCATATCTATTTATATCCATGTACAAGAACTATATTGATAGCAAAATGATAGTTTGGCTTGTGAAGTAGAAAGTTTTCAACTGTTGAATTAATCGAGATGGAGGAATCTTTATAATTCTCTTTCCTGTTCTGGTAGATCTTACTTTGTTGTAAGGTGAGAACTATTCCAGAAGTCCACAGGAAGCAAAGTTAAAAGGTTAGTAATTTCTACAGAAGAAATTTAAGATTTAATGGACTATGTTGATTTGACTTATTTTGTTGATTGCATAAAGCAATTGGCTTCGAATTAATTTGAGATACTGTGCTTTAGTCATTCCTATTCCATTATGTTTAGCAATGAACTTAACGTGATGGTGAAAAAAGATTTATGCAAGTCATCCCAAATTTATTGAGAAGATGACTATGTTTATCAATGCATTTCTATATGCTTTGCCAATCATTTTGGAACTTGAACACGAGGATAATAATATAACGACAATGTAAAAGACATCAATGCGAATTGAGGCAAAATTACAATATTAGAAACCCAGAGTTAAAATCACAATTGTAATTCATCCCATAATAGTAGTTTTCTTTACAAGTATTTCTCAACATAAAAACTTTTGCAGTTGATGGCGATAGGCAACATGATAATCAATTTAGAACTGACTGGTGAGGAGCAGGAGAAGTTTCAAGCTAATTTAAAAATAATTTCTTCTTGTTTTTATTTATTATAATGGTTTCCAGCTATTGTTGGTTCTCCCATATCAAGTGAAAATGTTTAGAGTAGCTTCAAATAAGAGGAGCTGCAGCAGAGTTTTGGATAATACAAATGATCAAGAGGAAAAAGCCAAGTTGAGTGTTGAAGACATCAAATATCCAATCAACATAATAGTAGTAGTAGATTCAAATGTGTGAGCTGAAGTCATTGAATGTACTGGTGGTTTTTGTGGTAATTTTTTATTTTTTTCTACAGTTCTACTGATATTCATTTCATATAAGATCAAAACCATTAAATTTTGAAGTTATTTCAATATATTTAACATTAGTGTGTTAAACTGGCTCGTTTATGATGCATTTCCATGCAATACTTAAAAACAAGTTAGCAAAAGGACAGACATTTGGAACATATATACTGGTTTTGATACCATAATACTGAGAAAAGTTATGATAGGCTTCTAAATATTTGTGGGGAAAAAAATGCAACTTTCAGTTATCAAATATCATTCTCTTTCTATTGGATCTACTAATGCTAAAGGAGGGAGAATTTTGGTTTCAGGCAAGGCTTACTTGATAGAAACTTTTTGCTTGTTTAGCCTAGAATGATATAATTTAGTAAGTCTCTATGCATTCTCAATAAAGGAAGTCCATCACAGCGTAGCTATAGCAAACATTGGATTGATGATGCAATTCTCGAGAATTCAACATATTTAACACTAATATTACCTTCAAAATAATCAAGCTCGTGCATTAGTTATTATAAAACTTGAAAGTTGTTGTCTCAAAACTTTTACCCCATGTTTGAACTTCATTCTATTAAATTTTTTTTAACTCATTTTAAATTATGCATTTTTTAATAAAATAATTTTATACTTAAGTTCAATTTTTTTTTCTAATTTTACCACACATTCTAAAAAAAATAATAAATAAATAAATAAAATTACTATTACAAAACTTATTCTACATAAAATGGGTTCAAAAACACCATTAGATTAGACTCATTAGATACACACTTGAAAGGGTACAGAGCATCCTAGCAAATAAGCTTATATCATTTCTTACGTCATCTCCACCTTCGTTTTCACCTTCCCAGTACTACTCCCTAAAAGAATATTCTTTCAAAGGTTCCAAATGTTGACTATATTGAAATTAAAAATTATCAATAACTAAAAGAAAATTAAAACAAAATATGTGCTCTGTGTGCGAGTGATTTTTTAAAAAGTGAATTTTTTGGAGGGTGGTTAAAAAGTTGGAAAAAATTATAAAAAATATGAAAAATATAGAATGCATGATAAAATATGATATGGTAGAAGACTCGAGAAAAATCGTATTCAAACCATATGTTGAATTCAAGACTCCACATTCCTTTAAGACCATTTACTCGAAGTAGTAGAAATGTTATTTGGAATGTCTTTTTTGTTCAGTATGTACTAAAAGTATTTTCAACAAATTGATGAATTATAACGTGTCGAGTCTTTTTTTAAAATCTCGATCATAGTCACATGACCATTAATATATATATGCATTATTGAAATTAATACTTTATTTTGAGTGAATCTATAAATCAAGTTGTAAATTCAAATGTAATACATCATCATTTANTGGATGACAAAATTATACAGCAGATCTTATCTCGTTTTGAATTGTGAATTTGTGCAGAATGTTTGATTAAAAAGTGGGAAAAATTTTTTGGGTTTCCTTACGTAACATTTTATTATGTGAATGTGTGATTGAAAATAAATATGTAGAATAAAGAATTTTGAAATAATGGTTGTTGAGGGTTAAATTTATTGCTTAGCACGTGTTTGGTGCTTAGCCTGTGTTTGGTCTCCATTATTTTTAAAATATATTTTTTTCTCTTTTATTTTTAAGTACATATTTTTTAATAAAATAATAATATTCGTAAATTTAAAATTTTTTCACTTTTTTTTTATCACATATTATTCATCAAAATACTATTTTAAAATACATTATAAGAAAACAAAAAGAGCTTCTTTACTTAGCTGCCATTACCATATATCATTGGCTGCACGCCTGTACCTACCTATGAACATGCACAGACGGCACACCTAATTAAATTAATCAATAAAAAATTACTTTCCATAAAGAGGAGAAGCAAAAAAACCCCACTCCCTGGCCTATAAATACTCCCCATTGGAGGTGCTTAGAAACATTCGTTCGCCCTACTTTTCTTTCTACGCAGCCTCTTTGTTGAACGGGTTAGTTTTTCTTTCTCCTTTGCGTGTTTTATTTTTTATTTTTAGTTTTATGTAGTTTTTCTGTTTTCTCGCCTTCAATTTAGTTTTATTTGATGTTGTTCGTGTTTCTTTTATGTTTTGGTGTTCTGAGTAGTTGTAATAAATCGATGTTATTTTGCTGTGATTTTTGCAGATTTTCGAAAGTACTCAAATTCGGCTTAGGTTCTTTCAGATCTTGTGGTTTTCAGCGGTATAATACTAGAATTAAAGACCGAGATTTGTTTTCTTTGATCAAAGTTCTATGATTCTGATAAATTTTCTTCGTATATCCAAATGGCGTTCGCTATCCTGATGCGTCGAATTAGAATTCTCCACTCATTCTCAGTTGTTTTCCTCCACTATTTCTATGTGTTTTCATGAATCAGCCCTTTGATAGTCCAAATCCCTAATTTTGCTGTGTCAGGATTTCCAAATTTATTGACTATCCACATTCTTACTTTTTATCGATCTAACATTCACATCTCAGTCCTCTTTAAAAATAATTGTAAATCCACATTCAGAATCTGTTATTTATTTAAAAGAGACAAAAATGTCGACAAAACAGCAGCCAACTAGTCCAGGGTCCGAAATGGACCAACGCCATGCTGGGAATGATGAAAGGAAAAGGAAGAGAATGATATCAAACCGTGAATCTGCACGCAGGTCTCGGATGAGGAAGCAGCAACATCTGGATGAGATGGTTGGTCAAGTGAGCCAGCTGCAGACCGAGAACAGTCTCCTTTCACAGAAAATCAATAACACCACTGAACTTTACCTTGGGGTTGCCTCGGAGAACAACGTGCTAAGAGCTCAGCTTGCAGAGCTGACTGATCGTCTAAGATCACTGAACTCTGTTCTTGAAATCGTATCTGATGTTAGTGGACTGGTGTTGGATATTCCCGATATCCCAGATACCTTACTCGAGCCATGGCAGCTGCCTTGCCCAATACATTCCATCACTGCATCTGCTGATATGTTCCAGTACTGAATAATAGTTAAAGAAGTCTCCTCCGTGATGCTTTGCTGGTTCTCCCATGGTAATACGTGTCATTAGTCATGCTTCGTTTGGATAATGGTTTGGTTTTCGTTTTCACTATGTCATTTGAGTCTAGAATAATAGGGTATTAAGGGCACCTTTGATCCAAAAACACTAGATGTCACTCGTTGCCAGTTTTGCCTAGTCTTTGTCAAATGTGCTCATAAGGGTTTGGCATATGTTTCTTTAACATCGTCCACTAATAAGAGTACTAGTGCATAGGTTGGCACGAAGTACTGGATGTTATTGGATAGTAACGCCCTCTTTATTACTTTCCTGTATTTCCTAGTCTATCTTGTCAAACATGTCATAAATATTTTGCAGTTGTTGCCATGGATACTATTAAGATTGATGGTTTGCTTTGATGTAAGTTAATCAATGGCTTCTGGAAGTAAAATCTATTTTATTGGATGACGGTTGCTTTGTGTATATGAATTTTTATTGAAGTCAATGTTATATGAATTTGGTTGTTAATCTTGCGGTGCTGCACTATTTTACAAATCTTGAAACAAATTAATTGCCACTCTAACTAACATCATCTAATTAGTAAATTTCGTGTAAAATACTTAGGTACGCTAAATAAAGGAAAAAGGAGTATAACTATAAACTCTTCAAGATTTAAGAAGAGACATTTGTAATAACTTTTTTAATTCAGCCTAACAAATATGTGTAGAGGTATAACATAATTAAATACGAGTAGGGTGTTTGCTGAATTAATTGACTCGGAAACATAACCGTAACAAAATAATCAATCATCGTAAGTGCGGCACTCATCAGTCTCCGGGTTGTCCTTGCAGTAATCTTCCAAAGGGTCGGACTCTTTCTTCTTGTCCCGGGCATGGCTGGCCGCTGCGCTTAGCTCCTCCACCTCGTCCCACGCCGCTGCGCACTCCCCGTCGGTGGGGTTTTCGGAGCAGGCTTCCTTGGCGTTCTTCACGCTCTCTGCCACCTTCTCCGAAAGGCCTTCTGGTGCAGCGGCCACTGGGTGGACGTACATCCTACCCCGTCCAAATTCAGTGCACCTCTTCCATGGATTGTTTAGCAACGAGAATTTGGCGGATTGTAACATTTTGGGGGATTCTAATGCCAGCACTTTTGGGGTTGTAATGCTCACGCCGGCGACTGCTGCCATTGGAATTGTTCTGTAACAGTTGTTCCTAGTGCTGTAATGGTATTCAACAGAGATAAGAAATGCATTATTGTGAGTAGAATATATAATATAATATTGTGGTGGTATTATACTGAATTATGGACACAAAATTCTTATCATTTGTCAACCAATAATAAGCTTCCACGTTAGGCCCACCGAAGATATTTATATTTCTATAGAAATATATCTATCGATCAATTTCTCTTTCACATATTGCACTTGTTTGAGCCCATTTTGAGAGGGGGAATGAATTTTTAAATAGTGTATTGATTGAAAATGTATGGTTAAAAAATGAGAAAAAGTTTTGAATTTACGTGTAATATTATTTTATTGAAGAATATGTGATTAAAATGATATCAAAATACTGTAGAAGAATTCATTTTTTTTTCCAATGAATGGGAATCAAACAAGGGCAATTATCTTACTTTGATTGAATATATATATAATAAAATGTGTCGTCAAAAATTCATAAAATATATGATTAAAATTAATTGTTAATTTGAACTTGAGTTTATACCAAACATGGTCATAGTATTTGACAATTTAATTTTATTATAAAACAAAAAACTATCTAGTAAATGATATTATTACAAAAAGTAATGCTAGGTTGGGTTACACACAGTTTTACACCCTCCACATGGAGGGAGATTTATGCATATTTTATTGTGCATGGATCCCCTCCTTATAAGGGGAGTGTAAGGTCGTGTGTACAATTATGTATACATAATATTGTCCTATTATAAAATCCAATGCTTATAGTGTCCCAGCCAACAACCTATGAATTATGCTATTTGTACAAAATTAGTCGACAAAGTTGGTATATAAAATAACATTTACATCAATCATTTCAAAAATACTTTTTAAAATCATTTAAAATCAAAGTCCAAGATTTTGTCAACATTTATTTTGTCAACTTATTTTGTACAACTAAATTAATTGACAACCTATTGGCATGGACAGGTAGCATCCAAACGTTAATTAAGCAATGACGGGTGGTGACTGCCACGGGTAGTGCTTACCCACACTTGAATATACTAATTCCTCGTTCCATTCCATAAAGGTATGTTTTTTTACACAAATTTAAAAAAATATATATAATTAATATATGTTAGAACCATAAATTTCTCCTAATATACTCATACATTAGATAATGGTAGTTCATATTTGTTAATAACAAGATATATTAAATAAGTGTATATTAGAAAATTAAGAAATTAATTATACTCTCAAAAATGAATTGACCTTCATGTAAAATCATGAATAACCTCAATGTCCACAAAACAGTGTAATTGATGAAAGAACCATTTAAATCTTAAACAAGTTCATCAATTAGACTACAAACATTTCCAATAATGAGAATATTGTCGATATATCTAGCAAAAAGTATCATTTTGGAAGCAACCTTGTAGATGAATAACAATGTATCAGTGTTAGCACTAACAAAATCCAAAGCAAGAAAGCATTTTTTAGATGATCAAACCAAGTTTGAGGAGCTTGCTTAAAGCCATACAATGCATGGGATCAACACATCCCTCTTGTCGAACCATGAAAACGAACTCTTCTAAAAATTAATCATAAAGGAATTATTGGCGTCTAGTTGTTTGATTTTCAAGTTTCTGATGATTACAATAATAAGAATAACTGTTACAAGTGAAGGCTTAACTGTAAGAGTAAAGGTCTTGAAAATCAAGATCACAGGTCTGATGAAGCCCCTTTGCAACTGCACAAGCTACATGTCATTGGATAGAGCTATCAGGATTTAACTTGAGCTTGAAAACTGTTTACTCCTAACTACATTGTAATATGGAGAGGGAGGAACAAAATTCCAAGTGTTGTTTTTCATCAAGGAATTAAACTCTTCACGCATAGCTTGTTGCGGTCTACACACGTGTTTTAAGACTGTGCATCTAGGTTAGCAAGTAGGGTCGCCTAGCCTTGGCTTGTGAGCTGATATGTTAAACCAGCTTGCACGCGAGATCCATCTTGCTTGGTTCTAGAGCCAACTTGTGCGAGTCACTCATCGGATGGACAATGATTTAGGTGGTCGGCTCGTACTCATGATTTGCCTCAATAAGCCAAGCTTCTCAGCTCGTTTGAGGGCGAGCCACTTGATATCTATACAATTTTCTACCTATCTAAAACTGATTTTATATAGGAATCAAAATTTATAGTTTTAAATTGGTAGGAGAATAAGAATCTTACTTTTCAAGGAGGAATATCCAAAATCTCACTATTTGAACAAGAATCTAATTTATTTGTTTTTTCATACGTTTGAGCTCCTTTTGTGACAAAAAATATCACTAAGAAAAAAGAAGTAGAAAAGACTCAAAAATGAAAATCTAATCTTGCTTTACGTGGAGCCGCACATATCCAATAACTACCACAAAAAGATATTCCAAAAGAAGTTTTTAGGGTGATTCTTGGGGCACCCCCCATGTAAGGAGGGATTATGTACCTCAAAAATAATTCAAGTTTTTATTTCAGTTTTGGCTCGATTAAAATGAGATTTTGAAAAATAAATATTTTAAAATAGAACTTTTTTTGAATAATGTATGATTAAAAAAGGAAAAAAACTATGTTTACGTCTAATATTATTTTATTGAAGAACGTACGATTCAAAATGAGGTTTAGAAAAATATATTTTTTTGAAAAATAAGCCAAAACATGGATAGAAAACATACTCCATTCCCATTGAAGGAGGGGGCCATTATTACCATGTGACTTGCTTAGTTCTGTCATCGGTACACTCTACCCCACTCACTCCAACCATATCCATCCTCTTTCCAACCACTCATCTCTCTAAGATCATCTCCGACGCATGTACCATTTCATCAAAATGCATCAAATTTTAGTTCAAATATCCTCCAATGTGGCACCAAACTTTGCACCATTTTGGTGCAAAGTGTCCAAAGTCATTTTGACCATTCATTTTCATTTCTCAAATAAATTGATTAAGGATATTTTGTGTCATTTGTGATATATGTTTTTTTAATACAATAAATTATTATTATTTGCATTTAAAATAAAAAAATAATTAATGAATTAATTAAAAGAAGAAAAAAATTTAAAATATAACAAACATGATTATTTAAAGTAAACACGAAATATATTAAACGATGATATACATACATTAATCGAGTTTTTTTTAAAAGAAAACGACACATAAAAAAGTGCATACTTTAGTAATTTGGAAGATCGTTTCCAGATCCTCCAATATTGTCAAAATAATATTTTGACTTCGTAATATCATAATATTCAAATTCAAAATGCATTACACTATTTTTAATGGCATAATTTAATATTTTCATTTTTGTAATATTTTTACTAATTATACTATGTTTTTTTTATATTAATTAATGAATTTAATCTTTTCCTTAATTTAACGTAAGTATTTATTTAGTAATATATGTGTTTATAAAATAATTAAATAAATAATATTTCAAATAAATAAATTATAAAGAGTAAAAAAGGGAAGAAAATAGTTAAACACTATTAATTTTGTGTAAGTTTTGATATAATGGTGGAGATGAATTTTAGTTTGATACAAGATTTGGTGTAGCGCTGGAGATATCTAAAACCCCCTAAATCTTCATCTTCATTCTACCCCAGAAATAAAATCCGCAGTTCTCCAATTTTAATTGTTAAGCCTGCAATCAAGGATTCGACTATGAGATTCCACGATCTTGTCCCAGTCAACGCCGTTGCTCTAGAGGACGGTGTGCAAAAGCTTCTCCAGTTGAAGATGAAGGTATCATGATAGTTCTATACATGGATAAATGGATTGTTATAAATATATCTGCCTCATTCTTTTGAAGAATTTTTGGATTTGAAGTAGATGAAGTTTCAATAGAAGTCCTTTAGGCCATGGAGCGTTTTATCAATATTGGTAATACTTTCTCAAAGTGTGTTTCCCAACTTTCGGCAACTTGTTTGGGAGGAGATGATGGAGTTTTGATTTGTAAGTGTGTTGCAGAATTTTTTTTTATCGGTAAACGTAAATATCATTGATAAAATATGTTCATATACAAATACACCGAGCATACCCGGGCAAATTCATCCACTTGAAAGAGCTAACAAGTGTTGACATAGATCTTTTGATGCCAAACCAATGTCTAATATTTCCTCATACAACCGAAGTGAAAGGACATTCAAAAAATAAGTGTCGAACTGTTTCCTCCAAATGTCCACAAAAATCACACTTGCCATCAATATCCAAGAAATGCAGTTTGTCTTTAGTTAGGAGCTTTAATTGGGCCCCTAACCAAAGCAAAAATGAGTGTTTCGGAGTAATGCAAGGCTTCCAAACGTCGGCTACCCAAGGTTTCTTTGTACCCCTTGGCCTGAAGAAATCATATGCCCTTTTTGTGCTGAATTTATGGACTGTTTTCGTAATGAGAAAACTGTTTAGAATTCCCAGATTTGGGTCCCTGTTTTGTGCAGTCCGAAAACCCAGAAAAATTGTCCAGATTTTGCTGTTGTCGGGCTGAGATTTCTGCCGGAATCAGCTCAATTTCTGTTCATTCGGCTGGTTGTTAAAATTGTCCAGATTATCATGTATTCGATCAGCTATTCCTCCCAGATTCGGCCCCAGGCTTTGAGCATTAAGCAGATCCAAAAATCTGTCCAGATGTCGTCCCCTTTCCTGTGCAACAGCAAGCTTATGAAGCAGTATATTTCTAATTTCCAGCAATTTTTAAAAAAGTGGAGAGTGATCTTTTCTATGACGAACCTTCCAAATGCAATCCCCTTTAAGATACACTTGGTGAACCCAAAGAATCCAAAGTGTGTCCTTTTTATGATGTCTATTCTAAAGGATTTTAGCAAGTAACGCTAAATTCTAACTTTTCAAGTCCTTCAAGCCGAGCCCTCCTTCATCTTTTGAAAGGCAAAGATTCTTCCAAACAACCAATGGCTTCTTTGATCCTCAAAGGAATTTTCGACAATGGGTAACAATCCTTGATATAATTGTAGCCGGTATTGGGAATATTGAAAGCCAAAAATATTCAACTCCTTGAGGAACCGCCCTTATAAGTTCCACCTTGCCCGTATAAGATAATGAAGAGCAATTCCATGCACCAATATAAGTTGTAATTTTGTCAAGAAAGAAGGTATAACAACTTACTTTAAGTTTTTCCGAAGCGAGTGGAATGCTCAAATACCAAAACGGCATACTATCCCTCGGGACATTTGTGAGTTGCAAGATATCCTCAAGTGGTTGTCCATGAATCCCCACAATATACAAATTGGATTTGAGGATGTTCAACCTTAAACCCGATACCAAACCATAATTTGAGAGGCAATCCATGAGAATTTTCACCGACATGACATCTTCCCTAGCAAAGAGCATCAAATCGTCCGCAAAAGCTAAATGGGTGATCTTTAGGGGGCTACATTTGGGGTGATAGTTGAAATCACTATCATTAGTTGTCGCTCTAAGCATTCTTGAGAAGTATTCAATACAAAGCACGAACAAAAAGGGGGAGAGGGGATCACCTTGCCGGAGGCCTTTCCTACCTTTGAAGAATCAATGTGTACTCCCATTCAAAGCTATGGAAAATGTTGGAGAAGTAACATGTTCCATGACCCAACTTACAAATCTCGAGGGAAAGTTCAACCCTTCAAGAACATCTCTAAGGAAATCCTAACTTCCCGAATCATAAGCTTCCGTAAGATCAATTTTTAGGAGGCATCTTGGAGCAACCATTTTTCTATTGTATTACCTCTTGAGTTCTTGGGCAAGATGAATGTTCTCCGTCATACTCCCACCTTCCACAAAAGCAGCTTGTGCATGGTCCACAATATTACCTAAAATGGGTCTCAGTTTAGAAGCAAGAATTTTTGCGATCACTTTGTAAGTAATATTACAACAAGAGATAGGCCTAAAATCCCCAACATGCGGTGTGTGACCAGATTTAGGCACTAAAGCAATGACCGTGTGATTGATTTGTCTGAGGATGGAACTCGAAGAGAAGAACTCCATGATAGCTCCAACAAAGTCATCACCAATAGTCCCCCATGTGTTCTTGAAAAAATAAGAAGTATAACCATTCGGCCCGGGAGACTTATCATCTTCAATATCAAAAAGTGCTGCTTTGATCTCCTCATAAGAAATGTCTCAAATCAAAGAGTTACCTTGTTTCAATGAAACCAAGGGACCGTTTGTAACAATTTCCATATCAATAGGCCGAGTTGGGCAATTTTTTCCTAGCTATGTATTGTAAAATTTTACAAATTCCGTAGCAACTTGATCTTATGATATAGTATACGTCCCATCCTCTTTGAGTATGGTAGCAATAAAATTCCTCCTAGAGTTCCTTTTAACCATTGAGTGAAAGAACTTTGTACATTTGTCACTTTGTTTGAGGAAGATGCATTTTGCCTTTTGATAATAAAAACTACGTTCCACTTCAAACAAACCAACGGCAATTTTCCTCAATTTAGCAACCATATGTTGAAAATTCTCATTCATGGGCTGATTGTGTAGTTGTAATATGGCAGCCTCTAATTCATTTTTAGCCTCATCTGCCCTAGTCGAAATGTGGCCAATAATATTAAGCTCCTTCAAAACTCCCTTTAGTTTGCATAAATTCTTGCAATGGATAAATTGCCTTGTCCCCCGCACATTAAAGTTCCAACAAGTTTGAATAAGATCACGAAAGTCCTCATGCTTAGTCCACATGTTAAAAAACTTGAAAGGTTTTTTAGCGCCCCAACACAGTCATAAATGGAAACAACGCAAGGGGAGTGGTCGGAAAGGCATCCGGAAGGTAGAAAATTTGCATCAACATATGCCCCATTTTGCACCCAACAATCATTGACCATTGCCCTATCAATTTTGCTCCAAACCGAGTTATTAGTCCACGTGTAATAACAATCAATGGAACGCACATCCATAAGACCCACATGAAGGCAACAATTGGTAAAATCCTTAATTTCATAAGGAGTAACATCCACCCCATTACATTTCTCATCAAATTTGAGCACATTGTTGTAGTCACCAAGAATCATCCAAGGCAAAGAAACTTTAGCGTTGAATTCCATAATGTTAATCCAAAGTGGGCGTCGGTTAACCAAAGTATGAAATCCATAAACAAAACTAATGAGAAAGGTATAGGATGTTACCTTGCAAGTAGCTCTACAATGAATGATTTGTGGATGAACCTCCATCACATCCAAAAATACTTTGGATGGATTCCACAAAATCAATATTCGTCTGGCTCTATGAGTGCAAAAGTTGTTTACATCCATGAAGCCATCAAAATTATTTCGCAAAATTCTCTTCAATTTTCGATCAACCAACTTCGTCTCCAAAATACCCATAATATCAATGTAATTTTGCTTGATAAATTCTCGAATCTCATTTTGTTTAAGGGGTGGATTCATACCCCTAATATTCCAAGAAGCGATCTTCATGATGTAGAAGCAAGGGATGCACCCTTCTTCTTGTCTACTTTCGAACTCGGCTTTCTTTTCTCCTTGACCTTACCTTTGAGTTTTTCATTTTTCAAATGATCTGAATCTCCTCATTTGAATAAGATGATGAAATTGGACCAGATTTTGAGCACCCATCAAGAGCAGATTTTTTTCTCAAAACAGCCCGATTTTTCTTGCTAACAACCTCAACAAACGGTTCCTCATCCTGATCGAGAGTCTGACCTTGAGGGACATCAATTAATTGCTCTGTATTTTGGTAAAGGGGCTGCCTTTGTTGCTCATCCAAAATCCCAGATTGCTGTCAAGCAGCACGAATGCTGCATCCTAGATGGTAAAGTCCAATAGCCGAAAGCATCACTAGCTTACGTTCTGACCCGAGTAGCATGGGACACGTGAGCACGGGTTTTTCTGGCCCAAGTGTATCTTATCTTTACCACAAATCATTTTCTGTCGTATCCAGACTAATATCAATTCAAGCCATTTCATGAATAAAATGTGCCCAATTAAGGGGTTGTGGTTTTTCTCTACCAATTGGGGCTCTCACTTCACCATCCCCATGGGTCCCACAATTTGCTGTCCCAGTTGGAAGAAGTTGTGAAATAGCAGCTGATTTTCCAGCATGTTTTTTTGTCCCATGAGCATCATGAGTTTGTACATTATAAGACACCACATTTTGGGCCTTACCTTTGTCTCCCCTGACATGTTTAATATTGCATCCAAGAGAAGTATGACCGAACACTTTACAAGAACCACAAAATTTTGGTTCATGTTCAAAAACAATTTCTTGTTCCCTCAACGTGCCATTTGGGTGCCTAATCTTAACCTCCTGCACAAGTTGAATAGAAGCATCAATTTCGACAAGAGCTCTTGCACAGGAAAGTAGGCCTCTAGTTGCCATAATCTCGTCGATTGAAATGGGTTTCCAACCTTAGACACAATTTTTCCCAAGACATTCGTATTCCCAAATTCTAAAGGCAACCCCGATAGGTTTATCCAAACCGGCATAATACTCACGTCCTTATCATCAAAGTCAAAATAACGTGGCATAATTTTTAGCATTAACGATCTCCCATAAACCAAATATGGACCCCCATGCAATACACTTAATCTATCCACATCTGTTTTGGATTTGAACACCAACCCACCATTTGCATGTACAAAATATTTATAATCCACCTTCCACAAGCCACAAAGTTGGAGAAGAGCCACTTTTCCCAGAAACCGACTGGCGAAATAACCAACAAGCCCGTATCCCCATGAATTCTCAATATTATCTTCATCCAATTCGTTCAAGACAACTTCATCTAATTGATTTTCGAAGGCCTTTATCTTAATATTTTCCTCCATCTTCCGATTGTCTTTGAAGAGGTTTACCCATGGAGCTTTACCTTCTTTCACGTCAGCGATTCCCAAAACATTTTCCTCCTTTTGGTTTATTTAATTCAGCCGCATGAGAGTGAAAATCAGAACTTTCGGAGTCCATATCCTCGTCCTCAAGTGTTTGGGACACACTTGGGAACTCACGAGCTGCCTTATGTAGTTCCTTTAAAGAGAGGAGTACCTCATTGGACATGAAAGTGTCACAAGAGGCCAGAGAAAAATCATTTACAAGGCCAGCAGAAACATTATGAGATTTAATGAGACTAACCTGGCCAGGAATGGTAGAGGCCTTCTTGAAATTAAGCCCACTTTTATGGGTTGTTTTCTTTCCCATGAAAAGTAGAAAAAAAGGCCTAGCTGGGGCAGCCCACAAGAGATATAATATTGGCAAAATTTAGGTAATATAATGCCCAGAATAGTCCAAAGGAGATGGCCCAAAGTGAGTGATAAATGATCCAAAAAAATAAGGGAAAAAATTATAGTTCAGACACTAAGTATACACCAAAGCATATATCAGGTGCGCATATATATATAGTTACAGCCGTTTCCTAAAATTACGTCTAGTTCCCTTCTATATCATGACTCATTTCAGTATAAATCGACATCCCAAAATTGAAAAATTCAGCTGGCATTATGCGTTCTCACCGTGAAAACCTATTCAGGCCGCCGACGATAACGACGCAGGTAACAATTATCACTGATTTCGATGATAAATTTCACGATCTCACCCGCGATTGAAACGTCGAGTCACATACTCTGAATTTGTGTTCGGTTAATCGAATACAATCGCGAGAGACAAGAATACTCATTGAATTTCAAACTGTGATTATCAATTTATTAATACAGTCATATTTGCAGCAGAAGAAATCTAACATTAGTCACAGAGGTCCTAATCATCGCTGAAAATAGAGTACAGGTACGTGCTTCGACAAATGATCTGATATCTGACTATGTGACCAATGCGTGTATTGTATGCAATGTAATATGAAGGCCACATATGAGACATGTGATGAATGAATTAAAGTGTGTCTCAACAATATTGAAATTCATATTCTCCGTGATTGACTTTTTGAAGAATGTGACCTGAGTCACTCAGTAATAGAACTACTGCACATAATCTGAGTGAGACAATTTTGATACATGATCTGTGACCCATGTGATATTCTGTCATATTCATTCTTACATGACGTACTTTCAAAAATATGACATGAATGAAAACACTCGTAAAATTAAGTGCGCGCTGTATATGTGACTAATGCGTATACCTTGTGTATGTGAATTGTAATGCCTAACCCATGATTTATGTTTCTACCATGCATTCGACTTTATGGAAAGCGTGCATGCCTATTATTTTAGAAATTCATACACAAAATCTGTCAATTGTTACACTTTCATCACTAGACCACTAACAAATGTAAATTTAATTTGTAGAAAGGGTGTATTTGCACGTGTGCACATTGCATGCATCTCAAACTTCTTTGGCGTTGGTAGATCAAAATTGTAGATATGTAAACCTTGTGGACACGGTAATGAAGGAGTTCGATTTGGATCCTACAAAGGTAGCAGTCTCATTGAAGTACACACTGAATGACGATTTGCCTCCAATTAGAATCAGAAATGACAGTAATGTGCTCTCTTACATCATGCTCAAGGATATGGAGCGCGAACCTACTAAATACCCACTAATCATTGATGTTACGGAGGCAGAAGTAGATAAACTGTCTATCACACTCCAGTTAATCCACATGCTGTTGGTGAGTTATCTACGTTGTAGGATATGGCATCAGACATTTGCGAAGCAGCAATTGAAAATGTAAGTCACATTTATGACAACGAAATCCCAGTTGATTATGTTGCAGATGGTAGAGAGGTCGAAGAAGGAAGAGTCTTCTGTGATAAAGATATTTTAAAGTTAAGTCTGTCACTTTTTGCCATACAGAATATGTTTGAGTTTATGGTGGAGCGAGCAGACAAGAAAGAATATGTTGTGAGGTGCTCACAAGAGAGATGTAGTTGGATATGCAGAGCATCCAAATGGGGTAAAACAGAACTGTTTAAGATTCGGAAGATTGGTAGTCACACATGTGCATCAAATGTAGTGCTGGGGTCACACAGGCAACTATTAGCTACAATTGTGTCCTCTAACATCAAGTACAAGTATACATCATCTTGTACTATATACACACCGAATGATATATGCAGTGATATGTTGCATACTTATAGGGTTTATTTAAATTATTCGAAAGCGTGGAGATCTCGTGAGCAAACCCTGAAGATGATAACAGGTGATCCGACCGATTCGTTCGGTAACATACCAAGGTTTTTCTACATGCTTCAACAAAATAATCCCGAGACGGTCACAAACTTGGAGGTTGACAGTCACAATCACTTCAAGTATTGCTTTATGGTACTTGGTGCATTAATACGCGATTGGAAACATTGTAGGCCTGTAATTGTGGTTGACGGTAGGTACTTGAATGATCACTACGGAGGTACACTTTTCATAGTGTGTACGCAAGATACAAGTAACAGTGTATTCGTCATTGCATTTGGGATTGGAGATAATGAGAACGATAAATCTTGGATATGGTTTTTAGAAAACTTGAAAAAGGCGTACGGGAATAAAGAAGGGCTATATTTTGTATCGGATCGGCATAATAGTATAAAGAATGCAATAGAACATGTGTATCCGGGAACCTATCATGGTATATGTTCGTACCATTTGCTGCAGAACTTGAAGTCACATTTTGGGAAATCTTGACAAAACATTACACAAGCTTTCAATTCAGCTATCAGAGCTTACACATTGGAAGAGTTTGAATATCATATGCGGCAACTAGACACAATGAATCAGAAGATTAGCGCTTACCTGGTATTGCAGTACTTCAATATAATTTTCCACAAAACATTGGAATGGTTACATATTGTAGTTATATGATATTACTCAATGCAATACATATTTGCAGGCTGAGGTTGGACCTGAAAAGTGGTCACGAATCCATATGCCAGAAAATAGGTATTCAACAATGACATCGAACATCGTGGAATCAGTCAATGCAGTCACAAAGATAGCCAGAAATTATCCAATCGTATGCCTACTGGAGTCATTACGACAAACTACGCAAAACTGGTTTTGTAAACACAGAGACAACGCGTATGGGACTTTCACAAAGTTGACAAGCAAATACGAGAACAAGATCAGAAAAATAAGTATAGATTTAAAGAACCTGAGGGTAAGTTTTAATTTTGACGATAACAACTACTCATACGACAGCTGCATGAACTAATATGACTTGAAATTCACATCTGTGATAACATATGTTTGTATGCTTATGCGCCTTTTATATATGTGATCTCAACTCAATACATGTGACATTTCTATACAATCCTGTAACATTAAGCTGTGCAACTACATATGACATTTTCATACAATTCTGTGACATTAAATTGTGCAACTGTGACTTGCTCAGATATATAATTTGTGACATACACCTGAAGACTGTGACTGTTGGGTAGATACTTGTTTGAACTGACGTAATTTGTCCATTTGATTATATTCTCCCAGGTTTTTCCTTCCAACCAGTCAGTGTTTTCTGTTAGCAGTGATATGACAACTTTCGTTGTTGATATTGAAAAACAGACATGCATATGCAGGATGCTACAAGTTGATTTGTTACCATGTCCACACGCATTGGCCATAATTGCAAATACAAAAAGGGATCAATATACTTTCTGTTCTTATTATTACACACGTAATGCATACTTGAACGCATACGAAGACTCTATATATCCTGTTGAAAATCCAAGTGAATGGACATTGCTTAAAGAAGTGCTTCATGAAATTATCTTAGATCCTAACCAGAAACGGAGTTGTGAAAGGCCAACTGAGAAGAGGAAGAGATTATCCAGAGAAGGGAAACCAACAGTGAAATGTGGGCGCTGTGGAGAACATGGTCACAACCGTAGGAGATGCTCCAATCTTGGCCCATTGAGCTAATAATTGTCAATGCAATACATTCGCGATGAATATATGTGACCATTGTGTTTTTAAAACATTCATTTGTAATACAAGATTGACGTCATATGCAATCCATTGTTTTTTCAAGTGTGTAAAATCTTATTTGAATCTGAGTATTTGTTTGTTAATACAATCATTCAGACATGGTCAAAAATTATGTAATTTAGTTGGCTGTAAATCCCTATTCCTCACATAGTAGGACCTGTGACCTGATATCAAACACATAAACGTTGTTATTGCATTGTGTGATCATTGCTAATTTAGAACTGTGACATGATGAATCATACAAATGCACGTGATCAAACTTCAAAGACGCGACCAATGGTTTGGAAAAAAAAATTGAGATATGACTTCGTAACAACTCTGTGACCAAAATATGATGAACATGTGACCTAAATCCTATTTAAATGTGACCAATAATAAATACATGTAATCACCAAATAGTTTTGGGACATAATGTGATGACATGTGACACAAAATAGAGTTATCTCTGACCAATAATGCAAAAAGGATTAAATTTGGCTCCCAAAAAAAAGTTATATGCTACTGAATTAAGTTATCTGTGATATTTTCTAACAATAAAAGATCATGTACAGTAACTGCTTGTGATTACGTAATCGGTGATCCAGTGTAAAGCAACTCATGATCTGTGACCAATCTTCAAATGTGACCATCCATGTGCATATAAACCCAAAATAACCTGTGACCAAAAAATAACAGTTCACGAAAGCAATTCCTGTGGAAGACAATTACTAGATTTTATAACTTGAAAAGTGATGCTGTCATATACTTCACACGTAAAATTCCATGTACATAGCAATAAGACAATCCACTTGAGAAACAACGACAAAAAAACAAAAAAAGTCATGTGTGTACAGATCACAAAAGCTACGAACTAAAACTTCATCTTCCGAACTCATATGATGTCATTCTATAACCATCCACTCCTCCATTAATCCCTGTTTCGCATGCTTCACGTACATCTCCCGATATTTGTAGAGTAGTGCAGTAATACCCAGTCTACACTTGTTAATGTCTAATCTATGCGGTATGGAACATCGTCTGTCACGGAGGATGTATAAAGTATACAAAATCACAAATACCCCGCAAATCATGACTGCAAAATAACAGTGAAAATTTAATGTTATGATTAAAAAATTATCAGATTAAACATACATAATATGTCATAAGAATTACCCATTTGTCTGCAGAGGTAGCGTACTATTGATGTACACCTTCAATTCCTTGGAGTCAAGTCCGTGGTAATTAGGGTCTTTTTTCGAAATTCCTAAAGCATTCATAAGTGCTGGCAAGATTTTCACATGTGGTTCAATGCCTTCTAGAACATTCAGTCACGATATGTTTTACCTGCTGAATTGAATACTGTCAAGGTATGGCTTCTGAATTGTAGCACACCTAGCATCCAGTGGGCCTTGTTTGTGGGCGGCATTGGCATGAACACATGGTCAACATCAGCCCAAGGTATGCTTAAAGGTATGCTGTGACTAGTTATGACATTAACAAGACTCAACTCCAACATCAGAACCTAGGGATCCTTCATAAAAGTAGGGTATATGTCTTTTATTTTATGCTGAAACCAATAATTTATTGTTGTGGCTCTAAACTCTACATTCTTGTCATGTTTTGCAAGCTGGCGAATGTAGTAGAAGCACACATCCATGTGCTGTAATAAAAGGAAACAATAACATTAAAGAAACGAAAAGTCTACGAAAATGTGACCAACATGTGTATATGTGACCAATATATGAAAGTGTGACCAACAATGACATGTAAGTGAAGAAGTTAAAATATGAAGCTACTCTGTGGATATGTGAGAGCATAATATGGTTTTATTATACCATGCTATTCAAAGACGATTCCGTGTGTATAAGATTGTAGAACCATGACTTGTGACCAACTGGGAATGAGTCGATGACGAATGCAGGTTTGATTTTGTCATCCTCCTGCAAACACGAAATTGAATATTGAGTGTTGCGCTACCATGAATTGTTAAGTTACATTCTCAGATATATATAAATTGTACGTACTTGTTTTTGGGTTTGAAACCCTCTGGAACCAACTCATGAACGTAGATATGTCAACTTCTTCAACTTCGCCTTTGAAATGCTCAAAAACTATGACATGATCATCTTGTTTGAACAATTTACCTTTTCCAACAACGAACGGAGACTGCAGTATCCTTGCGGGCCTCGAAACCCGTTTGACTGGTAATTCAAAACGACCATCAGGAGACGTGGATCCTTGTATATTGTTGTAAAAGCTTGTTAAGTTTCACATCAAACATAGAAACTACACGTGAATAAGTTTTGAATGATCTGTGACCTATTAAAATTTTCTATTATTGGTATGTAGTTGATCTGTGACAAGTACAGAATGAATAATGGCTTTGTGAATATTTCTACCTGAACACTTTTGGTTGCCGTCAACACGTCAGATATAATGTAATCTACCTGTTTCTGAATGTCTTCAGAGTGTACGTCATCAGGTTGCGTATATCCGATCCCCAAATCGAACGATAGTGGTTGAAGACTATAGAGAGTACCAATGTCTTCACTTAGGTCTATCTTACCTTTTCCTTTCCTATCAACATATGGCTGCATTGTTTGCACCTATATCTTGGAAAAGAAGATTACTTGGCATGTCAATTTGACCATAGTGTGTATAATGAGATGTGTAAATATCATGTAAGTACCTCGTCGGTCTTATCAGAGCCTCAAGCAACATGAGTTTCCTTGTCTCCAACTCCGTGAACTTCTGTGCCTTGATCTTTTACTTTTTCACTAAACCGTCTCATGATCTCTTCCATTGAAGATGATATCATTGCTGACACAGTTTTGGATAGAAACTGCATGTTAGTTCGAATCTCCATCAAGTCAGTTTTTAAGACACCTTGCATTTGGATAATGGAGTTCATTTTTGTTGAGTGCACATTATTAAAGCATGACATCTGTAGCTTGATATCAGCTAGCTCCCTATTCAACAATTTATTGTCCGACTACAGTTTGCATATTTGCATCCTCAAATCATCATATGCCTGACATAACACCATAACAACACAAGTGTGATCAGTTGTATGGAAAAAAAAGGTTATATGTGACTTAGGAAAAAATGTTCTGTGATGAAAATGCAGTGGATATGTGACCTACATCACAGTGATCTGTGACCAATGATTTCAAAAAGGTAATATGTGACCTAAGACATTGATCTGTGTTCGTTGATTTCAAAAAAATAATTACATCCACTTACATGAACCCATTGTGGCATGTGAGGGGTTCATCTGGTGAATTATGAGTAGCTGAAGGTGCTTCATCAATTGGAGATTTTTCACGGGGGGTGAGTCTTGACGTCATGGTGGAGGATCAATGAAATCATCATCGTCATTCGACACATTAGGTTGTCCCATACTGCTGTCCGTTAAGAGGATCACTGACTTTCCACTATCACTAGCATTGCCGGCTGATTTCTTTGTCCTTTTTTTCCTACAGCTCTCACTTAACAAGTTCGGTTGAATCAGCTTCTGGTACTGGACATTGTTCATATATGGCATGGCCATTTCCATTTCCGATGGTTCCAGATCACAAATCACAATTTGCAAAAGTGTATATTAGTAAAAGTGTAATCATAACAGTTCAGTATACTGGTAATAAGGCTTACTGATGTATTACATCAACATTTGCAAAGCAGTCAGCTCCTTCCAACTGAGCAGCAGAAGGTTGTTCGTCTGCCATCCAATTCATGATTCGGGGATGTGTCTTCGATGTTCGTGTGACAACAATTCCATCTAGACTTGGAAAAGTCTCATAAATCCATACTTGAAAGGCTACCAACATAACTCGCAGCCTGTAATGTGGAGTTCTCCTACTCAACCCATCTTTCAGTGAACCTAAGGTAATGTCAAATAATAATTTGCCCCATGGGAATCTATTCATTGCATCGAAGTCCTCAACTAGGGTAAACAAGTAGTTGTCAACAACTTTCTTGTGATCTCTAGGAAATAGATAGGCAATGAGAAAATACAACGCACCCATCCTAGCAACGTCATCATTCGGTAGAGCTTCGACAAGATCTAAGTCCGGCATTTAACACGCAGAGAAGAATGTGGATTTGATGTCTTCATGTGTTACATTATCCACTTGAGAAAAGTATTTTCCCTTCAGTTTTGATGTCCTACTGTCATACATTTGTGTATCACACTGTCCATAACATCTCAAGCCTGTGACTAAACGGAACTCGGAGATGGAGAACCTCACATACCTTCCAGCCACATAAAACCACATTTCTTCGTTGTTCGGCTGACGAACCTGTCTCAGAAGGAAGAAGTGAATCAGTTGTGGTTGTATCGTGATCTAGTCGCACTATAGAAAATGAGCAAAACAAGTTCCCATCAATATACATTTCTGTGGTTGGCTTAAGCTCGTCTGAATGGTATTCAAGACACATTTACAGATTGAGATTGTAATTTTCCCAGGAAACCACCTGTCTTCTGGTATTATGAATTCCCAGGCCTGTATTGAAATTGCAGACAATGTTAAACACTTGTACTGAAAGAAATCACACACGGATGATATGTTACAACACAAAGATATTCAATTAATAACATGCTCTGCCTAACAGGTCACATATGCATACACTTGTACACTCGGGTCAGTAAGTTGAATAGGGTCACAGATCTTCATTGTTAGAACAATCAAGTCACATATTCAGTCAGCTCAGGTCATAGATCTATTCTTTGTTAGTACTTCCAATGCACATACATTCGAGTCAGGTCAAAGGTCACATTGTTAGTACTTTGACTCCACCCAATGTAGAAGACATCAAAATTAAAAGCACAAATTCAATCTCATACACATGCCGCATTGTCACATCACAGGTTAGTTTTCAATAAAATGAATAAGGTCACAGATTAGATCAATTCATTGTTAGCACCTCCGAGTCACATACACTGAGCTTAGGTCACCGATCATCTACCATGGTCAGTAAGTTGAATAGGGTCAAAGATCTTCATTTTTAGAACAGTCAAGTCACATATTCAGTCAGCTGAGGTCACAGATCTATTCTTTGTTAGTACTTCCAATATACATACATTCGAGTCAGGTCACATGTCACATTGTTAGTACCTTTGACTCCACCCAACATATAAGACATCAAAATTAAAAGCACAAATTCAATCTCATACACATGCTGCATTGTCACATCACAAATTAGTTTTCAATAAAATGAATAAGGTCACAGATTAGATCAATTCATCGTTAGCACCTCCGAGTCACATACGCTGAGCTTAGGTCACAGATCATCTACCATGGTCACATACACTGAGCTCAGGTCATGAAGGAATTTCCATACACATAATCTTTACACCCAAAACCCTAGGTCATGCCAAATACCGAAATTACTTCAATCAACTACATTTCACAGAATTCCCAAATATCAAGTATGTTTTTTCATTGTTCGATAAAAAAATAAAAAAATTTGAGGAAATAACCTTGTTCGATCGGCCTTTTCGCTTGGTCACAGACGCCGAATGCGTTGGGGTTTCCATTGCGCTGTCCTGTGACCTCCTTTTATTTCTTCTTCTTGTTGTGTCTTCGAGATTAATAACCCGTTCTGCACCCTTAGATTTCTTCATTATATTGCATTTTTTCAGTATAGCGAAAGGGATATACTCCACACGGTGACTCTTGCACAAATTGAATTCGACAATGGTGAGATTGTAGGGTAACTAAATGGCAAAATCTGGATTCTGGATGGATGAGTTCGAACGAGCGAGTGTTTGGAGATGCCGAAAAATCGTGGGAGAACAAAGAGAGGGTTTGGAGATTACGTGAAATCGTGGGGGACAGAGAGAGAGAGAGAGAGAGAGAGAGAGAGAGGGGATGATTGATATGGTAGTTAAGAAAATTGTAATTTGAATTACGATAATTAAGGAAACGCGTCATCAGTTAATATACGCATCTACTAATTATTAAATGATAAAAATAAATATTTCACATTTAATAATTACATAAAACCCTGACATTTGCATAAAAAATTTCCCCACCTGATGTTTGCTTCCCAATCTTTATACACCTGGTACGGTGTAATTTCCACAAAAAATAAGCAGCCAAAACAGGCCCAAAAGGTGACCCGATCCACACCGTAGCCAACAAAAATCTGAAATAAATATGTTTGAAAACTTTCCCAAAAGGAAAAGCCTTTGACCGCCAGATTAATCTTAGAATGGTCCAAAATGAGCAGCAATTAATTAATGCAAACTCACCCAAAATGGAGGCAGCACTGACCGACACCAAAATATGCAAGAATATAATCTGTAAACGGCTAAACAAGGCTGCAATTCCAGAAAATTCAGCAACAGTCACATGCAAGAAAAACCACCATCAATACATACAAAATATATACAATCCAACTACAGGAAAACACCGAGAACATGCACTCTCCAGCAAGCAGATACGAGATAACCTAACAAACACGCTGACTAAGCACCAAGAACTGATTCTGGAAAACCCGTTTGCAGGGGACGAAAGCCAAACTGGAGAAGAAACCAGTGAAAGAACCAACCAGCTGGGCCTCAGGATATCGAAAGATGCTGGAGATAGCTGGGAATATATGCAGAAGAAAACTGAAACAGATAATCTGTAGCAATAAAAATGCAAACCCGTCCAAGGAGAGACCAAGAAGCTCCCTTAAGAAGTAAAGCAGACCCAGTAATGCAACTCACCCAGCAATGAATCTGAAGCTGCCAAACCCAACGAAATTAAACTGCCAAGAATGAACAGTAATAACCCAGCAAGAAATCTGAGCCCA
The DNA here is from genome assembly GCF_002742605.1 of Olea europaea var. sylvestris. NCBI lineage: Eukaryota > Viridiplantae > Streptophyta > Magnoliopsida > Lamiales > Oleaceae > Olea > Olea europaea. The sequence continues at coordinate 13,388,822 of NC_036248.1, read as the reverse complement.
ATCAGCCACAACCAAACAGAAAGCAGCTGGCCTGAAGCCAGCCTTGAAGGCAACCGAAATCTAAACTATACCAATATGCAATGTTCAAAACTTTGCAAATCTAGATCTTAAAATGTATTAAACAAGTATGTTAAATTCAATTTTCACCAAGATAAAGTAAAAATTGAACTAAACACAAAAAGATTCACAAGAAATCTCTCAAGGTAAGTGTGCACGAAGTGGGACTTTCTCTCACTAGGTTGAGAGCATCTCTCTCTAACTCACTTGCAAAATTTATTGATCATATGGAAGAGTAACCATTTGCTTCTTCCACAACACTTGAAACTTAAGAAACTCTTCTAAGTTAATTTTGGGGGGAGTTGGTTAAAGAGCCTAATCAAGCAATGTATTTGGTTAATTATCCCTCTCTCATTGTTTCTTGGTCAAATGGCCTCCAATTATGAAATACAATAAACAAACAATGTTAAATGTCATCAATATCCCCACCATGAAAAAAGACTCTAACACTCATATCAATTCAATTAATTCCCAAATTCAATTTTAGGTTTTCAAATCACAATTACGTATTTTTTTTTATCTTCAACGGCCATACTTGCTACTCTAAAATTCTCTTATCTATTTTATTCTTCACCTATTTTGAGTATCATTTAAGCATTTGAACAAGAGTTTGATAAGCATACTATCTATATTGAAAATTTTCATTACATTTGACGAAAAGAAGAAAGACACTTTTAGAAATTTCATGTATATTGCACATTTTTATTGAATAATATTTTAGTTGGTGTTATTTTTTATATTGTTTGCAATTACAAGATGATAATGGTGCTCCAACTGTTATCCGATAGATAAAACGGCACTCCAACCGTTTTCTGCTACGAAAAACGGCACTACGGTTGTTATTTACTGTAGTTTGGTTTTTCAATTAAAAGATCTCTAATAATGGACTATCTAATGTATTTAACATATAAATGTTGATCACGTCACATAGAACAGTTGAAAATGATATGTCTGATATGTTATCGAGTTGGTAAAAGTACAAGTACAATATATACATAATAATAAACAGGCGATTAAAGTAATAAATAGGCAATATATCTCTCAAATTTTGTAAGAGGCATGTCTATCTTGCAACTTAAATAAGTTTAACTTATCAATTATCAAGGGCACGGATGAGCCGTGGTTGTTTATACTCGCGTATATAGATAGAACGACATAAGTGTCGTTTCATTATCAGTAACGACACTTGTGCTATTCTGTTGAAATCTTCGATATTTTGCTTATTTTCTAATGCAACAACCTAAAACATTGGATCCTATAACTTAAGAAAGTCAGAAATGTTGATCATGTGACAAAAAACATTGAATTGACATATATTATAAGATATCGAGTTGGTAAAATTACTAATCATTGTAATGATTCGTTAGAAAATATAATTAATTAGCACATCTCTCAACTTTTGTAAACGGCATGTCCATCTTACAACTAAAATGAGTTCAACTTATTGGTTCTCAGGGTATAAAATGTGTCATGAATGCATATATTAGCGTTTATAGATAGAACAACACAAGTGTTGTTTAACAGCTCTTATGCCGTTCTGTTGATTTCTCTAATAATTTGCTTGTTTTCTAATGTAATGACCTCAAATACTGGATCCCCTAACTTAAGAAAGATAGAAAGGTTGACCACGTTACAAGAATGGTTGATTTGATATAGATTAGACGGTACCGAGGTGGTGAAAGCATAAGTCATTGTATTAATTCATTAGAAAATATAATTAATAAGAACATCTCACAACTTTTGTAAACGGAACGCCCATCTTTCAACTTAAATGAGTTCAATTTATTGGTTCTCAAGGCATGGATGGATCATGGCTGCGTATACTTATGTTTATAGACAGAACGAAATGGCTCTTATGTTGTTCTGTTGATTTCTCAAATATTTTTTTTATTTTTCAACGCAACGACCTCAAACCTTGAATCCTCTAATTTAAAAAAGTCAAAAAGGTTGATCATGTGACAAAAGAATGATTGAATTGATATAGGTTATATGATATCGAGTTGTTGAAATCACAACTCATTGTATTGATTCGTTAGAAAATATAATTAATGAGCAGATCTCACAGCTTTTGTAAACGGAATGCCCATCTTTTAACTTAAATGAGTTCAATTTATTGGTTCTCGAGGCATGGATGGGTTGTGGCAGCGTATACTTGTGTTTATAGACAGAACGATAGAAGTGTCGTTTAATGGTTCTTGTACCGTTCTGTTGATTTCTCAGATATTTTGCTTATTTTCTAACGCAACGACCTCAAAACTTTGAATCTCCTAACTTAAGAAAGTCAAAAATATTGATCACGTGACAAAAAATGATTGAATTGAAATAGGTTATACGATATCGAGTTGGTGAAATTACAAGTCATTGTATTGATTCGTTAAAAAATATAATTACCGAGCAGATCTCATAGCTTTTGTAAATGGAATGCCCATTTTTTAACTTAAATGAGTTCAATTCATTGGTTCTCAAGACATGGATGGATCGTGGCAACATATACTTGTGTTTATAGACAGAACGACAGAAGTGTCTTTTAACGGCTTTTGTGCCATTCTATTGGTTTTTCAAATATTTTGCTTATTTTCTAACGCAACGACTTTAAACTTTGGATCCCCTAACTTAAGAAAGTCAGAAAGATTGATCACATGACAAAAAATGATTGAATTGACACAGGTTATACGATATCGAGTTGGTGAAATCATAAGTAATTGTATTGAATCGTTAGAAAATATAGTTCATGAGCACATAGATCAATTTTTGTAAACGACATGCCCATCTTTCAACTGAAATTAGTTCAACTCATTGGTTCTTAGGACATGGATGGGTTATGGCTGCGTATATTTATGTTTATAGACAGAACGGCACAAGTGACGTTTAACGGCACTTTTGCTGTTCTGATAATTTTTCCGACATTTTACATCTTTTTCACGCAACGACCTCAAGCATTGAACCCCCTAACTTAAGCAAGTTAGAATTGTTGATCATGTGACAAATAACAGTAGAATTCACATAGATTATACGATATAGAGTGAAGAAATTACAAGTCGTTATCTACATTCATTAGAAAATATAATTAATGAGCAAATCTCTCAAACTTTATACACGGTGTGTCCATCTTGCAACGTAAGTGAGTTCAAATTATTGATTATCGGGGATCGAACGGGTCGTGGCGACTCATACTAGTGTTTAAAGACAGAACGACACAAGTGACGTTTAATGACACTTGTGCCATTCCTATTATTTTTTCAATATTTTGCATCTTTTCTACTATAACGACCTCAAGCTTAGGACCCTCTAACTTAAGAAAGTTAGAAATATTGACCATGTGACAAATAACGGTAGAATTCACATAGATTATACGATATAGAGTTGAAGAAATCTCATGTCGTTATCTACATTCATTAGAAAATATAGTTACTGAGCACATCTTTCAAGCTTTGTACACGACGTGTCCATCTTGCAACTGAAATGAGCTCAAATCATCGATTATCAAGGATAGGACGGGTCGTGACGGCTCATATTAGTGTTTAAAGATTGAATGACACAAATGACGTTTAATGGCACTTGTACCGTTTCAATGATTTTTTCGATATTTTGCACCTTTTCTACTACAACGACCTCAAGTATTGAATTCCCTAACTTAAGAAAGTCAAAAATGTTGACCATGCGACAAATAATGGTAGAATTCACATAGATTATACAATATAGAGTTGAAGAAATCACAAGTCGTTATCTACATTCGTTAGAAAATATAATTAAATGAGCACATCTCTCAAATTTTGTACACGACGTGTCCATCTTGCAACTAAAATGAGCTCAAATCATCGATTATCGAGGATATGATGGGTTGTGGCTATGTATACTCATATTTATAGACAGAATGACACAAGTTTCGTTTAACAGCTCTTGTGTTGTTCTATTAATTTCTCAAATATTTTGCTTCTTTTTTAATGCAGTGATCTCAAACATAGATCCCCTAACTTAAGAAAGTTAGAAAGGTTGATCACGTGACAAAGAACGGTTGAATTGACATAGATTATACAACATTGAGTTGGTGAAATCACAAGTCATTGCAATTGAAATGAGTTCAACTTATTCATTCTCGGGGCATGGATGGGTCGTGGCTACGTATACTCGTGTTTATAAACAGAATGACACAAGTGTCGTTTAACAGCTCTTGTGTCGTTATATTGATTTCTCAAATTTTGCTTTTGTTTCAACGTAGTGACCTCAAACATGGATCTCCTAACTTAAGAAAGTTATAAAAGTTGATCACGTAACAAAGAACGGTTGAATTGACATAAGTTATACGATATCGAGTTGGTGAAATTATAAGTCATTGTATTGATTCATAGAAAATATAATTAATGAGCACATCTCTTAATTTTTGTAAACGACACATCCATCTTGCAGCTGAAATGAGTTTCGAAGTTATCTATAGTCGTGTTTATAGATAGAATGACACAAGTGTAGTTTTCTTTAAGTAACAGCACAAGTGCCGTTCTCATGAAGAAATTACATTTCGATAACGACACTTGTGTCATTCTTTTAGAACTTTGCATCTCAGTAACGACAGAAGTGCCGTTCTTAATGACATTTACATCCTCAAAGTGGCACTTGTTCCGTTCTTTTAGAACTTTTCATTTTAATAACAGCACAATGTCGTTCTCAATGACCTTTCATTATCAAACATTGGATTTGTAAAGTACGCGAGAAAAATAAATCACGTGACAAAGAACGATCGAAATGATCTAAAATTATTTGATATAAAGTTGTTGAAAGTACATGTGATTATATTATTTTCAACAAAATAAAAGTAATGAGCATATCTCTTAATTTTTTTTAAAAAATATTATGTCCACCTTGCAACTTAATTGAGTTCAACTTATTATTTCTTGACTCAAGGACGGTCGTGACTGCTTAAACTCGTAATTATTGATAGAATGGCACAAGTGTCATTTTATTATCAATAACAACATTTGAGCTGTTCTATTGATTTCTCCTTTATTTTCGTTTGTTTCCTAAGGCACGACCTTTAGAATTGAATACCTTTAGTTGTGTTGTTCTCACAGTAATAATAGAAGTTTATATTTTGGTAACATCACTTATGCCGTTTTCTTAGAACTTTTAATTCCAATAATGGCGCTAATACAGTTCTCATAGACTTTTCATTTCAGCAACGACACAAGTGCCATATTTATAGACAAATATATTTACAAGCATAATGATAGCTGTAAAGTTCTTATAGACGTTCTCATCTTAGTAGAGACACAAGTGTCGTTCTCATGAACAAGTAAATTTACAATCATAACAGCAGTTATGCTATCATTAAGAGGTTAGACTAACAATTAATGAGCATATTTCTCAACTCATATTTATAGATAGAACACAGAATGGTCGTTTCATTTCAGTAATGGCTCTTATGTCGTTCTATTGATTTCTCCTATATTTTGGTTTTATTCCAGCACAATGATTTCAAACATTAGACCTCCTAACGAAGCATAAATATTTTCATGTCAGTAACATACGTAAGGGAATTCATTATTGAATGTTGCTTTGTTAAAAAAATCAGATATAGGTTAAACTTTTGGAATGACACAAATGTCGTTACTAGACATGAAAATGACACTTGTGTTGTTACGTGCATAAATACGAGTATAAACAGTTACAATTCGTTTGTTCCCTAAAAATAATAAGTGAAACTTATTTATGTTGTAATGTGTACATGACACGTACAAAAGTTGATAGATATGTTCATTAATATAATCGACACATATGAGTGTGATGACTTGTGCTTTTACTATCTCAATAATATAAAATATGTCATTTCAATCGTTCTTTTTGACTAGTCAATCTTTTTATATTATATACCTTAGCGAATTCATTGTTAGAAATCATTTTATTGAAAAAATCAAATTGCAGCAGATAACAACTATAGTATCGTTTTACTTTACAGATAACGGCTGGAGTGGTGTTTTGTATTTCATATAGTAGTTGAAGTGCTATTACATTCAATGGTTGCATATAACATAAAAAATACACTAAATACCAAAACAATACCAACTAAATATTGTTTAATAATAAAAATACAACATAGATGCGATTTCTAAGAATATCTTTCTTCACTCAAAAGATACCCAAAATAAATGAAGAAATATAACAAAGAACATAATTTTAGGATAGCAAGAATGGTGATTGAAAAGAAGAAAATCGGTTATTGTAATTTTGAGGACCAAAAATTGAAAAAGATGAAAATGGAAAGAAGAAGACGTTATTTTTAAAAAAAAAAAATTAGGGCTTTAAGATGAATTTGGAGGAGAAATGTCAGGATGAAATGAGAAAAGCTAAAAGAAAATTTTGTCATTTTGCCAACTAAAGCATTTTACATTTTTCTATTTGTTTTTATTATTGGTCAAAGACCATTTAACCAAGTATATTGTTAAGTTCGGCTATTGGGCCAAATTCCCCTTAATTTTATTGGTGTGATTCTCCGTTTCGTGAAAATGTGCATCCCTCTTTGTTTTTTAATTGTCATGCATGCTCTTTAGGAGACTGACTAGTGGCTAAAAAAATATTGCGTAGCAAATTCATCTAATGCAATTGCAAATTTGGATGCACTTGCTTTGTTTGTCTACCATTACTCACAAATAATGTGGCACAAAACCCCTAAAGACAATGTAATCATGAATACTGTAGATATGGATAGCAACGTTGTCAGCTGTCAGTGCAGCTAGCGGAGTTCCAAAATGGGCAGATGGACAAAATTGATAGCCAACTCTTTAATAGGGGGCTGTCACTTGGCGACTTTGTCAATCAACTTGTACAAGATATTGTACAAGTAGAATAATTCATTTCACTCGCCCCAAAGGTCTTCATCATGGTAATGACCTCATCTCACATTTTGCTCATCTTTTGAGAAACTTTTTGTTTCCAAAAATGTTTGGATAATTGACTTTTACTTACCCCCACCCCCCCCTATGGCCCCCATTTTTTTTTCTCTCTTATTTTTCACTACACAATCTTCCATAAAATAATATTATATGTAAATCGAAATTTTTTTCATTCTTTTTTAATTACACATTTTTAAAATAAAAAAAAAATAAAAACTATTCTTAACATTAAAATTTGAAAAGAATGGGGCAAATGGGGGCTTATTTTAAAATGAAAAACGCTTTTATCTTCCTAGCAAAATAATTACTTATTTCAACTCCGACTAGTAAAAAATTAGATATTTGAAAACTTATTTACTTATAACTTAACTTTTTAAGCTTAGCACTACATGCTCAATATTTAGAAAAAAGGAAAGTCATTATATGGAAGAGCAGAAGTGTGCATGGGCCCATTCTTCCGCTTCTACCTACGAAGATAAATGAAATCAAAATCAATCGTGCTACTTGTACAATGTATTTTACAATTTGGTTTACAATGTATGAGTTGACAAACATCACATTCACCTATTTGAAAAACTATTTTAAAATCAAATGGTCAGCATTTTTTCAACACACTTGTTATCAATCAAGTTGTGTAAATACATTGTACAGATGGCTTTATTCAATCAAAATATACACCAGCAGTCCATAAAGACTGCTCTTCCTAATGATTTGATGCCACGCTCTATTGTTGGGATCATTTCTACATATTGAAGCCGGCAGCCAGGTACACATTGATTCAACAAAGTTAGCTGCAAAATCTACAAAACTATAAGGATCATATATGCCCACTCTTACTATCTATAATAATTGGCTATTGCCGCTGTTCCTTTTGTCATCTCTTGTGGCCATCTCATTTCTTATGAATCAAGGAGGAAAACTGGCTTTTCCGACGTGTTTGGTGTCATCTACATTGACGAGTCCCTGCATCATACTTTGTCCTTGGATTTTAGTTCTTCCACTTTACATTTACAAGTGAGCAGCATACCCTGCTTGTGTTGCCTTTTTTGCCAAAAACAAAAATGGAATCGAAAAGTATAATATTGCCAACGGGATCTACTAAGTTGTTGACTAAAGTTGCTTCTTCATAGTCTAGCTATCGCACCACGCTTTTGAATTGCTGCCAATAAGATTCTTTTAGATGGTTTCACTTCTTCCAATCACTTGGAGAAGCCGTATGTTTGTTAAGTCAAGACATTATTAAGGAAAATAAGTTAGAATCTTGTCTATTGTACTACGTGCCCAAAGGTATACTATATAGGATTAGAAAATATTTTCACTTTTACCCGATCCATCTGAGTTTTTTCTTCTTCTTTTTTCCCCTGAATCTGTTACTAATACTTGATAAATTGTTAGTATTGCACTTTTTCTTATCTTTGAATTCTTATTTGTATTTTCCTTAACTCTATGCAAACTGCACAATATATGTAGAGTGGTTGCCACGACTTAATTGTTGACATTGACATCGGGTTTGTCCATGCACGTCACATTCATTTCAATGGGAAGTCATCCAACGATTTACACACAAAACTGCTGTTTCTCATCGTCAAATGGGTTGAGGATGGCACATTGTTGCTTGCTTAGCATAAAACTATAGCTCGTTTATGGAAAGAGTACAAAGAGGGTTAAAGTAATGAGCTCGTACAATCAGAGAGGGGTAGATGCGGGTCAAGGACGGCTATACCCTTACTCGATACAATTTATTGAGTTACGTATTCCATCTTAGAAAATCAAATTTATTAACAAAATTAGCAACATGAGCACTTGTATGTTGACAAATGCTTTCAGTTGTAATTGGTATAGTGATTTTTTTCTTAACATGTCAATGCAAGATTGTTACTTGTTTAAGAACTTCAATCCAAATCTAAAATTTCCTTTAAGCTTTAGATAGGTCAGATTTTTGGCTTGAGTTTGTTGAGCTGTAGATATGATTTTGAATTTTGAGGGTTCATTATAAAAAGAAAAATACTATCTAGCACCATAGATCTTGTTAAATGAGTCATAATTTCTTGTATTTAATTGAACATGTAATTTATTTTTACTAATACTGCACCTAAACTGATGTTAAACATCAATGGTGTTAAATAACATTACTCAATTGACAAAATTCAACCTGTCTCAAGCTCGATAATAGCTAGCTCGTTTGGAGATGTAGGCCAGATCGAGCCAATTCTCTAGGTTGCTTGCACGAATATTTTCTAATTTTTTCCCCCAAAAATTATTATTTAAAAAAATCTATTGCCCGACAGCATACCTAGCATGTTGAGTTGGTATTGACGAGCCAATCTGACACAGGGAAAAAAAAATAAGAAAAAAGCAAAATTAAAATATGGGTTTTAATATTATGGCTTAATAACATGAACGCGAGATAATTGAGAGCTGCCACACAAATAGGGTCCTGTCAAAAGCCCTTGTTTGAGTAGCAAAATTCAAAATAATTATTCTTTGTACAAATTAATCTAAATTTAACTCGTATATAGTCTTGAGCATGATTTGGGTTGAGTTGGCTTTGAGTCCAACCCGAAATCGAAACTGACCTGATCGATTTGGATAAATTTCAAGCAAAACCAATCCAATCCACTCATTGAAACCAAACCAAACCAAATCGGTTTGGATCGGTTTGATTTGGTTAATCTTTTGGAATTTGTTTGAGTAAATAAAAAATAAAATTGTCTAACTATATTGAGATAAAACATTTATTTTTTTTATATATAAATTTTTTTCTTGCGTGATGCATATCAATAATATATATAGTGTGAATGGTAAAGAATCAATTTTTTCAAAATCATCATATATATAAATCCAATACCAACAGACAATTAGGTCAAAATGAAAGTAAGGCTACAATCTGAATTCAAAATTTATATCAAACACTCCTTGCTTTCTTTTCTTTTGACATTTAAAGTTTTGGTAGAAAAAATATAGACGATAAACAAAATATTTTAGATAAAATTATATATTTTTATTTTTTTATTATGTTTTTGGCGTTTAACAAGATGAGTTTTAAAATTAAAAAATATATATATATTTGGTGGTTTGATCGGTTAATTAATGGATTTTGGTTGCTTAAACCGTAACCAACCGAACCCGACTTTTTAATGGTTAAAATTAATCAAACCAAACCAATTGTTTGGTTCAAACCAACCCAAACCTACCCGACTCGGTTTGATTTGATTGGTTTGGTTGACTTTTCAATTTTTTTGCCCTACTCATAGAAGGTCTTAAATTTGAAGGGAAAAAAGGGGGAAAAAACTGATAAGGTCCGTTTATACATTTTTATTTCTTTTTCAAAAATTTATTCTCTTAAAATATAAAAGAAAAATTAAGGGCCTGCTGGATGGGCCGAGCAATGGACCGGTTGTGAAAAAAAAAAAAAAGGGTCCACGTCGATCCAGTAGGTAATTCAGTATGTAGTGACTGTAATGTAGTCCCTACAACTTTAAATGCATATAGATTCCAATATATCATTTAACAAAGGAGAGACAATCAATTGGCGTATTATACGCACATTATAATAACTCCAGCAGTCGGTCCATTATTGCAAATGGACCCCAGGCAACTTCTTGGTTTTGTCATCTCTTTGCTTATCCTCTCCCTCTCCAATTCTTTAGGTTCTTCTTCTGTAACTCTACAAAGAAAAACCCAAGAAATATAACATGGATGACAGTGGAAATTTGGAGTCCAAGATGTCAAAAGAAATAAACCATGAAGCTCAAGCATCCAAGAAGAGGTAATTTTTTTTTCCAGAGTTTTGAGAAGTTCGAACTAAGGTTGCATTTATCGTTGTTTTGGTTATCAAATTACTTGTTTGTAGTCTGGATTACTTTGAATTTTCCTTGAAATCAAGAGGAAAATTTCATAGATTCTCTCTCCCCTTAAAATTTCGCAGGAAGAATATGGATCAAAGGATTGTTGTGGAAGTGAAAATGCAAGAAAGTGATAAAAAACAGAGAAGTGAAGGGCCTCCTCCGGATTGTTGGTCTTGGAGAAAATATGGACAAAAACCTATCAAAGGATCTCCATATCCAAGGTTCATTTTCTTCATTTGATTTTACTAACTCGGTCTGTTAAGGTCCTGATATGATAAAGTGCTTTCTGGGGCGTCTCAGACCTTACTATCATGATATGATCATGTGCATTTGGGTCGTCTAAGACCGTACTGTCACTGATCAAGTGTTTTCTGGGCCATCTTGAATCGATAGTGTTTTCTGATGGTCTGGTCTCGGACTAACTATCAGTAGGCCAAAAGCTTTTATCCTTGTCCTTAACTTCCACTAACCCCAACCCAACAACCAAGATAAGAACTTATTTTTCTTCTTGCTACTTGATTACAGGGGTTACTACAGATGCAGCACATCAAAGGGTTGTACAGCCAAAAAACAAGTGGAAAGATGCATAACCGATGCATCCATACTCATCATTACCTACACATCCAATCATAACCATCCAGGCCCCACTCATCATTCCTCCACCAATCAGAATCAAGAGCTCATTGAACCTTCACTCCCAGAAGTCACACAGGATATTCCTGAAATACCAGACCAAGATCAAGAACCAGAAATAAGGGATCAAGAAACCCCACTACCCAATGATGACCGTTTCCACTATTCCCTATCTCCATTCAATTCTGCCCCAGAGATCATTACGAATCAAGAAATGAAACCTTTCACAGAAAATCTGCAAAACTCATATGATTCTGATTCACACAGAGTACTTATAAATGAAGAGCCCCTTAAATATTCTCATCCAATGAACTTCTCAGCATCTAAATCAGAAGAAAACGACTTCTTTGATGAGCTTGAAGAACTACCCATCTCTTCATTTGTGACAGATTTCATGAGAAGCAGTACATTGTTTAAGGAAAGGATTCTTGTAGACCTTTCTTGAGTCCAGCATTCACTTTCAATGCTTGCAGTGTTAGTCAGAGAAACGTACTTAGCCAACTAGTTATTCATGTAAATGTAGCTACTATTTTTATTTAGCAAAATTGAGTGTCACTCTGATGCGTATGTACCATGTTAAGGATTGAGCCTTAATCTCGAGAGCAACATTCATGCACATGCTATCCGCTTGCTGATGCAGTTTCTATTAAACCGTAAAGCAAGATACAAGGTTTTCCATGCACCTCTCATGTACCAAAAACATCCCCTAAAATCCTTGCTACTGGAACGGCCTAATACGCATGTCGAATTTTCAATACTCCTAGATAAATTTAAACCCAAATGGGCCGATCCCCTGGATGCCTACGATCCCCTGCAATTCCCTGTTAGTTCCTTGTTGTCGATGAAATAAGTGTACAATATAGTTGATCTCAAGACACGGAAATGAAAAGGACAAAAGGGTAATGGTTTATAACTGTTATCTTTCCCATGACTAGATAAAGGAACTACACGAGAGTCAAGACGATTAGGGCCTAGAGATTCTTATTTCATCATTTCTTTTGGAGTGAGTCGATTTGATATTTATAACATTGGCAGTTTGGTAGACAGGATCTGTTCTGATGTCGAATCTGCCTCTTCAAAAGCAGTAAAATAGGCCTCACGTCTATTGGCACCTCTTACAATTTGTACATTTTCAACACATATTGCCACTTTTTAAAGGCTGGAGAATCCCATTTGTGGCATAAGATTCCAAAAGCATTTGATATTTTTTCCCTCCTCCCCATATATCTGGCTTCCCAGTAAAGACTTATAGGTTGCTTGAAGGAATGTTTGGCTTATAATAGTTTAACTTATTTTCCTTCATCAATATTATCTTATATAGTTCAATCCACCTTGCCAAATACGTTATTAAAATGTTTCTTTTATAACATGATTTTTTTTTATTTTTTTTTTGGGCGAACGTTTAAAAAGCTTTTAGCTCTATCCTCAATTCCACGCATGTATTACCATGTAGAAAGCATAAACAGATTTGCATATTCCACGCATGTATTACCATGTGCTCACGTAACAAGACTCGAACTGTACTGAACCATCCATAGTATTGTCTACGAGCATTATAATCAAACAAGTTCATTTCTTATAAAACATGTGACTGAACTATAAATCATAGCGAAGAAAATCTAAACTCACTTAATAAAATGATTGCCAGTATCTTCAAATCTATTCTACATGTCAAGCCTTGAAAAGGCTTAAATTAAAGGAAACTAGCAATTAACCTGAATAGCGCAAAACATGATGATTCCAACCGCATTTTCAGTATTACGCCATCAGAAAAGTGGAGTTTCACAGAGTATCATTGTTGTAGATCTCAAGCAGCTGCCAACGGCTGGAGGGCTTTCAGTGGATTAAGGATAACACCATCTATAAGTCCATATTCTTTGGCCTCTTTAGCACTCATGAAGAAATCACGGTCTGTGTCTTGGTTAATCTTCTCGAGGCTTTGACCAGTGTGGTAGGCCAAGTAACCATTCAGATTTGCTTTGTGATGCAGCATTTCATTAGCCTGAGTAACACCATGATGATTACCAGTTAAGGATCATGAGTAGTAGCGCCTTGTTAAGAATCATTCTATAGCATCATCGTAACTTCTAACTATTAGCTAACACCATCTCTACTTTTTGCTCCTTCAATTTGATAATTTTGGATAGGTGGCAATAGGCAAAGTTAGCGTTCCGAATCACAGACAATGTGAGTTATAAACATGAAGATGCATTCCTCAATTTTTAGGAGTGTAAGCACATTATTGTTTCTTTAGGAGATAAATAAAAGGAATAAGAATTCACTGAACATGACCACGTATGAACTCATACTTCACTTGAAATATAATTTTAAACTGGTGTTTGGAAAAGGAAAAAGAATGAGAGAGAGTGAAGCAAAATACCATTTTTATCTAGACTCTACTTGTACACAGGTCAAACTTACTTACAAGTGATTCTTTCTTATATGTTTGGTAAACATAAAAAATTATTTTTTTCCTCATAAGTAAAAGTACAACAAAATAAAGTAGTATCAAAATTAGAGAATATTTCAAATAAATTTGGGCACTGTATTGATTCAAACACCCTAAATTACATGACAAAATTCTCACTTGCACCTTATTCTTCTCTATCTTCCTCTATCTCGTCTTAGTCACCTTCACCTTCTCTTGCCATATGAGTAAATCCCTCCTTCACTATTCTCACCACCCCCAAAAACCCACCCTAGGGGCCCCTCCCCCCAACCATCACCATCCCCTCCCAAACTTTCTGCCACCATCATCATCTCCACCAAGTTTCACCACCACAGCCGACAAGTCCACCTTTTCCTGCCACCACCAACTCCTTCCCACTTTCCCATGCCACCATTAGCAACTAACTCTCGATCAAAAACTCTAACTTCCATATCAAAAAAATTCAAAATTCAATTAATAATCCAGCAATGAGGATGGTATGAGAGAGACGGAAAATTGTTAGAAAGAATAAGAGGAATAAGAAAAGATAAAGAATAGAGGGAAGAAGACCATATTAGACACTGGAGAGAAGGAAGAAAGGAAAGAGGCATGTCACAGCTTCCTCTTTTTTTCTTTGAGTAAATAAATATAAGTTGCAGAAATTATAATGTAATAGAAATGAATGTTGAATAAGTGGATAGTTGTGGTGAGTCCTACGAAATGTATGGTTAAAATTAATGTTTTGATTTCGACGGTTTGACTATTAAATTGTAAGGAAATTATAATGTTTCCCAAACACGCTTGAAGAAAGAAATTCAATTTTATTACCTTTTCAAGAACAGAATTACCAAGGAAGAAGATGAAAGGAGAAAAAAAAAAACGGTGGGGGGGGGGGGGGTTGGAAATTACATAACAGTAAAATCTCTAAATTAAGCCAAAAGACCTCTTAGTCTTCACCTTTTTGTCTTTTTTCTGTCCTGGTAACTTTGAATTTAAAAGTCAAATTCTTGCCACAATGAACTATATCACTTGCATGCATTAGAAATAGGGTCCACAATGTGAATACATAACTGAATGACTGGATTAAAAAAAAAAAGGGATACCTGAATATCTATATCAGTCTGTCCACCTTGTGCTCCACCAAGAGGCTGATGGATCATTATCCTCGAGTTTGGAAGGCTATACCTTTTTCCTTCAGTAACCATTAGCAAAGGAAAGAATTGTATAGAAATTTCAGCAAGTATAACCACCACCAATGGAATGTTAAACTGCTTAAAGTGAACGAAATAAATATACCTCTAGTACCCGCACTTAGTAGAAAAGCTCCCATGCTGCACATGCATAAGGGTAACAAGTTCAAGCCTAATCGTCGACATCTTTTTGTCAATTATACAAACAAGTAAGCACATCAGGAAGCCCAAAGAAACTATTTATCTAACAACTGCCAACTTAAAGGCCTCACCATGCATATCTTTGTGCATGCTGGATATCAAAGTAAGATGACTAAAACCAAACTGACATATCACAAGAACAAAGAAAAGACAACCTTGCCAGTTACTATGATGATATGCAATTTAATTTTACAAGAAACGATATATCTGTAAGATATTTTTAGTATTATAAAAATTTGATATGAACTAATGATTGATAACACTTCAAATATTTCATACCAAATCTCAAAGAAAGAATAAAGCATCTTGCCAAACATTTAGTTCATTTTATACTCCATAACTCTTGGAACTATGCCACTAAGGCAATTTAGCCATATTTACTACACCACATTGCAATAAAATAGAATTGATGTATTGTAACCTGGCCGCTAGTCCAACACATACAGTGGAAACATCTGGTCTAATATGCCTCATTGTGTCAAATACTGCCATACCTAACACAATAATTTGAAGCAAATAAGACAGATGAATGGTCAAAGCCAGAAAAGATGGAGTACAAAAGGAAAACAGATATATTACCAGCTGTAACTGATCCTCCTGGAGAATTCACATACATGACTATATCCTGTTAAATATCACAACACAATCGATAGGTAAATAATTCGCACAATTCCTATATTTCACAGTAAAAAATATATAATTAAAATAAACTGTATACATAAGTGTGCACATAATTGAATTCATGTGAAGAAATCTACACATGTTCAAGATAAATAACAAATATCAGTCAGATAGTAAGATTTCACTCTTTTTCCATGGGGTCAAAAGCTTAAGCTTAAATGCAAAAGGAAGGGCATTCAGGCTATAATTATCGCTATACATTTGAAATATAAAATAGCCAGCAAGAAAAGAATTTGCATCAGGTGATTAGAGAGAAAGCAACGCTTTCGAGAAGTATTAAATAAAGAGTTATCAAATTTGAAAGCAAGTCTTAGATTCTTCATACAGCAAAATAGTTGATTTCAGGGTGCAATACAGACTGGCAAATGCCATCATTTAGAAGAGTGTACTAATGCCTCACAAGATAAACCTCCTAAGCCATTACAGTCAAATCACATAAGGGTTATATTACTATCACAAGACTAAAATCACATAAGGGTTATATTACTATCACAAGACCACCACTGATTTCATTACTATCACAGGTGTAAGATCACTAAAATACCAAATAATAAAAAACATGAAGAATATTTATTCCCATCAAATATTGAGCAAGCACAATGTGTATGTTCTAGCATGGACTAAGATTTACAACCATTTCAACATTAGAAATAGATTAAAAAAAATTTGTACTCAATGATCTCCGCTATTTCACTAATTTTACGTATCATTAAATCAGTTACACATACAATGATTAAGTCAGGGTATGTGTGCAAATTTTCTATGTACCTGTGTAGCTCAACCAAGCTATGGACAAAAGGTGGTTATAAGAATAATTAACTAAATTTATTGACAATAAAAATCCTATCAATAGAAAACAAATTTAACAATAACAAGGCCCAAGTAAGCATACCTTAGTAGGATCAACAGCATCGAGATAGAGTAACTGAGCCACAATAATGTTTGCCATATCATCATCAACTGCTCCACCACAACGTATTATCCTCTGTAAACAAACATAATTACCATTTCACGACTAGTTAAGCCAACAGTGATTACTAATATATAAGAATTCAATCAGCAGAATAAGCCTTACATATTGAAAAAGCTGGCTGATGACACTCATGAAACGCTCTTGCACCATCGGAGGCGGCCCTTGCCCCCCTTGTGCATAAGATGGGAAGTATGGTGATGAAGGAACCTGCAAATCGTCCCTAAATACTCGAAAAAAAGAAAATTGTTAGCTTCCGTTTCATTCTTTTGTTGAAGTAATTGCATAAACAAAACTTACCTAACTGACCAAATACCCTGTCGTGAGCTCCTTTCCCGAGCATAAAACTCAGGAGAGTAGACAGCTCTCACTGAAGAACTCTTGAGCTTGGACTTTCCTAATTTTCTACTAAAATTAGAATAAAAATGAGAATTATTTCGGTCAAAGATAAACTAATCAATTGGATAGAAGTAAAATCAACCAAAATATGATACATATATACACACCCATACATACAATAATATATCGTACCTTGAACGAAGAGATTGAAAAGGGAGGAAGAAAGTTCTGGAGGAGGGTGGAGAGGAATTAAGGGTAGGGGAAGAGAAAGAAACTGAAGAGGAACTGAATCTGAGAGAGGAAGAGATGCATGAATGCGCCATTATTTGGGGTTGCTGATCGGATCTCCGCCTTAGACGGCGGCGACGCGAGATTTTTTTTCCTTTAAATGATTACTGATATTTTTGACTTAATTGTTCCAATGGCACTAAACTTAAGACAATGTCTTTTATTGGTTAGTAAAGTTTAAAATATCAAATTTTGATTATTAAATTTAGATTCATGTGTTCGATTGCTCACTGAATTTAAGTTCATGTCTTAAATTGTTCACTATAATTTAAAATGTCGAATTTTTACCAATGAACTTTGGAATATGACGTATATTACTTACTAGCATAACAGTTGAATTTTGAAAAATATCGAATTTATAGTGAGTAATGAACAATATCTTTCAAAGTTCAATGAGGAATGTACAATATTTTTCAAAGCTCAATGTCCAAAACTCGATATTTTAAATTTCAGTGAGCAGTCGAAGAGATTAACCTAAGTTTAGTGTTTAAAACTCAACATTTTAAACTTTAGTGAGCAAGAGATTAACCTAAGTTCAATAGTCAAAACTCGACATTTTAAATTTCAGTGAACAATCAAAGGTATGAACCTAAGTTCAGTGACCATTAAACAATTAACTCTATATTTTTCCCAGTTTTTTCAACCAGCACTCGCATTGATTGGCGCTCATGGCCCTTGGTGAAATGCGACTTTTTCTACGTTGAATTGAAGGGAAATATTTGTTTAAATTAACCAACGAGCTCCGCCATTCGTTTTTAAGTTCATTGGGATGATATTAGAAACTTAGCCCATGTTTATTGATATTAAATTAAAATTTTAAATCAAAATCAATAATTATTTTTAACGACCCGTTTCACTAGATCTGTTGTAAAAGTGAGAAAAAGAAAAGAAAAAATATGAGTTGATAGACTTTTTATGTGTTTTATTAAGAACAAAATCCATATATTTATAGATAATGATTAAGAATACAATGGTAATAGTTTCTAGGACTGTAAGTCAATAAACTTTTTTGTGTATTTTATTAAGAATCAAATCTCTATATTTATAGCGAAAGATTAGGAACACAATGATAATAATTTCTTTGACTGTAGGAATACAGTTATTTTGGAGTATTAAACATAAATGCTACCTCATTAAGACCTTGTTATACACACTACAAAATAATTTTAACGAGACTGATATTCTATAATGTGTATAGTTATTTTGGAGTGCCAAAAATAAATATTATTCATTAAAATCTTGTTAGAAAAATCCAGGGAGATAAAACATGAACAAAGGCAAAAGAGTTCAGTCACTCTCCTTGACGCTGATTGCTGAAAGTCTTTAAGTCGACGCATTCCAATCTCATGAACAAATTTCTTGAATGTAGATGTTGGCAGTGTTTTTACGATTAAATCAGTCACATTGTTACTTGAGGGAATTTGTTGAATATCGATGTCACCATTCTTTTAATGTTCATGTGTATAAAATAATTTTGGAGAAATATGTTTCATTCTATCACATTTGATATAGCATCTTTTGAGTTGTGTAATACACATTGCATTGTTTTCATATAAAATTGTTGTACTATTTTTTGTTGAAGTTAATTCGCGTGATTTTTGAATATGATGGGTCATGTTTTTCAACCATACATATTCTCTACACGTTTCATGAATTACAATAATTTCAGAATGATTTGGCGATGATGTTGTCAAAGATTATTTCATAGATCCTCATGATATAATTGTTTCTCCACGTGTGAATACATATTCTGTTTGTGATTTAGTTTTTTTGTGGATCAGATGGATAACCTGCATCTGCATATCCTATTAAAGCAGATCCCGACTTTTGAGAATAAAAAGTCGGAAATAAAATAATCTCAAATCAATAATACCCTTTAGGTAATGAAAATATTTTTCATCACTCAAAGTCTTTGAGTTAGTGTACAGTAGCTAGAGCTATATCTTGTAAGAAAATTTACAGAAAAAGTTACATCGAGTCGAGTGCGTTTTAAGACTTTTTCTGTATATGTGATTGACGAATAAATAATCATTTTAGGAAATGTTTAATCTGCAACTTGAGACGGAACTTGATTTTACAAAATCTTTCATTTGAAATCCACTTTTCAAATAATTTGCAATTTTGTTGAGTTATTCAAGAATTTCAATTAAATTTAAATTATTAACATAAATTACTACAATTGCAAATCCAATATGTGTTTTCTTTATGAAAACATATGGACAAGCATCATGATTTTTATGATTATCTTTTAACAAATATCTACTAAGATGATTATACCACATGCGTCCGAATTGTTTCAATCCATATAATAATCTTTACAATTTAATTGAGAACATAATTCTTGAACATGTATTGTTTGCTCTCGGTATTTTTAAGTCTTTCGGGGACATTCGTATATATTTCATTATCAAGTGAACCATACAAATAGACAATTAATACATTCATAAGGCGCTTATCGAGCTTTTGTGATACGATCAAGCCATTTAAGAATCTAAAAGTGATTGTGTTCATTACGGGAAAATATGTTTTCTCATAAGCAATTATTGATTTTCATGAGAAACCTTGAGCTACAAGTCAGGTTTCGTATCTTAAATTTTATTTTCTATTTTTCTTTTTCGTACAAAAACTCATTTGTATCAAGCGGAGATTACATTTTCAGGTATTCAAACTACAAGTTCAAACACTTTTCTTTTCTCAAAGAAATTCAATTTCGCCTATATGACTTCTTTTCATTTTGGGCAATATTTCTTTGTTGACAGTCTTTAGCATACTGTAGTTTAGGATCCTCATTTTGCATAATATCAATAGCATATTTTTCAATATTTTTTTTTGTTGACAGTCTTTAACACATAATTTATTGAAATCTCATTATTTTCGGACACTAGTGATTTTTAGGGAACCATATTTTTAATATTTGATTAATAAATCTTTTCCAAAGTTACTTTTTCTGAAGTTTTTGGCTGATTTTTCTCTCGTACCTTTCTTTTTTGAGGTACGAAATCTTTTGAACTAACTGGTCAACCACGCTTCTAACGTAATTGAGATTCATTTACTATGACAGATTGTCTTTTAGAGACATCAATTTTGCTGTAGTATATCCTGTTGGTATATATGACTTTATTACTTTTCTTATGTCAACAAGTACATCATAATTAATTTGCAACATTTTGTAAATAAATGATTTTTTCAACATCTTGCTCACATTGATTGTTGTGGAATCAAAGTGATATAGAGTAGTTTTATTCTAATAATTTTTACCTTATTTGTCATAACGTAATTTTTTTCCTCCCAAAGATATGAAAGTCATTTAATCAAAATGACAATCTACAAAACGTACAGTAAATAAATTACCCATTAAAAGTTCAAAATACATAATAATAGATGGTGAATCAAAACCCATATAACTTCCAAATTTTTGTTAGAAACCATTTTAGTACGTTGTGGAGGGGTGAAATAGGGACTTAGACAGCACATCTAAAAACCCGTATGTGAGAAATATTAGATTTATGATCAAATGCAAATTGCAAAGATAAATATTGATAATAGGTAGTAGGTCTCGTGTGAACCAATGATGCAGCATGTAATATAATATGACCCCAAACAAAAACAGAAAGTTTTGTTTTAAGTAATGGTCTATCAATAAGTTGTAGATGTTTAATAAATGGCTCTACCAAACCATTTTTTGTATGAATATACGCAACTGAATATTCAATAACAATCTCTATTGACATACAATAATCATCGAATGCTTGTAATCTGAATTCACCGACATTGTCAAGACGAATTGTCACGATTGAGTTATCGAGAAATTGAATTCGTGATTTTATGGTTTAAGCAAGTAGTTTCGCAAAAGCTACATTTTTAGTGGAAAGTAGGCAACACGTGATTATCTAGTAAAAGAATCAATTAATACCGTAAAAATAATAAAATGGTCTACATGGGACTAACATGTATCTCCATGAATTCTTTTTAAGAAAGTTGGAGATTCAATATCGACATTTTTACCCAAAGGTTTGATGACTAACTTGCCTTGCGAACAAGCTACACATGAATAATTATTAGGCAAAATAATCTTCTGACTCTTTAAAGGATGTCCATGTCTGTTGTTTATTATTTGACATATCATTATAGCTTTTGGATGTTCAGGTTAATCATGCCAAGGTATAAAAATATTTTGGGTCAATGAGCTTCTAGTTCGTGATAATATTTGATTCAACCATTTTTACAAATATATAATACATGCCAGATGAAAGTGCATGAAGTTTCTTTTATCTGATCTAGAAAGATACAAAAGAAGTTATCAAAGATATTCAACATTATTTTTTAATATCATCTCACTATGATATTTATTGCAGCGGGTATCTTTAAAACTAAACAAATTTCTTTTGAATTTGCTAAAATAAAATGTATCGTCAATATATAATTTTGTATTAGTTAATAAAATAGTACAAACTCTTTCGGAGCTTTCAACGATATTCGATGCACTTGATATTGTATTAACATTATTTTCTGCTAATGTTAAGTCCAAAAAATATATTTAAAAAAAAATAGTATGTGTAGTTGTACTATCAATCAAACAAGTATTTTGCAATTCATCGTAAATCTATAAAAATATTAATGATATATATATATTATGAAATTAATGATGAACGATAAAGTTTCAAATTTGTAGAAACATATTTCAAGTGGAATTTCTAAAACAAAGGAAAATATTATAAAGTAAATTAATCTATAATTTCCACCACACCACCTCCTATTAAATGGTCAATATTTCCATTTGGATCAGTAAAGAAATTAGAGACATCTATCAGATAAACCATGATATCAATAAAATCTGTTTCAACTATTTTCTTTCACTTGATTATTTTTTATAGAGATCCACAAGTTGTTTTGTCCTACGACAAGTATATGCCCAATTATCTTTCATTTAACATTTAAAGCAATTTTCTTTGTACCCCTTTTTGGATGTGCTACTTATACCTTTTGAAATTGTTGTCTTGTTGCTAATAGTTTTGTCGATTATTTCGTTCACGGTTTATTCCATGTGTACGTCCAAATTCGTGTTCATGTCCATGTTCACGTATACGTCTTTGTCTTGATATTGCATTTACTTCAGGCAATGGTATAGAACCAGTTGGACGTAACCTATGATTTTTTATCAGCAGTTTATTATTTTATTTAATCATAAGCGGACAAAATATAAGTTTTGAGTACTCTTTGAAATGATGCTCACGAGCTTACCATTGCAAGAGTGCATTCAAGGTATGAAAGGTGGAAAAAGTTTTCCAACATATTTTCATGAGTGATTTTTCCTTTACAAAATGTCAATTTCGAGAATATTATGAACAGTTAAGAAGTGTCCTCACAAATAGTTTTGAAATCTTGCAAAAGCAGGTACATCCACTTTTAATGGACTTTAGGGAAGACTATAGTCATCTGATGATCAAATTTAATTAATTTTTTTCTAAAGAACATGTGAATCTTTCTTGGCGAGATATTCAATTCTTAATTTATCGTGAAGATGATGATGAAGGAAGATGAGTACTTTTGCACGATTCTACAGGAATTCTTTGCTTCATTCTTTTATTGTCTCTTCTAAACATTTTTTAGACAAGATTAATATTAATATTAAGTATCCATGATAAATAATTTTTGTCTGATATGTACAACAAACTCAAGTTTTGTGACATTTGCCATGTGATTAATTACACAATAAAGAAAAGAAAATACAATTAATTTCAAAAAATATGATGAAACATAACATAATAGTTAATCAAGCGATCAATATCATGATATAAGTTATACGTGTTCCTTCAAAGATAAATACTAATTAAAAATAATATATTATTCAAAACATGTGCTACTTCTAGAGCATGTTGTATTTTAATATGCTTTTTCAATAGCAATATGTAAATATTATTCTCGAATATTGAAAATTATAATTCATGCTCTTCAGGAGCAAGTGATATTATTCTGAAATATTAATTAATGTTGTACTACTTCAGGAGCAACAATGAATTATTATTTAGAAACATCAACTCTTCAGAGCATGTTTTCTAGTTGAATGTTAAAATTTACAAAGTTATGCTTCTTCAAGAACAACAATCTAATACATTGTCATGTTTTCTAGTTGTTAAAATTTCCAAAGTTTCATCGATTGTTGTAGATTGTTTCAACCACAAAATTCATATTGATTTCAACAGGAATTTCATCCAATAAATAATGCATGTTTATATAAAAAAATTTACATGTCACTAAATTGATTTTGGTACATATGATAGATATTTACGCTTATAAAAAAATTACTACCTTCACGAGACTTTGTAGAATCAAACTTTCATGTTGATAACGTGCTATAAAAATGAGAAAAAGATAAGAGAGAATACAAGTCATAGATTTTTTGTATATTTTATTAAGAATCAAATTTCTATATTTACAGGGAAGGATTAGTGATACAATAGCAATAGTTTATAGGATTGCAGTGGTACAATTATCACTCACTAATGAACTTACCATTTACAACATGATTCACAATTTTTCAACAACACATTTTATTAACTTTTATCTAAATTTACTAAAATTTTAATTTTAATATAGACTTAACAAGAGCTTAATAGTTTGCGATAAAAATAAATAAATAAAATAAAACCATGGGGAGAAATCCACCCCTCACCCCGCCCAGCTCACAAAGTCATGGGTCCTTGGTGAGCAGCAATAATTTATCGAACAAATTGAGTTGTCATGATGATATCTTTCTAAGTGACCTCCACAAAATATGCTAAATGACGGGACAAGATGTGAAGAGCTACGTTTTTATTAGTTGATTTAATGGTTTTTAAGAGTCTATTTGATGTAAAAAAATTTATAATAGATTTTATGAAAATAGACCTTTTTTTTTTAATGACAAATACGTGATTAAAAAGTATGAAAAAGTTATAAGACCACATACAAAATTATTTTATTAAAAAAATGTGAAGTTGAAAATAATTAAAAAAAAATACTAAAGAATTTGTACCATACATGGGCTAAATTATGGACCAACTGTTAAAAACCAGAAAGTCACTAACAGTGCTTGTAATCCATCGCTAGTAGGAACACATTTCTTAGCAGACTAGGCCAGGCTAAAAAAATTGTGAAGATCGACACACTTGAGTGTTGAAAGCTATGAAATATGTATGCAGAAATTGGCACAATATCGAGTAGTGGTTTAAGCAGCCAGCAAATGATAAAATAACACACAAATTTACTAGATGAAATTTTAAGGACAGGTTTATCTTCAATAACCACATTCAAAAACAATACAATAATAACATGCACGAAATACCAATTAAAGGATCTTCCCATGTTAGCAATCCACCTAACAAAGGAAGCTAATTTTATAATGCATAATAAAAATGAGTTCAGTTGCTCTAATAAAAGAAAATTTCCGAGCATGTTTGGTACATAGTGTGTCTTAATCCACCTGACAAAACATACCATCTTTCTAGCAAGTTCAATTTCAATTGCCAACACTATCTTGATTACTATATTATTTCTACATTATGTAAAAGACACTTGGTTTCATTGGGTCTCCAATGCCTCTATATATTAACATAAATGTGCAGGAATAGCTGCATAAACTACATCAATTGCAAGACACACATTTTTAGGAGGCCTTCTCAGATTGCATTTTTTCATGAATTGCCTTGTAGCATTGGAGACTGCAAAGAGGAAGCTTCGACTTTGAATCACGGTATTTGTAAGGATTTGTACAAGAAGGACCAGCACACTTTTCGCGAGGAGGAGGATAGCTGGAATGTCAAAACTAACATGAAATTAGTGTCATTTCCAGTTATATTCGCCAGTGAGAAATGCACATGTATGGCCTATATATATTCGTGCACATGTTCACGGAGTGCATGTTTGGTATGCATTATTAAACATCATTACACAATATAACAGACAGGATCATGGCTTTTTTAACTTCCTCAAAGTGTCCAATACCATCCTATCCTCCCTACAAAAGAGGAAATGAGACGGAAAATATGCAAGCTTTTCACTTGTGGAAGGTTTTATCTTTACACCAATAATTTCCAAGAAATATCATCAAGCTTAACTGCATAGAAGACAATGAATTTTACCTGAGGGGTTTGGAGTCAAAAATTTTAGGCAAACCCATATCTTGTGGGAAAGTAACAATGGTACCAGTAGACTGCATAGTCCATCTAATTGTATTTGATGCAAGTGTCTTTGCATTAGCAACCTTCTCCTGAATAATGAATAACAAATAATCAGCTATTAGTTTCACAATATATTTGGAATAGCACCTTCTCAAGATACATGGCACTTACCTGTGCCAACTCTTCCAGGCGCTTCTTTCTTTTGTCTTCTTTCTTCTTTCTACTAGAATCTTGAGAGAGAATTTTTCTAATTGCCTCAGCCTGCAGGATTTAACATGCATGCTTGTTTCAAATATAAAATTCTAAAACCTAATATTAAAGAAGACAATGAAGAGAAGTAGAAGGAGAGTAAACCTCCAACTCCCGAGCCGCTTTCTCATTTTGAATTTTACGTTTCTGAGCGGCCTCTGCTTTTTTTGTTTGCTGCTCGACTTCTGAGAGTTTCTCCTTTTGCTCTGCAATACAGGAGATAGGCAGTGACAAGTTAAACAGCAACATCCCAGGGAACAACCAACAGGATTCACAATGGATAACACATCATACTCACTTCGAGGTGGTAGTGGTAAACCATCCGGGAATTCAATTTGACTCACGCCAGGTGAGGAGGCATCCTTGCCGGATAAAAGGGCTCGCTGGCGGGTTGTGAGAGTCATCTCCCTCTTGCTTTCAATTTGTATATCTGAGAGATCCTTTTGTTTTTTCTTCTTCTTACCCTCAGGCTCACCATCAGACAACAGTTCATCCTCATAATCAATGCCTTCAACTGCACTCTCAGAATTGAATTTCTTAGGGATCCTCGGAAGATTATGTTGGTATTTTGTTGATTCAGTCTCCAAATCTTTGTATCTTCCAACCTTTGCATTCTTCAGTTTCTTGAGGTACCGAATTTCAGCATCATCATCCTCATCAAATTCCTCATCCAAAACATGTCTCTTAGGAGCCCTCTTACTCTTACGAACTGGAACCAACTTCTCCCCTTGCTTCTCAAAGGCATTTTTTGCAGGCATCTTATTGATGTCCTCCTTCCCAAGATTAAAGCCGCCTCCAGAGAAATCCTTCCACGGGATCCCTTGCAAACTACTTTTTCTATCTAGAGATGTAGAATGATCACGATATGAATTCTCCTGAAATAATAAGAAAATTTCACAAATGGAAAGATTTTATGTTCACAAATAGCCAAATGTGTTAAATGACATTCAACATTCATGAACCTCGAGATTATTTTCCATACAAACAGATTTCTTAATTTATTCCCCTGCTAGATGAATCAATCATTCCATGTGCACAGTGGTCTCATATCATTAGAACCAAAATATATGTAATCAAGCATCATCAAATTTTTCATACCGTTGGTCAGCTGAAGTAAATGCCAAGAGTCAGAAGATTTCAATAATAAAACTTGGCTTTTCCATCGGGATTACTCAGGTGGAAATTTTTTATTTTTTTAAGGAAATATTCTTGATGTGCTTGGATTATATATAAATTCACTTCCAGTTTTTCACGCTCTTACAACATAAGTTTCTCCATAAGGGTAGATTGTCATCTAGCAAGCCCTTCCTGGTTAATGTGGCTTATTCTTCCAATCAAGGCATGGCACTAAGAGTGTGTTTGGTGGTGCTTAAAATTAGGAGTTACTTTCTAGAAAATTAAGTTTCTTTAGACTTAAAACGTAACTTTTGAAAATCATGTTTGGCAAAATAAGTAACTTTTTTGAGCTTAGACAAACACGCTTTAAACATATGACACGAAATCAAAGACCAAAATAAAGGTGAAATAATAGCCAAAATGAATTGAGTCCAAAAGATTTCCGCAGGCAAAGAAGATTCCCAAATCTATAATCAAGAAACAAGAGTGCAAACCTGTATAACGAGATTCTGCCTTGCTCGACCAATGTTTGACGATTGATCGATCTTAGCCAAAGACCCATCGCTTGATGAACAGTTGGAACTGGATTTGGTTTGAATCGTGTGCATTACACCACCAACCTTCAACGTAACCTTTTTCGGCTTGTTCTCATTTGCCGTTGCATCCCCCAGTACACCATTACTGAATAACACATTTGGTCCACCATCAGATCCACTCGCTGGAAAGCCCCTCGATATACACTGATTAAGATTGAAAATTTTCCCTCTAGAATTAGCATCTCCGATATTCTCATCACTTGACACTTTACTCATTTCATCTGAAAGTGGAGTTGATGGCATGGGAGATCTATCAGAGAGTGGCTGTGACTCAGGTATAGATCGGTGTGAAATCTGGCTCCTCCTTTTTCTTGCAGCGATCCCAATAGCGGCAAATTGAGGAGCCCTAAATTGATTCATTGTCTTGAGAGATTCTCAATTCTGATTTCTACTGTAACACTTGTGCCTATTAAATGCCAAAGAACAGTAATGGTATATGAGCCACGTAGAGCCTCAAATGCATTAAGTCTGCATCGAAAAAATCGAAATTTCAGGCCAAGACCATATAAGCCCTTGAAAACTTCTACTCTTACAACCAATTGACAATAGAATGACAAAAAATAAAAATAAAACCTCAACTATGATTTCGAAGGGTAAAATGAATACATACAATTTCTGGAGCGAATTTTAGAAACCAATAACATTATCAAAAGCTATACAATTGACGCAAAGGGGCATCGAGAAATCTTAAGTTTATATCCATATCGTACATATTAAGCCAAAAAATGCAAAGAAAGGCACAACAACATTGACAAAACTAACATAAAGATCAGTAATCCCTATTTCAAAACAATTAAGGAACTAAAAGCACCTCAATGAAACAAGGCAATTCACAAACACTGGCCATTGCAACAAAGAAAAGTAAATTATCAAAATCCCATAGACCAATACTATAAAATAAAGCTAATCAGTGACATCACTTGATAATAAACTTCAAAATGATAAAAATAAAAAATAAAAAATAAAGAAAACTTATTGAACAATTGGACTTGATCTTATATAAACACCCACGTTCAATTTCCACATTCCAGCAGCCCAAGGCCTTACATTACAGAAATCTAACGTAAGCACCCAAACCCACATGCACCAACGCATTAATCCAACACAATCAACCCCTTTCCCAAGCCCATCATCCCACAAAAACAATGTATCACAGACAGAGAGAATTCACCTACTGAATTAAGCCCAAATCAACAATACAAAACCGTTCAATTACACGTAAAATCGCAAAACACAAACGAAGGAAAGCGATTTACCTTGCAGATGAAAAAGAATGCGACAGAGAAAAGACAGGATACAATAGAAAACGAGCGAGAGAGAAACAGACGATGTAGTTGAGGCAGAGAAAACATGGTTTTGGTGTATGATATTGATATGTATTCGTAGATACAGAGATGGAGAGAAGAAGAAAGAGAAAGAAAAAAAGGGATTTGTGTGTTAGGGTTATGGATATTGATATGGGGGTCTGGTAACTATAGTAGTAGTAGTAGTAAAGAAGACTCTCAATTTCTTTCTTCTCCATCTTTTTTGCACTACACCTCTTTGTGTGTGACAATGTGTGTGTTTTCGTGGGAGGATTTTTTCCTTTGTGTGCTCCTCGGTCTCCTGACTCAGTCAGGTCATGACGAGTTAACTCGCCTCTCTCTCTCTCTCTCTCTCTCCCCCTCCGTTAGTCTTCTCTTATAGTTTCCCCTTCTCATGCTGCAATTACATGCGTAGGTTAACGTTAACCTACGCACCGGGTTTATTTTAGCAACTCTGGGTCCCTCCACGTGTGAGTTCTTCGTGCGCAAATGATTCATTTTTTCTTCCAAATTCCTTATAATCAAAATAAACATTTAAAATTTTTCATTTTGATAAGAAACTGCAAGTCTCAACCCCAGTGTTCGTGGGAATCTCACTCACTCTTTCTCATTTCAATACTAAATGGGAGCCTAGTTCAATGGCAGCTTTATTTCCAATTAGGAAAGTTCGAAGGCGCTTTTCTGCTGATTCGTCCTAAGATAAGGAAACATCAATAGTTGTAGTTGTGGATAGGACTTTCGTTCTTATTGCTCCAAATTTCGATCGCTTATTCCTCCAACTTTGGATACCATACATTTTGCAATTCTTAACTTAATAAGGATTTCAAGCGATCTCCTTTGCCATTGCATGACTAGATCATATTACATAGATAGACAAAAAGACAACAAAAGAAGATGAAAATGACGGGTTTTGGAAACTTTTTTAAAGGTATTCATATAGCCTTTGCATAGTCTACGAATTCTACGATGCCAACACAAGTACTTGATATAACCAAATTCTATTTTCGCTCCTAGTATATTTTTGATAACCCAGTGTTTATAAATTGATGTAAGAGGACCTATCAGATATATGGAGTTTCTTTCTATATATTATATGGATGATCCGATTTGCAAGGACCTTGATTGGGAATTATTTGATCGGACAAAGAAATAAAATAGAATCAACTTGAATTTGTTAAGAAAATGATGACTTTTCCCAAATGAAATGAAAATTGAATTCATCTAACAAGAGAATTCGTTCCTCCTTCCTATGGGTTTCCCCAATGACCCATTGACACAACAATCATGCCTAGTCTAACTAGACCATATGGCTGTTTGCAGTACCTAGATACAAGGAAATAGAACCAAAGTCAATCTAGGAACCTTACAAAACCACCATTTATTGTAAAAGAGTAACTGATTCCTTTATTTGTCACCCGGGAATCAATTGTATGCACCATACAGCGCCTTTGCCTAGAATGTAAGCAGATATATCATGTTTATTGCTCTCTCGAGACCAGGAGGAAAAGAAAGAAACGAAATAGCTGGAAATGAAATATCCCACAAAATCATTTTTTTTTTAAAGGTTTAAGTTCTCTATTATCAAAATAAATCAATCTTTTAACGACTAATTAGTTTTTATGAGTACGTATTTGAATAAAAAGTTTAGTTTTATTGGTTAAAATTTATCGGGTTGTTTTTCTTTTTCTTATTTCTTTTTGTCGTTTTAAGATTTGAGAATTGAGAAGTCTTAATCTGGTTTTGATTATCAAATTATAGATGAAGTTTGATTTGACTTTATAATTATTAGATGAAGTTTAATATGATTCTACATAATTAATTTTGATTTTATTTTAAAATTATAGATGAAGTTTAATTTGATTTTAGAATTATTTTTGAACCTCCATATTAAATTATTTTTATACTAATATATATGAATTAACAACTATTGCAACTAATAAATATTGTCATTCCAAATAGAAAGCATGACGGTGAAATAAAAATTAAAAATTTTGCAAGCAATTTATTCTTTACGAATTATTTTTTTATTTATGGTTTTTTCTTTTTTTCTGTAAACATCATTGTACATCAAAATCGTTTGATTTCATGTATAAAATTATTGGTACTCAATTTCCTTCGAAATCAAAGTGAATTGAATAATCTCCATATCGTTTGGATATGGAGATTCAAAAGTTAGCACTTGTTTAAGCCCCATTTTTTTGGGAATAATGAATTTTTGAATAGTGTATTGATGGAAAATGTGTACTTAAAGAAAATGGAAAAATTTTGAATTTTCGTGAAATATTATTTTATTGAAAAATGTTATTGAAATGATGTCAAAATACTGTTGAAAAATATATTTTTCCAAAAAAATAAAACTCAAACAAGAGCTTAATTTTCAAAAGGCAATCGATTAAATACATTAAACAGAAAAGATGAAACTAAAAACAATGGGTTTTTCAAAAAATTTAATCTTTAATCCGTAGGAAATATTATAAAAATAAATATGATTTGTAATTCACCTCCAGAGCATTGTTACTCTTTTATGAAAATACGAGATCATTCCCCCGAACGTGTAATCATATATTCCGAAGATAGTCATTTCTTACTCTTATATTCAAACAATGCGTACAAGTATAAAGTTACACGAAGATGATAGTAATATTTTTATTTTTTTTTTCCTATATAAAACTTTGCCTGCTTTTTAGTGGGTATTTTTGGGAAGACAAAGGAATGATATTTGCGGTCTAGCCCTTGCCTCTTCTTCCTCTAAATAGCATCCAACCTTGTTCACGTTCTATTTGCTTTTAGCTTTGCTCCAGTCATCTTAGCCTATAGTTTCCAACTTTCTCATAGTTCGTCACTCTTTCCCGCTCTTTCATCTCAAGATGCCTAATCACCATGTCAATCACTTAGAAGAGGCAGGTTTCGAAGCCTCAACGACTAGTTTAGTGGGAGGTACGGATCACAATTTAATCCAATTCACAGTCGACGCTCTAAAGGTAAGAAACACGAGACTATCACTCATTGAAAGAAATGAAATTATCATGTAGACAATGCATTGAAAAGTTGGATGATTTTCTCAATGTAGAAGCAATCAAGAACACCGTGCAAGTAAAAGTACACGACTTAAAAAGAAAAGTAGGTTAATCACAAAAAATCTTGATTTAACAATGCAAAGGGCCACTGAGAAGTGTGCGTTGTAAGTCATGACATGCAAGAAATGTTAGAATTCAGATAAATCAAGGTATGAAGAAAGTATATACTGCAAATCATAAAAAGGTGAGAAAATAACAGGGAGTCCAGTTAAAAAGAGAGATCAAAACATATATACAAAGTTTCATCCCGAGGTGTAGAGAATGACCAACATATGGGGAAAACTGACCAAAAGTTCTCTACAGGGTACGAAGGGAACATCAATTCTCAGATCTCACCAAATAGAGTTACAGAAATTCAAATCCTATCCACCATCCGGTCAATTAGATGCTCTGAAGCATTCGATCCACCACAAAAATACTTATCGTCCTTCATGAAGATCTTCAGATAATACGGCCCTCCTAACAATGTTATCATTATCGAAAGCACTATAACCCGAATGAGGACCAGAAGAAAAAATGGATGATGTTCCATCAGACTCAAAGGTGGTGGATGACTGCCTAAGATTGGGTCCAGGATGGGTAGTTACTGCAGAATCATGATACTCCATTGCACGCTGCACCATTTTAAGTGACTGCACCACTTCTCCAATCGTAGGCCTTTGGCTTGCTTCTGAGGCAACACAAGCTGCTGCAATTGTGCAAACCCGTATAAAATCTTCCTTTGGGTACTTACTATCAAGCCTAGGATCAACAAGTTCTTCCAATCGATCCTTGTCTCTAAGTATTGGCCTAGCCTGAAACCAAATGAAGCACCATAAATGATTACTTTATAACCAGCTAATGGAATTTTTATCATTCAGTAATTGATTCATCAGATGTTAAAAGATCATCATGTGGCTGGACAACATATTAAAATTTCTATTAACATATGAAAACGTGAAATGTAAAAGATTAAAGATGGAGTAAAGATTTGGGAATATAACTACCCAAGTAACAAGGTTCTCTTGTCCTGAGGGTTGCGACATATCTACAGGTTTTCTACCAGTCAACAATTCAAGAAGAACCACTCCATAGCTATATACATCACTTTTCACTAAAAGGTGCCCAGTCATTGCATACTCTGGGGCTACATACCTGTAAAACAAAGAGTGCAGTTCAGTGCATAATGCATATACAATCTTGGTGTAACGAGAACTTTGACTGAGAAACTAACCCAAAAGTTCCCATGACACGAGTAGACAGGTAATTTGCCCTGCCTTCAGGAGCCAGTTTTGCAAGGCCAAAATCAGAAACTTTTGCATGAAAATTGTTCTCAAGCAAGATATTGGATGACTTGAAATCTCTGTGAATAACACAAGGTTGTGAGTCCTCATGCAAGTATGCAAGTCCTCTTGCAGCATCAAGAGCAATTTTCATTCTTGTGTCCCAATCCAGCGGGCAGTTCAGACCCAAGGGACCTGCAACAGAATAGGGCAGTTAAAAATCACCCGTTAAATCACGTCAGTTATGATATATGTGGATGTTAGCATGATTTTTAGACTAAGAAATAACATGTCATGAACAATTACCATGTAGCCAGGCCTCCAAACTTCCATTTGGAACAAGCTCATAACATAGTAGGTTGGAGGAATCACGATTAGTATAGTAACCAACAAGTTTCACTAGGTTACGGTGATGCAGCCTGCTAAGCATCTCAACCTCAACCAAAAATTCTTTATCCCCTTGTTGACCACCACTAGTAAGCCTCTTTATGGCTACAGCTGTACCATCAGATAATACACCCTTGAAAACTCTTCCGAAGCCACCTTCTCCTAGTATGCTAGCAGGTTCAAAGTTATTTGTAGCTTCTTTTAGTTCTTCATAAGTAAGAAACCGTGTACTTGTAGGATGGTGAAGAGATCCTCCTGCTGGAACAGCATCCACATTCCTTGCCATTGCTATTAAAGGATTCAAGAATTATAGAAAGACAGGTGAGATCCAAGTAGAAGAAGCAAGTATATGATAACTGAATCTGACAATATTACATACCAGCTTCTTTAAAAGGTTCTGTTTTCCTCCCTTGATGAGATGTGCACAAACAAATTATAAGCACGGAAATAATAGCAATAAGTAGAATACCAGCTCCAATTCCAATTATAAGAACTAAACTTGGGCGTTTCCCTTTGTCTGAAGTGGCAACAGCTGCAGGAGTTGAGGGCAGGTGCGGAGGTGTTCCCACTGGAGGCTTAGAAGAAACAGGAGCTGTGAAGCAGACAAAAAATAATAATTTCAGCTTTTCCTGTTTTCCCCCCTTTCCTTCTGGAGAGAAAGTGGGGATCACATTTAAAACCAAGTGAACAAACTACTAAACTATAGAATCAAAGCCCAACTTTTTACAGCAGTCTAACTTATATTTGATGATCAAATCATCAATTTAATCAAATATTATTTAATACACACCAAATTCACCTTTAGTTTTGCTTCACTTCATCTTGCTGTTTAATATATTTACATGAAGAAGACAAAGGATTAAGCTTCCCATCTCCCATCTCTAACTTTAAATGCTCAAATTATTTTTCGGTCACATTACATGTCACCAAGTTTTGGCAATTGAGGAATAACAAATCATGAGTCGGTTGGAGGAAAAATTAGCATATCATGTAAATATATAATACACTCAACATAAAGGCACCTTGAGATGAAACTGGGGGCTTAAACCAGGTTATGTTGAGAAGTTGGTAGTCACCCACTAAAGCAGGATCTAGATGGACCTTGTGCATAGACAGCGAAGAGTTAATTCTAGCAGCTTCACTGGCGGAAAAGGTAATCCCTTTAAGTGGAGTAATGTCCATCGATATATTAAGTCCCGATATACCAACAATATAAAAATTAATAAGCTCGATCTGTGAAACCTGCAAATCTAGTCGGGCAGCAAATTGTTCTAGAAAAAGATTCCAATTTGGATTAGACGAGACATTCACAAGAAGAATATCAAGCTTTATTGGATATACACAGTGGCATCCCTTGCTTTCTCGTTTGAGCACCATGTCTGGTCCACAACAGTCTGCTAAGACGGAAATACCATATTAACATATTGGCAATGCAAAATGGGAGGAGTGATAAATTATATTATGAGATAACAGGAATTATTTTTACTTGATTGTGAAAATATAAAAAGGATAATTCATTTTTAAGTGAAATATAATCAATTTAACAGTTCTTGCCTCTAGAAAATGGATCAAAGAGAATCTAAGCTTACTGGAGATGTTAGTAGATAGTGGCGGCTGAGCTAAAGCGGCAGGTAGAGTAGTGGGTGAAGGTTGAGTTGGGGCAATCTCCGACAAACGTGGAGGTCGAAGGCTGGTTCTGAGAGGCACTGATCCACTCTTCTTCATAGATAGTTTCAACAAACGTGAGCTTGAAGCGGGGGAAGATGTTATAAAAGGACCATAATGAGGAGGCTGTGCAGATGTTGGTACACGGCCAGGTGCACCGTGAGGAGCAAGAAGTTTCTGGCGA
The DNA here is from genome assembly GCF_002742605.1 of Olea europaea var. sylvestris. Classification (NCBI taxonomy): domain Eukaryota; kingdom Viridiplantae; phylum Streptophyta; class Magnoliopsida; order Lamiales; family Oleaceae; genus Olea; species Olea europaea. Next base: position 13,353,304 of record NC_036248.1, on the reverse strand, counting down.
GCTTTATGAAATAAAGGCAGGTTGGATGGTTGGGGAAGCTCAGGCATAGCAAGAGCTGTCAAAGGCACTGCGACTGGAGACAGAACTTGTGCTTCCAATGGTTTATTCAGTAAGTCAGCATCTGTGATGGATAACACATAACATAAAACAAGCAACCCCTTCAAGATTGACCAGCAGATATCTTGCACCAACCCTGATTTTATGTTGTAAACCATGTTAAACGAGTTCGCAAACCATAACAGGGGAAGGAAAAAGTTAAAAGATAAGAAAATATAAACTCTTGCTCGAAATCAAGAACCAATTAAAAATGGTTCTATTTCTCTGTCCAAATATTTACATAATTATGTGGCTTTCTAAATTGCTGCAACAAATCTGAGAAGGGGATATTATGGTGCAAATATGCTTGAGCTCTATCTCCTTCTTTTAGTAATATAAAAAATAGGAAATTCTTTGGTATTCTCCATGTTGAATCGGGTAAAATTCAATAGTCTATGCTTTGCATTGGTCACAACTTCACCATTATTGTTTATATATACCTGTGAGTTTGAAACAAAAATCCCTTACTTTTTGCCAAAAAGCACCTTCAACAATTAAATTAGAACACCTTATTTTCCCACAATCGTACAGTAGCTTATGCATCTGTAACATAAATTTAGGCTTATATATCCCCAGTACCCGAATTTGAACTCAAATATCGTCCATAATAGAATTAACTTTTCAAAAACAGAGAAAAACTAACTGCAGAAATTAATGAGTAAAACATGGAAATTCCTAAAAAGTAAAAAATGGGGTGAAAACTTGAAAGTAAGCCCGACTTTGAACTGAATCGAAGAACTCAAACTCAACCAACTCATAAACATTAGAATCAACTACACTTCAAAATTAAAAGCTTAAAGCAAATAATCACATTACATAGATCCACGCTCACATCATAAACTTCAAACTTACGGTTTAAATACACGAATATTGAAAGCTAATAAAAAATTAATATATACAAAATTAAGGCAAAGAAAACGCACCAGAGCCGCTGAAGAAGAATGGCAGTCTATCGAAGCACAACATCGCCGACGCCGACAAATATGAGCCCTTTCAGATCTGAGGAAAATTAAGAATCAAACCCGACAGCGAGATTTCTGTAAACAAACACCAAAAAGATTGAAACCGCACTATGAGCAAAACCAGCACGAATCAAATACTGAAAAAGAATCCAATGACCGAGAAGAAATTCTCCAAAAATTCATCAAATTCCAATAATTTCGATGCATATTCCTCAAACCCCCAGCTTCGATACAAGAATAAATTAAATGCTAGAGAGAGAAAGAAATATGACTCTCGGGTGGGAGATTTCGTTCACTTCACTCAGTTATCAGTACTCTCTAGCTTTTAATTATTTCTGTTTTTTATTTTTGCTCATTTTGGGGAGGAGTATGGCGTTAGGAGAATTACTTTTTACTTAAATACGGGAGTATTAATATTTGTCTAACGTGCGCCATTGACGGAATAGTGAAGTTTGACAGTTAAAAAAAAAAAGGGACGGTCGACGTCAGTCGTTCAAGTGTCTGGTAGAAGAGAGAGTGACGTGGATGATTTGATATCTGCGCCGGTCCAGAAATACTTTTCAGATACCGACGGTGAACCGTCACTCAACTTACATGTTTATTGAGAAATTTCACATAACGTCACTCAACTTACATGTTTATTTTCATAATTGTCAACTAATTTTGATGTATTTTAATTTGACTATACAAGTTATATTTTTTGTTTTAATTTCATCATTCGTTGTCTCCGTTCAAGATGGAAATTTTTGTAATTTAGGCAACATAAACTAAAATTTTATTTTTTTGCAAACTATAATTTTTTGGGTGATTAAAAATTCTGAGAGTGAGCCTTCTTAGGTATGGAAACAAATGGGACGAGTTTTCTATTTTTTTTTACTTATTTATTCAATTTAAAAAAACAATTTGAAAAGTAAAGGTAGGACATGTCGAGGTAGGCAAGGCCAAACCAGGGCATTTGCGTCTATAAATGTTCGTGACGAATGATGTGCATATATAAATATTGAATAATGTTCAATAGTGTAAATATAGTTCTGCATCTTTGAATTGAAAAATTTAAGTCATTGAACTCTTATGTCTATTTAATGATTATCAACTAGTTTTGATGTATATTAGTTTGACTGTCCAAAATAGATTTTTAATTAATTTGAACATTTTTGTCTAATGTCTATATTTGTTGCCAAAAATGAATAAGATTTGTAACCTAACCAACTGAGTTTGTACTTTAGCCTATGTTTATAAACCCCTAAATTTTATTTTTTAATGTGAAAATTACTCTTATTGTAAGAGTGAGTCTTCCTAGGTTTGGCAACAAATTAGACTTTTTTCACTTACTTATTTATTTTTATTAATCTTTTAAATGTAAATTCAACTTATAAACAAAAAAAAGTCGAGGCATGGCATAACGTGACTAAGGCATTTTGCCATTCCCAAAAACTTGTTTAGGGGTAATATGTTTGAGTCTTAGAATATGTGCAAATAAAATGTGATTAAATTGATTATAAACATTGGCCAAACATGAGTTTCGATGGAGACAAATAACGTGTGTGTGAATACTTGACTTTTTGTATTAATCAAGTCACAAATTTCACTATACCTTCTGGAATTTCGTTAATCATGTCATAAATTCACAACAAATGTACTATTTACGAACAGAAGAAATAAAAATATAATTTTTGAGATTACATTGAAATAAAAAATTAAGTTAATTAACCAAATTGAAATAAATTAAACTTAAGTAGCTAATATGAAATAATGGTATGAATAAGGGTCGCTCCAGCAAAGTCTACCGCATTTCGTGGGGTGGAGGACGAGAGGGGAAGAAATTGGGGTCAGCGGTCAAACTATTTTGAGCTCAATAATTTGATAAGTTTCAGATTTTCTCTTGATTAGTACTTGACAAAGTTTGTAAAATTTTGAACTTTAATTTGATCAATTCAACATTTATCCATCAACGATATTATTTGAAGTTTGAACTTTGATAAATCGATAGAATAACGTGTCATAAAGTATTGAATTGATCATGGATAATTTAAAATTAAATTCAAATTAAGTGCTTCACGGCTTTTAAACTTTCAAATAAGCTGTATGGATAACTACAAAATCAACTTCAATTAAAATATTTAAATATTCTCTTACTCCAAAATAAATAAATAAATAAAAATCAAGGGTAAATTATAATCAATGAAAATACTTCTTATATGGGACTCTTAACAATTTATTTATGTTGATCTTAAAAATCCGATCCAACAAGTGGCAAATAAAATTTTGACTATCTCACCTTCTATGTGGATTAGGATTGGACAAAATTCTCGAATCAAATCGACCGAACTGAACTCGAACCGAACCAATGGTTCTTCCCAAACTAAATACCTGAACAGGTACGATTTGATTCTCAGTTCTGGACCAAGAACCAAATCTTCTCAATTTTTTTATATTGAATAAATCAAATTATTTTAATTTTTTCTAAACAAAATAACTAATTAGGCGATTTATTGGTACTCCATCTCCCAAGCCCTAACCTAGTTAGCTAGACCCGACCCGACCCAACCAATTTCTAAATACAATTTTTAGGCTTAATTATCTGTTAATATTTAAAAATATTTTATCTCTATGATTTTTAATTCAAGAATATTTTTTATGTAGATTTGAAGGCTTGAAAGCTGAAGCAAATGAATTATTGATATGGATCGTCGATATTTTAGTATTAGCATCTATTTTTATTATTTGTATATGTTTGTAAATTAATCTTCTTGGACAACTTGTTATTTATATGTTTTTGAATTGGATTTCTTTAATTTATAAAAGCTATAATTGAATATGTTATTAGTTGTATTTATGTAGTGTTATTGTAAATGTTAAAAAATGAAATTATGGTACGGAACCGAATAGTATCGAATCAGATCGAACCGATTCGAATGAAATCGAACCTGAACTGTTCCATAATTATATTTAGACCTGACGGTTCCACTTACTTAATACTAGAAATTTTCGGTTCGGTTCGATTCTAAAGAGAACCAAATCGAACCGGACCATACCCAGCTCTAACGTGGACATCATGTTCCTGTTTGACAATCATACTTTTTAAACTACTTTTTTCTACATACTCATTTTTAATCATTCATTCACACAATAAAATATTTTATAAGTAAACCAATTTTTTTTTTTTACTATTTAATTATACATTCTCCAAAAAATTACTATTTTCATATATATAACGTTTGAAACAAAAATTAGAATGAGTGCTAGACATAGTGGTATTGGAGGAATTTGACTAGAGTTTATGTATGAAGAGTAAAATACATGATACAACAAGTGGGTCAAAATAGATTAGTAGATTAAACCCAAGTCTAATAAGAGGTTGATTGATCTGATTTGATTCAATCTAATTTAAGCCCGTTTGGCCCCATTTTTTCAAATTAAATTGGATGGAATAGTATTTTTTGGAGAATAAATGGTTGAAAAGAAGTAAAAGTTTTTTATTTACGTATAGAAAATTGTGTAATTGAAAATAAGAGAGAACAAAATAAAATTTAATTTAATGGAGACCAAACGAGGGCTTAAATCGCATATTTTATGAAATCTATAATTTTTAATTATACATTGCATCAATTTTATTAAAATTTATTGAAATTTTTATTTTTATCTACATCAAAGGGAGATAGAAAATCTACCGTGTAATATTTCGTGAGAGCTGACAATACAATGTAAGATATCATTCGTACAGTACCAAAATTGCCTTCCATAATAAATTCCTGAAACGTAAGTTGTCTACTCATTTTCCTAGGGTCAGACACGTGTGTTTGTGCGAATGTTCAGTAGAGTTGTGTTTGGTAGTCTCGTGAAAGTGCCTTTTTAGCAAAGTTTGTAACATCTTTGTTATCTAAATAAAAAGAGTTCGATCTAAGGTCATGTTTGATTCTTTTTTTTCTCTCTTTTCTTTTTATCAACATATTTTTTATTAAAATAATATTACACGTAAATCAAAAATAAATTTATTTTTCATTCACATATTTTTTATAAATTTATTATTCTAAAATTTATTTTCATATAAAAATGTTTGTCAAACACGCTTTAAATACCATTGCTCTTAGATTAATAAAAAAAATTCAATAAGACAATCATATACTGAAAGATGCTAGGCTGAAAGGCAAGCGCCCCTCTAATAGGGGCTGCCATGTGGCGCCCTGTCCAAAATCCCCGTTTTCGTGGTTTTTCCCATCATATACTCTCATGTGATATGACTATTCATTAAAATAATGACACGTCTCTTTTGTGTCACTTCTATTGAGACTATGTTTCCCTCTTTTCATTTTCAAACTCACCCACTTAAATGATGACACGTGTATTTTAATTTTGATCCATTCATATTTAGCCCATATTTGATCACAATTTCTTAAAATATATTTTTAATCAAACATTTTATTGAATTCGCTTTTTTTTTAATTTTATTTTTATCAAAATATACTAAAAACCTAATTATAAAACAAATCAAATAGGGGCTTAATTTTTTACCATGAACATCTAAAAAAATTTGAATATATTTCTATAGATGTAGAAATACTTTCTCCACACATATATTGCTAATTACACGTCACGTAAATAATAAAATAAGTCAGACATCATACAAAAATGACAAAAATGATTCGCATTATTGCTCATTTTACAATAACACGAAACAAATAAATTTTCAATTAGTATAGGACTTAAAGGCGCTACGGAACGAGGTGACGCAGCAGGTCACATTTCCTTTTGATGCAGTGGAAGTGTTTTTTTTTTTAATTTTATATACTTAGCCAATTCAATCATTAGTTAATTTGAACTTGTGCTAGTGTTCTTAAAGTCAAAGATGGTTGAATTTGAACGGGATTTAAAATTATTGATTATGAGCAACTTCAGCACGCCAAATATTCTTATTCTTTAGGCTATTGAGAGTCGAAGATAAAGTAGAGAGACGAAGTAATTTGTGCATTATGATTTGGTAGAATCGTCAAAATATATGATTCATGTTTTAGGTGGAAAAAATGTATCTATAATTATTTTAATGTAGTTGGAAGATTTTTGGTATTAAATTGGCCTACCAAACTGTTGGCCAAAATCAATAGTAGGTGTATTAGTATTCCAATAACCAAATGACAGTTAGGATTCAAACCCGATAGAGTTTGCCCAACAATAGTATGAACAGGATTATCGTTTAGTTTTAAAAGTCCAATTAATTTATTTAGTGTGCTATTTTTGACATTGACATGCTATCAATATTAACCTTTTTGGGTTTCGAAAGAATGTCAACTGTCGCTATTTATGATTTCACAAAAAATTTCTTCGGGAAAACGAATTCCGATCTTCGATGCAAAAGGCCATTAATAAGAAGAAGAGAAAAAGTTTGTTAAAGGAGAGTTACTCTATAAGACCAAAGAACGTAAATTACTTCTTCGGAGCACAAGGTTGTTACGACCATGTTTTCCAGTGATGATAAAGGAATATACATTATGAATTCTATGACACGTGTGAAAACAGATGAAAAGAAATCATATACACCCCCAACCAAGCCCTAACTCAAAATACGCTCCAACCCAGTAAAAAAATAAAAATAAATGTTTCATTCATCGTCACCGTAAATCACTTTGTGACTCGCGTGACTCATTTAACAGGGTTGACACCATTATAGATCTCCGATGCATGTAGGCTTGTTAACGAATTGAGTCGGCTCGCGAGCCAAAACTCGAAGCTCGAGCTCAAGTAAAATGGTTCGAGCTTTTTTGCGAGCCCGAACCTAGCTTTTGCTCAGCCAAGAAATCTAGGCTCGAGCCTTATTGAGCCAAGCCGGCTCATAATTTTTTCTTTCTTTCTTTCTTTTTTCCATGACAATTTGTCATTTTTCTTGTACAATTTTTCATGAGACAAATAAATTTTAAAAATTATGTGCGTCATAGCAGCCTGGAGTACTCGAACTATTCTTAAACTGATTAATCTCATCATTAATAAAATCCATCTATAATCTATAATTATTGTAACAAATGATACAGAGGAAAAAAAATTATCAGAGGAAAAAAAATAGAGCTTGAAGTTGAAACTAAAATACTGCAAATTAAAATTGATTGAAGAAAATTGATGTGATATTGAGAATTTTAACCCATATTTATAATAAAAAAAAAATCAAACCATTTAAATTCAAATTTGAAATTTGAATTTCAAAATTATATATCGACAAATTTCTGCCTGTTTAAACAGGCAGCTTAGCAACAGCAAATCTACTGTCGGTTAAGGCAGCTTAATCGGCAGAAAATCTGCTGCCGTTTTTAAAAACATGTTTTCTTATAACTATGGCTCGATGCCTTAAAATGAGGCTCGGCCCAAGCCTCGGCTTGGTTTTCCCAAGCCATGGGACTCTCAAGCCAATGAGCCCATTTACATCCCTAGGTGTATGGGTGAAGAAAGCGACTGCAGTGGTGCTAAATCGACCACGATGAGGAGGAAGAGTAATTCGGCTTATGGACCTACAACGAAGACGAGAAGACTTTCTTTAAGGGCTCACAAACCTAAGGTTAAGTTCTATTTCCTCGTAAATTTGTGAATGGCTTCAATTTCAATTTCAATTTGAAATGCTTCACGGTTAATTTGCTTTTTTCTTGCTTTGTTACTGCTTCCGCGTGTTATCTAAATAATATTATTTGTGTTGTTATGTGTTGCTTTCAGAAACTCAAAAGAAATCCAAATCAACACATAACTATCATATGCCACATAGCCAAATGAAGTCCAAACGATCAAGAATCGATATGGATTTTTGTCTTTCAAATGTCAAAATTGAACCGTAAATGTCAAACTCATATCCACATGAAAATGTTGCAGCTGGAATGTTTTAATGAATAATGGTAAATTTACGGGGAGCTTAGCTTTTAATTTCTTGTGCTGATATAACTTTTATGGTGATAACATAGCAGAAAAAGTATTTGAGTAGATGAAAGTCCAAACTCATTTTATGATGATAATTATAGTTGATGTTAATATTATCGATCATTTTTTTTAGTTTTTGTCTGATTCAATTTACTTATTTGCATTGCAATTTTTGATAAATTATAACTTAATTCTTATTTCAAAGTCATTGAAGGGATATGATTGGACCCAATTAAACTAAATTTCAATGATTTAATCTTGATTCGAGCAAAATAATTTATTAATCTTGTTATATTTTATTAAAAGTCTAATTAAAATTATAGAAAGTGTATAGTCAATAATATATTAATTGACTTATCGCCTTTTACGCATTACTCCATCAATCATTTCGAATATTCGAAATAAGGTTAAATTAATTAAAACGTCATTTTTCAAATGAAATGATTGTGGAACAATACCCTTTTATCTGCCTGGTGGCGTTCGGCGTTCCGACTACTCCGTCAAATGTGTGTGACCTGAAAAACGAAGGCGGGGCTCTCTCCCCGTTTTACCTCCAGCGTGAGAATTAGTTTTCAGACTTAGAGAAAATGTATTTGAAAATCAGATGGCTAAAAACGAGAATGGGAGCTCAAAAGAAAATCACCCCTTACCTATGTCTCATCCAGGGGTATTTATAGATATTAGGCACTAGGTAACCGCTGGGCGGTTGTGGTGCCACGTGTCCCACAATGGTATTCCCACTACACCCACGTTCTGAGTGATGAGTCCTTAACCTCCCGTCTGAAGATTGTACCTGTATCAGTGGCCATGTAACCTTGTTGATTCATTAAAGGTTTTATGGCTAAGTGTTTGGACAAGGGATATCATTCCCGTTGAGGATTTCGCTTAGTGGTAGAATGATTTCTTGGGATAGCGGTAGAGCGCCTTTTGGGGGTTGAGGTAGAGCGCTCCCTAGATGTAGTGGTAGAGCGCTCCCTGGGCGTAGTGAGCGCCCTATGAGGGTCGATGGCCTTGCATCGGTGTGCCGTCATCTGCCTTGCATGTCCTTGAGGGTGTCTACTTCTACCAACCTATATCAATAGCCCCTCTATCCCTTGTCGGTGTTTTCGGCAAGGGGTAGCAATTTTAGATTGGTTTGAAATTATTTTTTTTTTATTTTTTTTAAATAAAGAGAAAGGAATAGTTCGTATTAGCGAATCGAACTATATAAACACGATCGAGTGGTAATTCTACTGTACACATGGATCCTCACTAATGGCTTTAATCACATGGATCCTCACTAATGGCCTTAATATTGGAGGGAGATTGGACCCCCCAACCCCCCCCCCCCCCCCCAAAAAAATTTGAATTCTAGTGTTATAAAAGGGGGGTAATTCTCATTCTAGAAAATTACTTTCATTTTCTCTCAACCTCCTAGGCTTCCTCTCTTCTAAGGTAATTTCCTCTCCTTATTTAAATCCAAGGACTTGCTTTAAATTTCTTCTTGGTCGAATCATTTTTGTTGTCATGTATAAAACTATCCTTTCTTCTCCTTCCAATGAAAAAAGTGATGGGGGGTATAGTGATTCGACCGGACTTTCGTTGGAGGGTGCCGGAGGGGGTCCGACCGACCCACGGGGGGGTCGGTCGCCGGCCAGCGGGGTTGGTTGCTCAACCAGCCCCGCTGGTCGACCAGCTGGTCGACAGTCGACCAGCCCTATAGCTGGTCGACTTACGGCCAGCCCGAAGGCTGGCCATCTCCCGCCATCCATTGATTCTCGTGGTTTGTCCAGTCCTTCGATCCGCCCTTGTAGTGACTCTCCCCCTTCATCCGGCAAATCCCTTTATGATAGTGATAGTGAAACTCATTCAATTGACTCTCAGCCATTTGTTCCAAATCTCCTAAAGAGACACATTGGTTCTTCTAAATCTCCAGGCAAAAAATTGGAAATCGGGCGCGACCCGGCCGGTGAGGTTGTCCCCCTAGATATCCCAAAAAGTTATAGTCTCTACAATCCGCCACTTAAGTTAGAAAAATGTCTAGGAAAGTATGACCGGGTTGATGATTACGTCTATAGAGCCCCTGGTCCTAAAGAAAGGCTCCCCGGGTCCGACCCCCGTGAAATAGCCATGTACAAGGATGTTATGGACGGGGGTTTTCGGTTCCCCATTCATCCCTTTTTTGTGTCGATTTTCAACGAGTTCCACCTTACTCCTAGTCAAATTAATCCTAACGCGTGGAGAAAAGCGTTATATTTTCTGTATGTCTGTCTCAAAAAGGGAATTTCACCTTCCATGGATATTTTCAAGTGTGTCTTCGAAATGCATGAGCTAGTTCAATGTAATGCCTTTGTCTATTTTACCACTAGGGTACCTATGCAATTCCCTAAGTTTAGGAATTCGAATAGCGGATGGAAGTCCCGATTTTTCTTCGTCCGGCCTTCAAAGGGTCAGTTTTCTTTTAACATAAACTGGCGACACCCCCAAATTCGTCTCTTCAATAGCCAAGTAGAAGCTACTCCCTTTCTAGAAGCTCAAATCCAGGACTTGGTTGATGTTCCGCCCTTTGCACCTGACTTAGGGTCAGTCCTAACCATGAAGAACATGTTGAAAGTGGGGATGAGTCGTCCATTCGGTAGGTCGTTTATGTTGTTTTTCCCCTTTTTTTTTATAGCATGCACACACGTTCATTTATTATTTTTGCCTTTAGCTCGTCGAAACTAATGAGCTTGGATGTTTGTTTCAGGTATGGACTTTGATCTTGATGAGGTATTGAGGACTCTGCCAGGAGAAGATGAGGGCCTTACCCTCGTTGATGGTAAGCTTTCATATTCACCCCCACCCTCTCTTCCCCCCCCCCTCTCTTTTTTTGTACTCTACCTTGTGAGTTTAACTAATTTCAACTTACATGTGCAGGGGTCGAGCTTGATCTGGAAGGAGTCATGGACTCCATGCCTGACCAGGGGCAGGAGGGTGAGGTGGATCCTTTGCCTATCCCTTCAAAGAGAAGGAGGGGGCTGACCTTGGGAGAAAGTCTCAGACGATCAACGAGACTTCTCAGCCCTTAGATGAGCCTCGTGATGTGGTTCCAGCTCCTAGGCCGGGAGCTCCTAGTCGTGCGCGATGTGAGCGCGAGGACTCGCTTCCTAACTTTGGGTTTCCTCCCACCCGGGGCTATAATGAGATGGGGGTGCTTAAGTCGTTGGTGACCCCCGCTCGATCCAGAGCGATTGCAGGACGCAGCGCAGATGACATAGAAAGGGCTGCGGCAGTTTACCTTCAGAGGGTATGTTTCTCATTTCGAGATTTTTTTTTTTGTTGGATCTTGCCTTTTAAGTTAGACTTTAACTCGTGGTTTCCCTCTTTTTCCCCTTATACGTTTTTTTTTTTTTTTTAGGTGGTGGCCCTCTAGACCGGACTCGCTGAGTCGAATCGCCGCCTAGTCTCAGAGTTGAAAACTCTTACTGAAGAAAAGAAGAAGGAGGCTCATCACCACAAGAAGAAAATATCCTTTTTGAGGAAATCTCTGGAGATGTCGGACACTCGAGCTCGTGAGCAAGAGACGGAGATTGACAATCTACGCTCTGTTTTGGCTCGTGCTCCTGAAGAGGCGGTTGAGAGGTATAAGGCCTCAGATGAGTACGCTGGAGATCTTAAGGCGGCTGTGGATCAGTATAAGACATCGTCTGATTATGCTAAGGCTTTGAACTCATACGGGGGGAAGGCGATGTCAGCATCAATTAAGCTCTCCAAGGAGTGGATTATGGCCGAACATCCTTCTATAGACCCCTCTGGCTTGGATAGATTTCTCGCACAGCGCAAGGGGAAGGAGAGCGTAGCTCAGTCATCCAGATCACTCGGTCGTTCATCACAAGGTGGTAGTGGGGATGTCTCCCCTTCGAGCTGAAGCATTTCTTAGTTGCTGTTTTCCTTGCTAGTTTTTTCCTTTTTAGCGTTTACTTTTGCTTAGCCTTGTTATCCTCTACTTGCTCGGGATGTGGGCAAGAATTCTTCGAATGTATAAACACATCTTTCATTCGATATTATTGGCGCTGGATGCGTGGTTCCTTTAAAATGTCGTCTCTCATGTTATTTTTCTTTTCACTGCTTGATGGTGCGGGGGAGTGTTCATATATATATATATATATTTTCCAAGGCTCTCCACCTAGTCGCGTATGCTATGTCGACCGCAGGGGGTGATTTGGCGGTTAAGGGCCTTAGCCAATTTTTTGACTTTCCAGGGCTCTCCACCTAGCCGCGTATGCTATGTCGACCGCAGGGGGTGATTTGGCGGTTAAGGGCCTTAGCCAATTTTTTGACTTTCCAAAGCTCTCCACCTAACCGCGTAGGATATGTCGACCGCAGGGGGCGATTTGGTGGTTAAGGACCTTAGCCAATTTTTTGAATTTTCAAGCCTCTCCACCTAGCCGTGTAGGCTATGTCGACCGCAGGGGGCAATTTGGTGGTTAAGGGCCTTAGCCAATTTTTTGACTTTCCGAGGCTCTCCATCTAGCCGCGTAGGCTATGTCGACCGCAGGGGGCGATTTGGTGGTTAAGGGCCTTAGCCAATTTTTTGACTTTCCGAGGCTCTCCACCTAACCGCGTAGGCTATGTCGATCGCAGGGGGAGATTTGGTGGTTAAGGGCCTTAGCCAATTTTTTGACTTTCCAAGGCTCTCCACCTAGCCGCGTAGGCTATGTCGACCGCAGGGGGCGATTTGGTGGTTAAGGGCCTTAGTCAATTTTTTGACTTTCCAAGGCTCTCCACCTAGCCGCGCAGGCTATGTCGACCGCAGGAGGTGATTTGGTGGTTAAGGGCCTTAGCCAATTTTTTGACTTTCCAAGGCTCTCCACCTAACCACGTAGGCTACGTCGACCGCATGTCTTAGTGGGGTGGGCGTGGATTTCAAAGTTGCCTGTTGGCATAAAAAATTCCTGGTCTTGTGAGCTCAGTAGGCGCACCGGGACGTCCCAGCTAGGCTGGCCGTTCCGTAGCGCCCTCATCATCCGTCACCGCCAAGGTCTTTCATTGAATAAGATAAATTGTTACAACTAAGGGCGCCTTTGTAAGGCATTACATAGAGAAAATAAGCAATGCAACCTAATCTACTATATTTACAAAAGCGCAGCCGGCGCGTACATTTTGAGTTCTACTGGTAATACTTTTTGAGATGTTCTGCATTCCATGGTCTACCTAGCGGCCTTCCTTGCATATCTTTCAAGCTGTAAGCTCCCTTTCCCAGCCTGCGAATTACTTCGTACGGGCCTTCCCAGTTTGGACCAAGCTTTGGTGGGGGGTGTCCTACCGCTGCTGCATCTCTTAGAACGAGATCTCCTGACTGGAAGACCGTTGGCTTCACTCTCCGGTTGAAGTACTCAGCGGCTCTTCGTTTATAAGCCACCATTCTTATCGCCGCCTTGTCCCTTACCCCTTCGAGGAGGTCGAGTTCTCCCCTAGTTGCTGCGTCGTCGGGTTGCTTGACTTTCATCCTTCCTGTCTCGCTTAAGATCTCAACCGGAACCATGGCTTCCATCCCAAAGGCCAGTTTGAATGGCGTCTCCCCGGTCGACTCTCGGGGGGTAGTGTGATATGCCCATAGTACATTGGGCAACTCCTGAGCCCAAAGTCCTTTTTCTTTTTCTAATCTTGTCTTCAAATCCCACAGTATGGTTCGGTTGGTCACTTCTGCTTGCCCATTTGCCTGCGAGTGAGCAACTGAAGTCAGCCTGTGGTCGATGTGGTAGCTGGTGCAAAAGGCTCTAAAACTGTGATTATCGAATTGCTTTCCATTATCTGTAATGATTACCCGAGGTATACCAAACCTGCATATGATATTTTTCCAGACAAATCCCTGTATCTTTGCAGTCGTGATGGTGGCCAAAGGCTCAGCTTCCATCCACTAACAAGAACTTCCTTTGTCCTTTTGACAGGGGCAAAGGTCCCAAGATGTCCATCCCCCATTGGAAGAAGGGACACACCCCGAAAACTGCCGTCTGTTGCTCGGCCGGAATGTGGATCAGATTTCCATGGCGTTGGCATGCATCGCATTTTCTCACCAACTCTCTAGCATCTTCCTTAATTCTGGGCCAATAATATTCTTGTCGAAGCGTTTTGAACGCAAGCGTAGTCGCCCCTTGGTGGTTGCCACAAATTCCCGCATGTACTTCGACTAGCACCTCCTGTGCTTCTGTCGGTCGCAAACACTTCAAATATGGCATTGTGAAGCCTCGCTTGTAGAGTTGCCCATCGATGATGGCAAACGAGGCTGCCCGAACTTTTAGCCTTCTGGCTGTGAGAGCATCCTTCGGCAATTTATTCTTTGTGAGATACTCAAACAGCGGGTTTATCCAACTTTCCTCATTTTCTACATTCATAACATCGATTACGTGTTGGATGCTAGGTTGTCGCAGAATTTGCACGCTGGCTGTGCGAGACAGTCGTCTGGGGTTGACTAATGCGAGCTTAGCCAGCGCGTCCGCTCGCTCATTGTCCTTTCGAGGGACCTTAGTTATCTTAAACTTAGTGAACCCCTTCTGCAAGTTTTTGACCTCCATTAAATATGCAGCCATCTTTCCGTCCTTTGCTTCGAATTCCCTCGTCACTTGCCCGATTATCAACTGAGAGTCGCTGCAAACTTCCACTGAGGTTACCCCGAGTCTGGCTGCCAATCCCAAACCCGTGATTACTGCTTCGTACTCGGTCTCGTTATTTGTTGCTGGGAATTCAAAATGCAGTGAGTATTCCAACTCTTCTTCATTCGGACCTATCATTATGATCCCCGCCCCGGATCCTTCGTCATTTGAAGATCCATCGACAAAAATTTTCCAATCTGCCTGCTCCCCTGGTGGGAGCTCGGGCGGGGTGGTGAGCTCAATGATGAAGTTTGCTGAAGCCTGTGCCTTAATAGCTGTCCTTGGCCTGAATTCGATATCAAACTTGCTTAACTCGATGGCCCATTTTAACAACCTCCCAGAGGTCTCGGGCCGATATAGAATCTGCTTGATAGGTTGGTCAGTCATTACTTGCACCGTGTGAGACTGAAAGTAAGGCCTCAATTTTCTGACCGCGACAATTAATGCAAACACCAGCTGTTCAGTCAGGCTGTATCTTATTTCTGCACCCCTCAATACTTGGCTCACATAGTAGACTGGTTTCTGCGCTTTCGAGAACTCTTTCACCAGGACCGCGCTGACTGCCTTTGGTGATACTACAAAGTAGAGACACAACACGTCCCCAGGAGATGGGCTGGTCAAGACCGGGGGCTCTTGTAATGACTGCTTCAAGTTCCTAAGAGACTCTTCGCATTCCTAGGTCCACTCAAAATTGGAGGAGCCCCCTATAGCTTTGAAGAAGTGGTAGCATTTGTCTGCCGCCCGGCTCATAAAACGATTTAAGGCCGCTACCCGTCCCGTCAGCCTCTGAACCTCCTTCCTGCTGGTGGGGCTTTTCATTTCTAGGATTGCCCGAATTTTGTCCGGGTTCACTTCGATGCCCCTTTGCGTGATCATGAAACCTAGAAATTTTCCACCTGCGGTACCAAAAACACACATCTCTGGATTGAACCTTAATCTGCTTTGTCGGGCAACGTCAAACACCTTTTGCAAACAGGCCACATGGTCATTGGCTCTGGCACTCTTGACCACCATATCGTCAACATAGACTTCTACGACATCCCCGATTAGCCCACGAAAGACTTTGTTCACCATCCTCTGATACGTCGCTCCTGCGTTTTTCAAGCCAAATGGCATGGCTGTGTAACAGTACGTGCCGAAGTCCGTGATAAATGACGTCTTCTCTTGATCGGCCTCGGCCATTGAAATTTGATGATACCCCGAAAATGCATCTAGAAAGCTGAGCCTTTCATGACCCGACGTTGCGTCCACCAGTTGATCTATTCTGGGAAGTGGGTATGAGTCTTTTGGGCATACCTTGTTCAACCCAGTATAGTCTACACACATGAGCCATTTTCCATTTGACTTCTTCGCAAGTACAACATTTGCCAACCACTCAGGGTATTGCACCTCTCGGATAAAACCCGCCTGTAGCAATTTTTCCACCTCTGCTCTGGCCGCAGCCTGCCTCTCAGGGGCAAGGTTTCTCTTTTTCTGCTTCACTGGCTTAGCCCCTGGCTGGACACCGAGGCGGTGCTGCGCGACAGTTGAGCTAATCCCCGGGATATCCTTTGGGTTCCAAGTGAAGACATCCAAATTTTAGGCTAGACACTTCGCCAATTTTTCCTTCTCTTCGGATCCCAGGCCTGTTCCAACAAGAAACTCATTTCCTTTGTCAATAAAAATTTTTTCAATCATATCAAGAGGCTCGATCCGCTCCCTCGGGAGTTCTACATCCAGCATCATGACTGATGGTGGGCTTTCGGCTTGTATACTATCCACATAGCACTTTCTTGATGCATGCTGGTCTCCTCGCACACTCCCGATCCCCCTGCTGGTTGGGAACTTCATAATTTGATGGTATGTCGATAGGACCGCACCAGTTGCATTTAGCAACGGCCGACCGTAGATAGCGTTGTAAGCCATGGGGGTCTTGACAACCAAGAAATTAGTCACGATCACCACTGTCGCTGGGTATGTCCCAAGCGTGACTGAAAGCTTTACAGTCCCTTCCGGTATAATCGTTGCCCCTCCAAAGCCTTGTAGGGGGGTAGTCACCACCTTCAACCTTTCTTGAGGGATTTTTAGACCCAACAAGGCATCCCAGGTGAGGACATTCCCCGCACTCCCTCCATCGACTAATACCCTCTTCACGTCAAAATCCGCAATATCGCCTACTATTACTAAGGCGTCATCATGGGGGTGAGTTACACCAATCAAGTCCTCTTCATCGAAAGTTATACTCTGGTTGAATCTTGCTTTTTTCTGTATAGAGCAGACCCTTAATGAACGCGCATAACTCTTCCTAGCTAAATTTGAGTCGCCGCCCGACGCTACTCCTCCGATGATCATGTTTATCACTCCTGCTCTTGGTGGGGGTATGCCTTCGACCCTTTGCCTACTCTTATCATTTTTCACATACTTTGCCAATAGCCCCCGTCTCAGCAGGCTCTCAATTTCTTCCTTTAACTGTAGGCATTCTTCGGTATCATGCCCGTGATCTCTATGGAAATGGCAGTATTTACTTTGATTTCTCTTGCCCGAAGGGGTTAGCATTGGTTTGGGCCATTCGAGCTCCTTCATTTGCTGAATCTCCATCAACAACTTTGTTCGTGGAATGTTCAAAGGGGTGGGTGTCTTGACCTCCTCTCGTTTTTGCCTGACTGATCGATCTTGGACATAACCCTTGCTCGTGCGTTCACTCTTCTGCTTATTTTTATCATTGTGCTTTTGCTCGTCATATGTTTTTCGCTTATTAGCTTCCGTCTCCCTTCTATCCCTGAGATTTTTAGTTACCTTCTCCGCTTCCTCCGCATCGACATACTTGTCTCCCTTCTTTAATAGGTCATGCATCGACTCCGGGGGGTTCTTGGAGAGTGACATCTTAAAGGCCCGGTTTCGCGTTCCATTCATCAAGGCTGT
The DNA here is from genome assembly GCF_002742605.1 of Olea europaea var. sylvestris. Classification (NCBI taxonomy): domain Eukaryota; kingdom Viridiplantae; phylum Streptophyta; class Magnoliopsida; order Lamiales; family Oleaceae; genus Olea; species Olea europaea. Next base: position 13,335,843 of record NC_036248.1, on the reverse strand, counting down.
AACCACTGCGGACATTTGCAGGTCTCTGATGCCAAGAGTCGCCCGGCTGAACCTGACTAAGTATTCCTGTAATGACTCGTCTTTGTCCTGTACAACCTGCATCAACCCAATGGTTGTCTTCCTCTTCCTCTTACTGCTTAGGAAATAAGCCACAAAGCTCCTGGAGAGCTCATCAAATGACTTGATGGAGTGCGGGGCCAAGGTTGCTACCCAGTCCCTAGCCTCCCTCCTGAGCGTGGGGGGAAAGGATCGGCACATCACGGCGTCCGGGACGGCATAAAGTCTCATCAGATCCACGAAGGTTCGTAGATGGTCAAGCGGGTCCGTGACTCCATCATAGGCTTCAATCATGGGCTGTTTGAAGCCTTTAGGCAAAGGGACCGCCATGATTTCTGGGGCGAACGGGTCTTCCTCCAAAACCATCTGTCTCCGCCTATCCTTCCTTTTGGACAACGCATCGTCTATCTTCTGTGACTTGATTTCTTCCATCTTTCGTTCCAAGTCTACCATGGTTTGCGGGGGCTGTTGAGCTCCGGTCATTGGGGCTCCAGCGTCTCCCGCTCCCCGCTGAGAGGTGGGTGAGACAACCGCCGGTGGCACTTGAGGCGGTTGTTGATTCGTCACTTCCGTCGGGCTTAAATGAGGGATGGTGGTTCTCTGCGACTGGTCTTGTAAAAGCACCATCATTGCTGCCAACTGGTTTTCCAAAGCGCTGAATTGACTCTGCGTCACATACTGCGGGGGCGGTGGTGGTTCATGACCCCTTGCAACTGACTCCGACTCCACCTCCGCCGTATTCCCAACCAGGCGAGTATCACTTCTTGTTCGTCTTCTTGACATGGCTTTTTAGTTCAAATGAATAGTTTCCCACAGACGGCGCCAATGAAATGATTGTGGAACAATACCCTTCTATCTGGCTGGTGGCGTTCGGCGTTCCGACTACTCCGTCAAATGTGTGTGACCTGAAAAACGAAGGCGGGGCTCTCTCTCCCGTTTTACCTCCGGCGTGAGAATTAGTTTTCAGACTTAGAGAAAATGTATTTGAAAATTAGATGGCTAAAAACGAGAATGGGAGCACAAAAGAAAATCACCCCTTACCCGTGTCTCATCCGGGGGTATTTATAGATATTAGGCACTAGGTAACCGCTGGGCGGTTGTGGTGCCACGTGTCCCACGATGGTATTCCCACTACACCCACGTTCTGAGTGATGAGTCCTTAACCTCCCGCTGGAAGATTGTACTTGTATCAGCGGCCATGTAACCTTGTTGATTCATTAAAGGTTTTATGACTAAGTGTTTGGACAAGGGATATCATTCCCGTTGAGTATTTCGCTTAGTTGTAGAATGATTTCTTGGGATAGCAGTAGAGCGCCCTTTGGGGGTTGTGGTAGAGCGCTCCCTAATATCGACATTTGGTAGTACTTTTGACAAAATATATTTTAAATTGTTGTATTTTATGTTATATATATATATAACTTAATATTTGAATGAGAAATTGAAAGAAACAAAGGAAAAAATCAAAGAAAGTGTGAAATAAAATGTATGGGGACTAACTTGCAACAATTCGATAGTTGATTCGAACCACTAAACGAAGATCAAACATGCAAAACGTTCAATTGGATGCAATTGGGAGCCAAAGGGATGTAATATAGTCGAAGTATTCTCACAAATCACATTTTAGTCAAAGAAATTATGTTTCAAATTTTTAGCCTTAACTTGAGACCCATTTTTCAAATATAAAACATTTGAATTGGAGAAATTGTACTGCTAGAATAATTGTAACTCTTTGAGTTATCATTTCAAAGCATTTGAATGACCTTAATCGAATATTGGGGAAAAAAGTTACGACCAAAATACCAAAAACTGCTCATGGACGAGTCGACGTGAATTGATGTGCGTGCGACACTCTATTTTCACCAACCCGAAAGTCATTTGGCTCAATTGAGCGTGCGCAGTATTTATGCCGGTGCACATGCAGGCTAGCCAACCAATAGCAATTTCCTTTTTCGATTCAAACTCAACATGGCAAGGATTTTTATGAGATTTTTTTACCTAAACTCGACCCGTATATATACTTGGATGACTCGTACATAAACTCTCCCCTATTGTACACCATACATACACCTCAAATACATAAATTCTTTCAACATTCATCCATCCAAACCATAAAAATCATGTGCTATTTGTTGAAGAACTGTGAAGAATTCATAGGGCATTGCAAGAATAAAATCGTGAGAAGCTTCTACTTGGATTTTTGGGCAAGAACTTGAAGACTAAATCATGATTCATGAAAAACCTCGCGAAGAAAGTCAAGAAGTTCAAGACCTATCTTCTTTTATTCAATTTTATTCATTTTCGAGTGATGTATTCTCAAAAAATGTTCATTTCTTTTAATTTTACTATGCTAGGCTAACTTTTTAGATGCTAGAACGTAGATAAACCCTTGTCCTGATGTTTGTATATTAATTAATTATTTTGACGTCCAAATTTGTTTGTTGATGGATGTTTGTTATTATTTTTAGCTACTTTTAAATTAATTAGCTACTATGATATATTGAAAATTGTCGTTAGCAAGAGAAATAATAGATTTTTAATTGAAATAATAAACATGGTAAAATGCTTTACATATTTCTATAGGCGTTCTAGAGCTTTTAATGCACTTATCATGTTTGGTTTCTTTAATGCACTTATCATGTTCGGTTTCTTCATCGAGAAATTGGAAGGGTTACAAGATGGGAAAATATTTGGTAACTATCCAGAGATTTTTTTTTAAATTTAAAATTGGAAGATTAATCAACTCTTCTTCACACATATTTGTCAAAAAAAATATTTTTTTTTGAAAATTGATTAACAAGGGGATTTGAAAGTCTTATTGTTGTTCTCACATATTTGATAAAAGCTCATTTGATTTAACCTTGGAAATAAATAGTTTAATTTTCATAGATTAGAATAAATACACAAAAACTTGTTCTCACATATTTGATAAAAACTCATTTGATTAAGGTTTTTATTAAGTTTAACTCAATTAAGCATTTTGTCCTAGTGAGTTCAGCACTTTATTCATCATTTTATTACTTGATTGCAATACCAGACACTTGCTGGATGTCAAATGGTCGCTGACCATCACACATGATCACAACATAATTTTAATTTAACATTTCATGTTGAATTATCGAGCTCATCTTTAATTGTCAATTAGAAAACCCATTAAGATCATGATCACGCCTATTAAATAGAGATGAATTCCATATTACGAATATTAATTCGTAATGCATCCACATGGTGATTAATAGATTTGCCTTACCCATTGATAGCTCAAGGAACTTCGAGTTGGTAACCGAAGTCTATTACCCACCTACGATTAAGGTTTTACGTACGACATTCAAGTAAATTTCAAGTGATCCAATCTAATACATTCAAAATGTACACTGATAATCTAATTACAAAAGTTAAAGATGAGTTTTAATAAAACTGAGATGATTGTATTAAAAAAATGATGTCTTATTAACGACCGTGGTTTATAAATTTTAGATCGAATTAAAAATCAGGTATTTCTATGCTGAAAAACTTAATCACTAAATTTATAATATCAAAATGATCGGCGGAAAGAAAAAGCTCAAATTAATATAATCGATTTAAAGAAAACAAAGTAATTATTTCAAACTTCATGAATGCAAATATTACCCGAGAACATAAAGAAGATGAAAATATTTTTAATTTTCTCATTTTATTTTATTTTGTATCAATTCATTTATGGATGGTTATATTCACGCCACATATTTTTATAAATACACCATATTTTAATTACATTAAAAGTTATTAACTTCTATTCATCCCGTCACATTTATATCCTATATTTATTTTTCATCACATTTTTAATTTAAATATTTTATTAATAAAAATATTGTCTTTAATTATGATTTTCGTCAAAAAATATTGTTATCGTACTTTAAAATGAGGGTCAAATATTTAATCGCATTTTGTGTTATTATTCTTATTTTTACTTGTTTAAAAATACATTGGACAAATGAGTATTTTTACCATATTTTAAAAATTTGGAGATAAACCATAAATAGTAACAATTTATGTTAATTTGAGAGTAATAATGCGATCAAAAAAAGTTTTGAGATATAATTTATATAGTCTAATTATTAAAAATTGTGCTATAGATATATTTTGGCTTCATTTATTTATGTGTACCGCTATTGACATCAACATTTTTTATATATATCGACTTTTAAACATATAATTATATTATTAAAAATATAATCATATTATACTTTTTATCTTATACAAATTTACCTAAATAGACATAAATAAAAATATATAGTTCTAACTTCGTCCATTAATATTTATTTTCATAAAGTCTTTTAAACCTTTATATATTCTTTTAGAGTTTAAGTTTAACTAAAATTCTAATAGTAATAAATTACCATCTTCATCTAAAATCATAAAACCCTAAAAATAGAATATCGTCTTCAATGAAAATTTTAAAAAAATTAAAATAAATCAACACATTATTAGAGTTATAATTCTTTCATGATATGAAAAATGAAATATTATTTTGAATGCTTTTTGAAGTATTGGTTCGATAGATGAAACTATACGAGACATTTTAAAATAAGTTTCAATACCTATCAAAATATTTTTATGTTACAAACGAAAACGAACTTAAAATTATCAATTATAACACAAACAACCAAACTTATTAGCTTATAAGCAAATAGTAATAACAATAATAATAACATCTTCATCTACAACATAAAACCCTAATAAAAAAATATCTTCTTCAGCAGAAAAAATCAACACAATATTAGAGTAATAATTCTTTCATGACATGAAAAATGAAATATTAATTTTTACGCTTTTTTTAAGTTTGGTTTGATAGATGAAAATATACGAGAAATTTCAAAATAAGTTTCAATACCTGTCCAAATATTCTTATATTACAAAAAGAAACAAATTTAAAATTATCGGCCGAAGCACAAACAATCAAAATTACGAGCTTATAAACAAAAGAAAAAAAAATACCATCTTCATCTAAAATTATAAACCTTAATCATAAAATATAATCTTCAACGGAAATTTAAAATAAAAAATAACACATTATTAGAGTTATAATTCTTTCGTGATATGAAAAATGGAATATTTTTTTTTAAGTATTGATTTGATAGATGATAATATACGAGAAATTTAAAAACAAGTTTCAATTCCAGTTCAAAAATTCTTATTACAAAAAAAAAACAAATTTAAAATTATCAATCGAAACACAAACACCCCCCCCCCCCCCCCCCCCTCCCAAATTATTATAATAATAACATCTTCATCTAAAATCATAAAACCCTAATCATAAAATACCCTCTTCAATATAAAAAAAATCAACGTGATATTAGAGTCATAATTCTTTCATGAAATGAAAAATGAAATATTACTTTTTTCATTTTTTAAATATTGGTTTGACAGATGAAAGTAAACTAGAAATTTCAAAATAAGTTTCAATATCTATCCAAATATTCTTACCTTACAAACGAAAACAAACTTGAAATTATCGACCGAAACACAAACAACCAAAATTAGTAGCTTATAAAAAAAAAATATATATCATCGTCATCTAAAATCATAAAATATCATCTTTAACGAAAATTTAAAATAAAAAAAAATCAACTCATTATTAGAGTTATAAATATTTCATAATATGAAAAATGGAATATTATTTTTTAAATATTTGTTTGATAGATAAAAATATACGAGAAATTTCAAAATAGAGTTTCTATATCTGTCCAAAAATTCTTTCATTACAAAAAAAAAAAAAAAAAAAAAACTTAAATTTATCAACAGAAATACAAACAATCAAAATTATGAGCTTATAAACTAAAAAAGAAAAAATAAAAATTGATTAACATATGATTTGAGGAGGAATTTTTTTGGTTGCTCGAGCAGTACACTTTTAATAGAATCCTATAAATTCAAGAAAATAGATTTGCTAACATTTATAACTAAATATTAAAGTATCGACACGATAATATAGAAAATGAAAAGTAAGAACCAGATTAAATATTGATAGTGAGTGGATGAATATAGTGATTTTAAAATTTTAAAATTTTTAAAATTGTATTAGGAATGTATTTATAATGGGATGAATATATAAAATTTGTATGAATTTATAATTTTTAAATGAATGAATTTATTAAGGACAATATTTGAATTTGACATGGATGAAAATAGTAAAAATTGTGGACATAAATAACAGCACCCTTTTATTTATTTTCTGTTAAAATTGCTTACATGTTTTTTAGTTTGCCCTTACAAGTTACAACAGTGACCCAAATCACTTGTGATGCCGCCTCAACACAAAACGGAAATGGCATGTTTGGATTATCACCTGTATTAGAATATAATTGGCAACCTTTTAAAAGATTATAAGTTGGTTAAATATAGTTTTATTCACATATTCTATAAAATTTACTATTGTTATTTACATATTGTATAGAAGGTAAATATTTTCGCGCTACAATTTTATTAACTATATCACATTTTAATTACATTGCATATCCCTAAATCTTTCTTATTTTTACACTTATCTTCTCAACCTATTTTTTTTTAAATTCTTTTTTATAATCAATCTTCTATTAATTTTCATATATTGTCTAAAGAGATAATTTTCGTCCAAAATGTTTGTTATAAGGGCTAAAAAGACATATTTCTCTCACGTATTTTCAAATAATCGAAATAAAAAACTAATACAAAAATTAAATAAAATATTTGTCCATCTTTTCAATATACGTTATTAAAATATTTAGATGAAAATCGTGATTAAAAACAATTTTTTTTAATTAATTGAAGGTTAAGAATGACAATCCGACGAAAAAACAATTGAGAACATGATAAAAGTAAAATTAACCAAATATTGAACACATTTCTCGTAAATGGAATGTGATGCAGTTATAAAAAATCGTATTGTGAATATAATTACCTTTGTCTAACTTACATTTTAGGGAATAATACATAATTCCTACACAAGATAATTACATTTCAAAACTAACAAACTCGTCAAATTATTTCAAAATTCAGGTGTTAATTTCAATTAATTATATATAAATAATTGGAATTAATTATCCCACCCAATTAGTAGCATCTTCCACCTACCCCAACAAACTAATAATATCACACCCCACCTGTAAAAAATTTTCAAAAATTGAAAATTAACGTCAACTCTTCAATCGTTAGCAACAATATATATTAGAATTCAACAATCGGATTTAGGATTCACTTAATAAATTAAGATTTTGAAGGAAAATCATTAATGGGTTAGAAAAAAAGATGATTGTTTCAAATAAGACAAGAAAATCACTTGTTTGGAATGATCTAAAAAATAAGGAAAATAACAATTTCTTATTTTTTTAACCACATATTTCACATCAATACACTATTAAAAAAAAAAAAAACAGTTTTCTCTAAAATGGGGCTCAAACAAAGGGCTAACTATGACCAAATTTATATTTAATGTGATCGCCTGATATCAAGTCTGTATTATTTGTGACTGTATGTAATTAAATAACTAAACTAGTGTTATCTGTTACTAATTGTGATCAAGTTCGTCTTTGTTGTTGTTACCAGACTAATCTCAACTATGACGGTTTGTGACGAAATCACAACTGATTACGATTAACATAGAATTGGACACAACTGATCACAATTAACACAAACTTGATTATAGAGGATCACCACAAATAAATTTATATACACCGGAGACCAACACTACAATAGATATAGTCACAACTGGTCACAACGAACACATATTTAGTCACAAATGGTCACAATTAATACATACTTGGTCGCAAACCGATCAACACAATTAAATCTGCACGGTGTGTATCAGCACAACAACCCATCACCACCGCATCCCGGAATAACAAGCCAATGATAGATTGAACAACGAACTCCCACCACCACCTCCTCCAATGTACCACCATCGCCACTACCTACAAGCATCACCACCATCGCCACTACCTACAAGCATCACCACCATCACCACATGCACCACAATGGACCACCACCCACTCTAATAATCACCAAGAAAATCATCCTTTCATTATTAAAGAATAATTATAGAGAGAGAATATACAATACTAGTTGGACATAAAATCATCCTTTCACAATTTTTATTCACTTTGTACTACTCAGAAGGTAGATCAGACCTCCCAAACCACATAGCGTTAACACCACCTGCTCCGCCGCACTGCCACCACCACCTACATTAACAACACCACACACAGTTGAACCACCCAAATCGCACAATGCCACCACAACCTAACATCATGCTTGATAATGTTATTCCATGGAGATAAACGCCTTGAGTAGGCAAGTTGGCCGGTGGGAGGTCGATATGATGGTGGGGCCTTCTGGTTGGGGCGGCAAATAGAGTTTTCATCTAAGCCCCCATTTGACCCTCATTAAATTAAATTACATTGTATTTTATTTTATTCTTTCTTATTTTCAACTGCACAATCTTTCATAAAATAACATTGCACGTAAGAAGATTTTTTTTAGAGAAAGAAGTGAGGAATCTTTTTTCGACTCTAGCTCTCCCACTCTAGTCGTTGCTTTTTTCTTTTTCAACTACTCATTTTTTAAAAAAAAACTAATTCACCCATTTTCATTTCCAAAAGATGAGGGCCAAACGGAGGCTAAGTGACTACCAATTTGACCATTTTTGGGTAGGAAGATGTGGTGGCGTGAAGTCGGTAGGATAATGGGCCAATTGGGGAGCAAGTTCACCATCGATTAAGGCCGTGGGTGGTGGTTGGGATATGTGATCAGTAGTTCTTCCATGACTCACTTTTCTCTCACAGTAGCAGTTGCAATTCATTTGCTTGCAATTACAAAGAGAAAAAGCCTGTATAATGGAAATTATTTACGATGGCATGGTGGAGTAACCCATTTGCAAATGTTTAAATGAGAGGGTGGGTAGTTGCATAATTTGATTTTAAATTAAAAAATAATTATAACATGATTCCTGAAAGAAAACGATTTGTACTTGAATTTTGAAATTGAAAATTAGAAGGTAGGGGTTAAGGTAATTTGGAGGACTGACAGCCCCCTTCCATGGGACTCCCGCCCTACGGGTGGAGTTCGGTCGGGGGCGGCTGTAGCATTTTCCAGGTAATTTCCCTGCATCATATTTGTTTGGACGAAATTGCCCTGCTACTTTGGTAGGAGACTTGCCACGGTTAGGGCACTGAAAAATGAAATTCCCAAAAAAATCGGCCCATTAAATTTGTTCATGGCCATAAGCCCTAAGTACTGCACCTTGGAAGATATACCACCAAATTATTTGTAAGGTTTATGAAGATGCCATTTTGAATCCCCAATTCTTAGATTTTCAATTCAATACAACCAAAGGAAATGTCGAAACGAAAATTCGGTTTCGAAGGGTTCGGCATGAATCGCCAAGCTTCGTACAACTTCGAGCGATCCTCAGCTCCTCAACGGCTTTACGTTCCTCCGTCGTCTCGCTCCTCTGGTGGCAGCTACGACAATTACGAAGATACTGACCTTGACAACATTGAGTACGCCGACGACCGTGAAAACGACTCCATTAATGGTGCCGGTGGTGGTGATGAGATTGATCCTCTGGATGCGTTTATGGAGGGTATACACGAGGAGATGAACGCGGCGCCGCTACCGAAGGCAAAGGAGAAGTTGGATAAGTATAAAGACGACGAAGATGAGGAGGATCCGATGGAGAGTTTTTTGAGAGCTAAGAAGGATGTAGGTTTACAATTGGCTGCTGAGGTTCTTCACGCGGGGTATAATTCTGATGAGGAGGTGTACGCCGCAGCTAAGGCGGTGGATGCTGGAATGCTCGAGTACGATTCTGATGATAATCCGATTGTTTTGGATAAGAAGAAGATTGAGCCTATCCTGGCTCTCGATCACAGCTTGATTGATTACGAGCCCTTTAACAAGGACTTCTACGAGGAAAAGCCTTCCATTTCTGGTGACTAAACTGTGACCTAGTATTTTTTTCCTGCATTTCTTCTAGTTGGTGTTTTTTGCTGTACTTGCGTACTCATAGAGTTAACACCCATTTGGCGAACAAGGGCCAGGAGATTACAGGATAATACAGTAAAGAATATGTTTCACCTACCTGCAGTTGCTGTTCTGTAACCTGTTTCTTATATAACAAAGATGGCGTTGAACTGTTGATGATATGAGGTTATAAATACAAGCAAACACAACAATAAGCTCACTCATAGAATCAACATAATGGGTTAAGATTAGTGATTTCCCTTAGAGACTTTAACGTGGGGAAACTGTGTGATTAGTTCTCTGGTATATCTATGATGTTCCATCTAAATCTGCTTTAAAATCTTTAAGAATTATACCATTTTTAACAGGGCATGTGCAGCATTTTCTAGTTGAAGGGAAAAAAAATTCCTGTAGCAAATTCTAGTAGAAGGAAAGAAAATGTTCGGCTAAATATTCAATGGATCTTGCTGGTGTCAATAGAAAATAAAAAATAAAAAAAAGCCTTTTTTTTTTTTAAGGGGGGATCCAAGCTAATTAAATCAGTGCCCATTGAACTTTACTCTTAAGTTACTACTTGCTCACCGACTCATTTATTTAAATGTTTACGCATTCATCACTCCTTTCAAATTCGTTATCTACAATTGATGGAAAACTCCACGTGTACAAACGGAAAACTGATGTGGCACATACATTGTTAATTTGTCCACATGGATTAAAAATAAAATAACCCCCCGCCCACCAATTTAATAACAAAAAATTGCCCAAATCGAAACTCCCAATTGTGTGAAGATAAACCCTATGCCATACCCAAATCATTCACAAGAAGCTTCAAAATCGATATCTCCAGAACATTAGATCCATAGGTACAGTGCCTCACTCTCTTCCTTTCTTAATATTCTTTAATAGTGCAATCTCCAGTAAGAAACAAAGAGTAGATTCAAAGACCCCACCTAAATCTTTCCTTGCTTGTTCCAGCTTCCCTTGTTCCTGCAGTCTCATGCACCTCTCATGAGCTCTCTAGTTTTCAATCTTCTATCTGTTAACAATAAGAGAACAAGAACAATATGTAGCAAAGCCTCATTAAAGAAAATGAGAGGATGATTTCAGTACGGGTTAGGGTTTATCTTTCACACAATTGGGGTTTTTGACTTGGGGCGATTTTTTGTTTTTAATTTGGGAGGTTTTTGGTTTTATTTTTAATCCAAGTGGACAAATTAACGGTGTAAATGTGCCACATCAGCTTCTAGTCTTTACACATGGAGTTTTCCATCAATCGTGGATATGGATTTGAAAGGAGTGATGGATAGGTAAACATTTGAATAAATGAATGAGCAGTTGGTAATCTTTTTTCGTTTAATGAGTAAGTAGTAATCTAGGGTAAAGTTCAGTGTGCATTAATTTAATTAACTCAGAGGAATCCTTTAGTTTTAGTATTGATTGATTTCTTCCTGCGGAATTATTAAAGTAAAGATAAGTAAATATATTCTAGCTCTCTCTCTCTCTCTCTTTCTCTCTGAACAAATAACCATTCAGAGTTCCTAAAGCTCCTTGTAAGGCTTGTTGGAAAACATGTTGTCGGACTTGATTAATCGCCCTTTGCTATTCAAACTGAATTGTTTCAGTTTTATAATTTTTTAATTGTTCCAAAACAATCAAATTGTAGTTGGGGCGAATGAAAATGTAGCATGCCTGGTTGTAGTGTCTTGATTTAATGTCTCACACGCTGATTCCCTCTATAGTGCAGTCAAACAAGAGTTCTGGTCCTTTTTTGTAGTGGCCTGTCCATTTTTGTCATCTTTTTGGGACTTCTCCTCGCTTCTATTTGCATTGGCTTGCTGCTAACTGATTCCCTTTCATTATCTAGGTATGAGTGAGCCGGATGTTACTGAGTACAAGAAGAGCTTGGCCATTCATGTGTCGGGTTTTGATTTTCCAAGACCTGTTAAGACTTTTGAAGACTGTGGTTTCTCTGTGGAGCTAATGAAAGCCATAGCTAAACAAGCATATGAAAGGCCCACGCCAATACAGTGCCAAGCTCTGCCCATTGTGCTTTCAGGAAGAGATGTCATTGGAATAGCCAAAACTGGTTCAGGAAAGACTGCGTCCTTCGTGCTTCCTATGATTGTCCATATTATGGATCAACCTGAGCTTGGGAAAGAAGAAGGCCCAATTGGAGTAATATGTGCACCTACTAGGGAACTAGCTCATCAGATATATTTAGAAGCTAAGAAATTTGCAAAGGCAAGTGGGATTCGTGTCTCTGCAGTTTATGGTGGAATGTCTAAACTTGATCAGTTCAAGGAGCTGAAGGCAGGATGTGAGATAGTTGTCGCTACCCCAGGGAGGTTGATAGACATGATAAAAATGAAGGCATTGACGATGTTGAGAGCTACGTACTTAGTACTTGATGAGGCTGATCGAATGTTTGATCTTGGTTTTGAGCCTCAAGTTAGGTCTGTTGTTGGTCAAATAAGGCCAGATCGACAAACCTTACTCTTCTCAGCTACTATGCCGCGCAAAGTTGAAAAACTTGCAAGGGAGATACTGACTGATCCTGTAAGGATTACCGTGGGAGAAGTTGGTATGGCCAATGAGGATATAACACAAGTTGTTCAAGTAATTCCATCAGATGCTGAAAAATTGCCATGGCTCCTTGAAAAGCTTCCTGTGTTGATAGATGAAGGTGATGTTCTGGTTTTTGCTTCAAAAAAGAACACAGTGGACGAAGTAGAATCACAGCTTTCACAGAGGGGTTTAAGAGTTGCTGCTCTGCATGGTGACAAAGATCAGGCTTCTCGAATGGAGATATTGCAAAAATTTAAATCTGGAACATACCATGTTCTCATTGCAACTGATGTTGCTGCTCGTGGTCTTGACATCAAGTCAATTAAATCTGTGGTCAATTTTGATATAGCAAAAGATATGGACATGCATGTCCATCGAATTGGAAGGACAGGTCGTGCTGGTGACAAAGACGGAACTGCATACACTCTCATAACAGAGAAGGAGGCACGGTTTGCAGGTGAATTAGTCAACAGTTTGATTGCTGCTGGTCAAAACGCAACTATGGAGCTGATGGATCTTGCCATGAAGGTATTTTCAAGTTTTTGTAAAGCATACACGGGCATGCTATGTATTTCAATTTTTCTGCTGTTTTGAAATTGGATAGAATGCATTGCACCTCCAGAAATCCTCTCATATACTTTTAAATCTTTGGATGACTTGGGTTGACTAAAATCTGGAGCTAAAGGGAGACATATTGATGTTGTTTGACTGAAGAAGTAAAAAAATTTGGATGTAATAATTGCTTTTGGCTTTCTTCATTTGGCAGCCATGCATCCGAGTCTACCAAGTGGTCGTCTATTAGAACTAACAATTATTCATCCGAGTCTACCAAGTGGTCATCTATTAGAATTAACAATTATTCGTCCAAGTCTACCAAATGGTCATCTATTAGAATTAACAATTATTCTAACTCTCAAGTCATCAGGGAAATGATGTAACTACGAATACTCGCATATATATCTTTTACCCAGTCCGTTGTCATTCAACCATAGCAGGATGAATTATTAATTAGCTGTATGCCAAAGTTGTCCAAGATGATTCTCCAGATAATACTTTCTGATGAGGACATCTACTTTTTATTTATTTTTAGTTGGACTTTATTTATGTTTTAGATTTTATTTATATAATTGGGCTTGTGTTGGCTCAAGCCCATTCTACTTAGGGTTTCAATCTTTATTATTTAAACCTAATTGCGATATAATTTCATTAGTTTTGATGAATTGAAGAATATTTTGGTGGTTTGTTGTCTATGGCTTCTCCTTCCTCTCCCTCCTCCTCTTATCCATGAATTTCTACTTCTTCTCCGGTTTCTCCTCCATTCTCTCCGGTTCTCCCCTCTTTCTTGCTTCTTCTTTCTATTTTTTAATTCGTCCTGCATCAAATTTGGTATCAGAAACTAAACTAGGGTAATCTCTCATCTCCAATCCAAAAATCTCTTTCTATTTCTTTCCCAAGAACTAGTGGAACAGCACAAACAAATAAACTTTTAGCATGAGCAGTCAAGTTATTATTTTTTCAGATTCTTTATAGTTGTTCTAAAAAAAAAAAAAATAATAATAAATAAATAAATTACTGTTCATCGCGGGTACTGTTCACCTAGAATTTCAGTTTAGTATTTTGGTCAGTTTCTAAAAAAAAAAAAAATGTTCATGGGTACTGTTCACGTCCAAAAATAAAAAAAAAAAAAAATGTTCATGGGTACTGTTCACGTCCAAAAATAAAAAATAAAAAAAATCTCGTCTTTTCTTTTCCCTGTTGCTGCTGCTCATAGATAAAAAAAAAATTGTAGTGTTGTTCCACAAATCCCAAACCCTAGCATTCAAGCCCATTTAGCCCAACTAACCTAGCTTACTCTCTACGACCTAGGTCCACTCCCCTGCATCGGTGGATGAAGAATCGGGAACATAATAATTTCTGGTTGACATGTTCCCAGAAAAAAAGATACTTTCGAGAAAGGACGAGCACGACTGAAGTGGCTATACATACAAATCTATTTACGGATCTATATGCTTTGAGCTGATAGCTGATGGCTGTTGGTCACGACTACTACCAAAAAGCTCCAATGAAGATGAATATTTCACATGGAGGAGTGTGCATCTTTATGTTGGGTGTTCTTCTGTCGTGCGACCTGGGGGCTAACCCCAACTGGCCCATCTCTATAACAGAATCCAAATCCCTTCCCATTTTGCCCAGTCCCAAATATCCAACCAAGCCCGATTATAACCAATCCATTAACATCAATTACCCCATAGTTTCACCCGATTCCTCTCTCACAGGTACTCTCTTGTCGCTGCTGCCTCTAATCACCATCACGCCACCACTTCATTATCTATTGTACCCAGGCATCCAGAGTACTACCGCTTCATCGCCATAGGCCACCACCACCAACCTAAGAACATACACTTCCACCACAATTACAACACTCATATATTTCCTCATTCATCTCAACAATCTAAAAGCCACAGTTACCACACACAATTTTACGTCTACACCAGAACCAGCACAAGTTACAGTCAACGGGGGCTAAAACCATTGGACACGAAGGGAAGAACAGAAACATAGTTGGGGCTCATAAGTCGGCAATTCAGATCAATCGGCATACAAATAATCAAAACTAAATAACAGGGAGTCCTTGATCTCTATTTAGTATTGGTTTATACTACTGCTTCATTTTTAAAATTGCATCAATTAAAATCTTGTGCTACTGTTATCGTGATAATTTTAGCCTTAAACCCCACTTGATCGAAACCATTAATCGAATTGACACCAGTGACCGAATTGACTTCCATTGTTCCCCACTTAAATTGATTGGAGAATTTGATAGTGTGTTGACCCTTGCTTTGCCATTTTACATGTACCAGCAGTATTAACTTGTTTTGGATTTAATTAATCCTAATATTTAAAATTAAATTAAAAAAATAAATTGGTACAAGTTATTTTTCATTGCTTGCACGTATTGTTCACTGATCTCATCATAGCACATCATTTAGCTGGTATTACATTGCATGTAGTTGCGTAGTGGTCGTTTTGTCGCCTCTATTTCCAATACATTGACCATGGCATGAATCCATCCCAATTTGATGCACTCACTAGACAATTAGCGCAACTTGCCACTAGCCTATCGACTGTCCAATCAGATATAACTGCTACTCATTAGGAGAGAAAGACCCTAGCTGCTAAGTTGAGCAATTTTAAGCGAACCCTTCGTTTAATTGACACTAATTCTGAAGCGTCTCATAATAGACAATATTATCGTGGACAAAGTGATCAAGAATATTTTCGACGCGATCGTAGGAATAGGGATCATGTTTGTGAGCGAGAACAAGGCCATAGTCATCATGGTACTCATTCTCTTTTTCGTCGTAAGGAGCGTTTCTTTAGAGACATTGATTTAGATATTCCTACTTTCGATGGTTGCTTAGATCATGAAATTTTTACCCAATGGAACACCCTTACACAAGAGAATCGGCTAGTAACTGAGTACATTGCTCAATTTGAAAAATTTCGAGTGAAATGTCATGTCGTTGAGGATGAGACCCTGACTTTAAGTAGGTTTATACAAGGTCTACGAGATGAACTTAGGTGTGAGCTTTTCTTTCGAAGCATTACTACTCTTGATCAAGCTTATTTTTCAGCTCGGGACTACGAGTTACTTATTAGTACTACGTATGAAAAGCGTGATCTCCATCGTTCACCCATCTCATAAGCGTCATCTCATCATAAGTCTATCATAGAGCCTTCCCAGTCTAGCGTTCCTTCCCTTTGGAAAAACAAGTGTAAAGGTCGTGATAACCCAAGGTCGTCTTCTTCATGTAGAAAGCGTAATGACAATCATCTTTCGGTTTCATTGGCTCCATTTTCTCTTGTTAAGTCCCTTCTAGGACCTCAACGTCTAGTGTTCCTCCTATTTGAAAAAATAAGTGTAAAGGTTGTGATAGTCGAAGGACCCATTCTCCTTATAGAAGGCGTATTGACAACCATTCGTTTGTTTCATTGGCTCCACTTCCTCTCGTTAAGTCTCTTCTAGGACCTCCCCCATCTAATGTTTCTCAAATCTTGGAAAATAGGGGTAAAATTTTTGAAATTCCAATGACTTCTTCTCACCTGCTATGCATTAGCTGTAAGGACTTTGGCCACATCTCTTCCAAATGTCCTAACCGAGCCTTAGTTATAGAAAAACGAAAGGATGTAATAGAAGAGTCGTTAAAAGATCAAATTTATGAACCTAAATTTGAAGAATGTGATGACTTGAATGATATTGAGGACACTTCCTTATGTAGTATCAGAATTTTTCCTATGAATCTAGGGGTTGTACCCTTTGTTCCCGATACCCCTCAGTTAAATGTTGTGTGTTATACTCTTTGCCAACCCAAAGGTATGGATGATTTGTGTAATCATGTCATTTTCAAGGAAAATCTTGAGAATTGGGATTTGATCCTCCCAACAATTCAAATTGCATATAATAATTTTGTGCATCGGTTTGTAGGTACGAGTTCCATCGAAGTTATTCATGGTTATAAGTCCAGGAAACCTTTAGACCTTATTCCAATGTCTCCACATACTAGTATGTCTATGTCAATTGAGGCATTTGTACGTCATCTTCATGACTTGCATATTAAGATCAATAAACAACATGACGCAAGTAATGCATTAAATAAACTTCAAGTTGATTTGCATAAACGATATTTTGAATTTAATATTGGGGATTATGTTATATTGCAAGCTTGTAGTGTTGATCCTTTTAAAATTTTAAAGCATGTTGGTTCAAATGCACATGTCATTGCCCTTTCATCACATTTTGGCTACCACTCTACTTTAAATATTGAGGACTTCATTACTTACAAATATCATGTTACTTCCTTTGATGATCTATTTCTATTTAACTTTATGGACCCCCAACTTGACTATGTTGATATTTCTACTTCAATACCATCTATCGTAGTATACAAAGATAAAATTGATGTTATTTTAGATGAATGTATTTTATTGACCAATGATGGCAAGATTCGGTACTTTCTTGTTTGTTGGGTAGATCGACGTGCTTCTTATTCTTATGCTCATTATATACAATCATGTGAAAATCTTGAAGATGAGGTGCATGAGTATTGGTTATTTGGAGTCCAGTATCAGTACTTAGTTAGAAGGAAAGATCGCCCTCCATTGGTCAGATCATATTCTTGGGAATAAGCTACAGTTTCGAGTACTATCAATCATGGAATTTCGTTACTTGGTTCGTCAGAAAGATCGTCCCCGTGACTTGACTTGATGCATTTAGAGTATCAGATTGATTGCAGTCTATACTATCTATCAACTCGACAGAGACGAGTTTTTCTCCCACCCCGAGAGAGTTGATGAGGACATCTACTTTTTATTTATTTTTAGTTGGACTTTATTTATATTTTAGATTTTATTTATGTAATTGGGCTTGTGTTGGCCCAAGCTCATTCTACTTAGGGTTTCAGTCTTTACTATTTAAACCTAATTGCGATGTAATTTCATTAGTTTTGATGAATTGAAGAATATTTTGGTGGTTTGTTGTCTATGGCTTCTCCTTCCTCTCCCTCCTTCTCTTACCCATGAATTTCTACTTCTTCTCCGGTTTCTCCCCATTCTCTCCGGTTCTCCCCTCTTTCTTGCTTCTTCTTTCTATTTTTTAATTCGTCCTGCATCACTTCCTATGTAAATGGAAAACAATAGATTATCAAGGTGGTGACAGTCTCATAGTGGAACTCTAATCTTGGAAGGGCCTTTTGGCCTGATATTTAATATTGTGTTGATCGACGATTTGAAGCAGATACAATTGCACACATAAACATTCTCTATGACAATTTATATTTCTGCAGCATTTTTGCTTTTGTTTTTTTATGTTTCATGATCGAATGATTTTTACCCTGTAAATCATTAGGATGGGAGGTTCAGATCCAAACGTGATGCACGGAAAGGAGGTAAGGATCTTAGTTTTGCAAGTGACATGCTCATAATGTTCCTGATAATTGAAATAATTGAGAATGCCTCTGAATGATCTGGATCAACATTCTCCTCTATAATAGTTTTTTAGGAGGTTCTTCCATTACGCTGAGGAGTCACCTAAAAAGGAAATAAACTTGCATTAATGATTAATCTTATTTTCTTTCTATTGGAGTGTTTTGAAAACATATGTTGCTCATTGGATGTTAATATTATTTGCAGGTGGGAAAAGAGCTAAAGGGAGGGGCGGAGGTGGTAACCGAGGTGTGCGAGGCGTGGATTTTGGATTGGGTATTGGGTATAGTCCAGAATCCAATGCAGCATCAAATACCGTTCCAAGTCGTTCGGCCACCGCAGTTAATTCACTGAGGACAGGGATGATGGCAAAATTTAAAAGCAATTTTGTTGCTGCATCATCAAATTCCCAAAATCAGGTTGTGAACCATAATCCAGGCATGCTTGCCAATAAAAGAATGGCTTT
The DNA here is from genome assembly GCF_002742605.1 of Olea europaea var. sylvestris. Lineage (NCBI taxonomy): Eukaryota > Viridiplantae > Streptophyta > Magnoliopsida > Lamiales > Oleaceae > Olea > Olea europaea. The sequence continues at coordinate 13,316,798 of NC_036248.1, read as the reverse complement.
GCCGGGCTTTGTATCTGGAGGCACTATAGGTGGAGATGTTCATACTACCGATAAAACCAGTTCAACTGGTACTGCTTCTGTGTCAATCATTGCCACTCAGAATTCCAGAGATAACGCGAACCAAAAACACTCAGAAAGGTGACTTTACTGAACTCAAAGTTCTCATTTTTGAGGATTTTGACTTGAGTGGAATATTTAAAACATGTATCAAGTAAAAACAGATTAAGAGTTTCGTGTGATTCCAATCTTTAATTTTGGTGTTAAAACTTGTATTTTTTCCATTCTTGTTTTGTTTGCAGCTCCAGAGAAAGGCCTAGAGAAAGGCGGAGGCCCTCTGGTTGGGATCAGTAATCTGTACAGGAAAAGATTTGCTCGTTCATGGATGGTAGCTTATACCTTTTAGGGCCTGTTTGTGCCTCTTTAATTTGAAAAATTGTATTATGGAATATTGATTAATGTTGAAATATGTGGTTAAAAAAAAAAAAAGAAGGAAATTTTTTTGATTTATGTGTAATATTATTTTAATGAAGAATGTGTAGTGGAAAATGAGTACTGTAGAAAAAATAACATAGTAAATTGGTTGACGAACAAAGGCTTAATGTTGAATTGCTATTGTATCGTGTCTCTGTACTCTTTAATCTAACAGTGTATTTATCACAATTTTGTGACAAATGCATCGATGTTCAAAGTATGTTAATTTGTCATTTTACCTAGTTCTTTGTCTACTGTTAAGAGGACGGGATTCACAGAGACTGGGATAATTAAATTAAATTAAATTCACTCCATTTCATGGGAATGCATGAACCGCATTAATACTTTTTTCTTCATTAAATTTTAGTATTATTAGACTTCAAAATCCCGACTCGGTAATGAATATTCATAAATGACGGATGGGTGGGAGGATGGCATTTAGTTAGGCATGCGATCCTATATTTAATTATAAAACAAAGGATTTACTGATTGTATGGTCACTGGTCGTGTCCGTGCACTTGAGAATTTTCAGGTTATCCTGTTTTTGTCCCTGTACACTAAAATTGCAGTCCAAATCAAATAGTCCAAAGAGTGAAGTCCAATTGGGGAGTCCAGGATAAAGGTCCAAACATGATTATTGATAAATGCAGTGGAAGCCCACGAACACAGTAACATCATCGTCCAAACTTGCAAGACGCCCAGAATCCGAGCGAATGGAGTGCCTTATGGTCGTTCAGAGTGATGACCCCGTTATCGCCCAAACTTTCGAATCGTCCAAGATCTTGGCAAATATAAAATATTATGGTTGTCCAGAATAGCAGTTATTGAGTAATCTTATCATATTCTACGATTCAAGGAGCCCAGCTGAAGGCGGTTGAACGACAAAGAGTAATGGCAGCAGTTAGAGACGATAGTTTCACGTTAGCCACCATAAAGAAAGTGGGTAGTTATAAAACAATCAAGCAATTTCCAAGCGATTTGTCACGGGGAAGTTATTAAGGGAATATAAAAAGGAAGAGAAGACATAGAATAAAGGATCGGAATCAAACACTCTCAAATAGAGAACATGTAATTTTTAATTTCTTAATTTAAATTTAAACACTTCTTTTAGTACTCGTGTGCTTGCGTCCCTTGGAGGCATTCTGTTTATTTCCAATTGTAAATCATCGCCAATAAAACATCTCTTTTTGGGACTTTGTCTCAAAATGTTTGTTCCTTACACAATCGTCTGATCCCCTTTTTAATTGTTAGCGACTACCTGCGCGAAACAATTTGGCACGCCCAATGGGACCTTGGTGTTTGGTGTTGAGGATACAAAAAGTGAAACAATATGCCTCACAAATCTGATAAGGAAGCAGCAAGTCAGGGAGGAGTCCAGTATGTGATCGGGCGATATGAAGAGCAGCAAAGCTCTCCACAAACAGAGGGACAGAGTCAGAGTAGTCATAGTCGTTACGAACCAATGACAGAGTTGAGTCCTCGAACCATGCGTGCATTGCTTGGAGAACTCACACAGGATGTCGTTGAACAGGTAAATCTATGAAATGTTCATAATATGGAAAGATTTACCCAGAATGAGAATGCACATTATGACAACATGGCTAAACAACTGAATACATTAAATGAAATAATAAATAAGTTAGTAGGCCAAATTTGTCAGCAAGTTGTGCCTATTGCAAGTCACTTTCAAGTTAGGACAATTGTAGGACATAATTCCCCAGTCCTAAGTCCAAATCAAGGGATAGAACCACCTTTTGGTCCGTCTACTTCAAACCAGGGGGATGGTGTAATGCCAAATCAGAATAGTGGTAATGGTATATATAACTTGGGGGTAACCTAAATGTAAGAGACAATGTCCTAAATAATGGACAGAACATCCCACATGTTAATGATGGAATAAATATTCAGGCTAATGGTAACAATGACCCAAATCATGGCAACTTTATTTCCAACCAAGGACCAAATATCAGGCCCCAGGCAAATCAACCGATCAACCAACCTGTAGGAGTTCCATATGACCCCAACGTCATGTTGAGAAATCAAATTATGGAAATAGTACAGGATCAAATGACTTTTGGGGTACGTCCTGTCATTAGGCCGATTTACACAAAGCCATATTTTGATTGGGTAGACCAAGTATATCCATGACCTAGAGGGTATAAAGTGTCATAATTCTCATTTTTTACTGGTTTAGGAGAGATGTCTACTCTAGAACACATAGGGCGATTCATACTGCAAAGTGGTGAATTAACCGACTACTATAAAATGAGGTTGTTCCCTATTTCATTAATAGGAGTAGCTTTCTCCTGGTTCATCAATTTGCCAGCGAACTCTGTTCAAACATGGTAACAATTGGAGCAATTGTTCCGTGCTCAGTTTTATAAGACTGAGTTTGAAATTACTTTGGCCGATTTGACGAATCTACGTCAAATGCCAAACGAATGGACAGAAGGTTTCCTTCAAAGGTTCAAGACAGCAAGAAGTAAATGTTTTGTACCTTTGTTTGAAAAGGAGTTTGTCAAAATCGCTCAAAGTTGTCTAAATTTTGATTTGAAAAAGAAATTCCAAGACAGGGAATTTCCTGATTTTTTTCAATTAAGCGCAAATGTGATTAGGTATGAACGAATAATAAGAGAAGAAGAGCAAATGAAAAATTCTAGCAAGGGAACTTATTATAGAGATCCAAATTTTGATGTTCATTCCATTAACGACGAGTATTCCGATCAAACCGAAATGTGTTTGGCCAAATTAATCAAAGGAGACGTGTATACTTGTCCTATAATGGCTAAACCTAGATCGTCGGATAAGGATGAGCCTATAAAAGATGAAAACAAAAAGGCTAGAACGTTCTCGTTCGATGTAACCAAAGCTGACCTTATATTTGATAAACTATATAAGGATAAATAGATAAAGTTGAGCGATAAACATAAGTTGCCAAACCCTAAACAAATCAAGGGTAAAAAATATTGTAAGTGGCATAATGCATGGTCACATTTGACTAACAACTAGGGGTGGGCAAAAACCGACCCAACCCGTCCAAACCGCCCAACCCAACCCAACCCGACCGGGTTGGGTCGATTTTTTTGTTGTTTTTAAGTGGGTTCGGTTTTTTGGCTACGTAGGTGGGTTGGGTTGGGTCGGGTTGTGGGTTAACCTATAAAAACCAACCCAACCCGCCCAACCCAACCCGAACTTAAAAAAAAAAAAAAATGCGTAAATGGCTAATCGCTCGGTCACTTCCAAATTCAAAAGAAGCCCTAAAATCTCTCTATTCCCTCTCCCTCTCCCTCTCCCTCCCCCTCCCTCTCACCGGTCACTCCCAAATCCAAAAGAAGCCCTTTAATGATTTGGAGCATGTTGTATTAATGAAATTTTTTTACCTTGTAAGTTCCAATCCCATCCCACTATTAGAGAATTTTGTGATAAACCAACTTCTAAATTGGTTGTGATTTCTGATCTTTAGTGTCTCAGTTGAATTTTATCTATGCTTATGTAATTAGTTTTGTAAATTTTGAGGCTCCGGGACTATATTAGTGATGCTTTACACCCAAAAATAATATTTATTAACAAGTTGTCATAAACCGACCAACCCAACCCAACCCGACCGATACTTGATTGGGTTGGGTTGGGTTGGGTTTCAAACTTTACACGGGTTGGGTTGGGTTAAATTTTGACCAAACCGATCATGTTGGGTTGGGTTAGGGTTGGGGCGAAAACCGACCCAACCCAACCCACGCCCACCCCTACTAACAACTGTTTGGTTTTTCATCATGTGTTACAGGAGGCCATTGAATCAGGACGAATTACATTCAAGAATAAGAAGAAGATGGTAGTGGATGAAAACCCTTTTCCACAGCCACTTGGGGTGAACATGGTGACGACTGGTTTCAAAAACAAGTTGCCAAAATTCAAGTTGGTTATAGACAACGGAGAAGAGGACCCTGGGCCACACCCCAGTGTCTTTGAACTTATCAAAGGGAAAAGGATGAAGACGTATTGTGTGCAAGATGTAAAGGAGAAGTGAGTGCAAATATAGAGAAACCAGGGATATAACAGTATCACCATCGGCCTAGTTTTTTCCCAAACGCTCAACCTGTTAGAGGGCGAGGTATATCATTCTATAGGGGACCGCCTTTTGAGAGGTAGTTCAGGTTAATAAATAATGGGAGAACATTTAGGCCGCAACCTCGCCAACCAAATGTATGACATTCGTTCCAGTATAATGCAGGAAGGGTGATACCCTTCAACGAGATGGCTAGAACCCAACAAAGGTGTTTTCAACGAAATTATTGACGAGTGATGAGGCAACAACAGGGAGTGCTACGTCCTAAGGCACCTAAACTACTCGAGGTAGCCAATCAAAATGTTCTCGAAAACAGTGAAGAGAATGACACAGGTGAATCGATGGAAGAATTGCCAGAGTTCTTCTAGGAGATCGAAGTTTGAGCGAGACAGAAGGGATGAAGAAGATCCAGATCAGCCTCTTACTATTCAGTTCGGTACATTACCTCCTGTCATGGCTAATAACTATTTACTAGCCAATGAGTTCAAGAACAAAGAGAAAGAAGGAGAATAAAGGGAGGATAACGAAGAAGAAGCATGTGTACTGGAATGTGAAGAAGGCCAAACTTCTAGAGGGGCCTACCATGATGAAGAGGATGATGGTATGACGGACATCGAGGAGGAGATTAATCTGGAAGCAGAAAGAAGAAAGAGAGGAGTATCGCACAATACCCTGTTGAAGCAACTACATAGAGAAGGTGTTCGTGAAGTGGATTTGTTGGGAGAACCATCTGGGAGTTCTTTTGATTATTATGTGCTGTATGAGACACCTAAGAGAAAAAGGAGAGTATCTCACTCTGAAAAGTATGGGTCACCTGCAAAAATATTGCTTCCTCCCACAGGTTGGGTAATCGAAGAAGAAGCATTAGAAAATAATAAAAAGGAAATTCAGGAAGTGGAAGCTCAGTGCGACATACTACACATTGACTTATCACAAAAGGACAATTCAACAGAGAACAAGCAGGAAGTGGAAATAGATGCTGCCGAGAAGGTTATTTTTAAGAGACCAGCCATGAAGTTAACTAAACACTTGAGGCCATTGTACGTTAAGGCTTTAGTTAACGGTGTACCTGTGGCGAAAGTACTTATTGATAATCGAGCAGCTATAAACACCATTCCATCTAGGATGATGAGGAAATTTGTAAAGACAGAAAGTGATATAATTCTAACAGAAGTCATCCTTACAAGTTTCAATGGAGGAGTAACTTCAGCTAAAGGGGTTATGCCATTGGACATAACTGTACAGACAACTACTAGGACGACAGTCTTCTTCGTAATAGATGGTCCTACTAGTTACAATGTATTATTAGGAAGAGATTGGATACATGGAAGTTGCTACATACCTTCATCGCTCCATCAATGCCTGGTTTTTTGGAATGACAAGGGTGAAGCAGAAGTGGTGCAGGCAGATCATAGACCTTTTGTCGCAGAAGCAAACTCAGTGGAAATGTTCATGTACGAAGGAAATTACGGACCTGTCAGGGTAGTCCAAGATGGAGAAGAAACTCAAATTGTTGTACAGAGCGAAGAGCCGTTTTCAGTAGATGCATTCACTGAAATATTCAGTCAAATGAGGCCAAACATAGTGGCCCTAGAAGAGCCAGTAATTGGCAAAAAAAAGAGTAATCAAGGAGTTTTAAATGAATTGTAAGCAACAAAGGCAAATGGTCGATGTTCAGGACTTCAAAGCCAAATTAATGGCTTTCAATAAAGAATATAAAGACAAGACGAAAGAAGAAGCAACCTTGAAAGTATTGGGAGACAAATTGACAGTGTTCGAGTTGGAACAAAGTATTGGCCGAGAAGTTAATAAGGTGGATTGTTTAGAAGAAGAAGTGCCTATAAGGGAATTCGACGATGAAGTAATGAGGACACCAAGCCTGGATACGCTCAAGCACAAGACCCTTTAATTAAAATGAATATTGACAATGAAGGGGAAGATCGCCCAACATTTGTCAACCAGATGCTCGATTAAGAGGTTAGTGAAAAATTAATCGCTTTATTAAAAGAATATAAGGATTGTTTTGCTTGGGAATATGAACATATGCCTGGTTTAGATAGAGATTTGGTGGAACATAGATTGCCAACCGAGCCAAATTTTAAACCTCATAAGCAATCTCCTAGGCGCTTTGCTCCTAATGTTCTTTCTGAGATTAAGGAAGAAATAGAGTGATTAGTAAAAGCAGGCTTTATCAGAACATCCAGATATGTTGAGTGGTTGTCCAATATCGTGCCAGTACTAAAAAAGAATGGTAAATTAAGTGTGTGCATAGACTTTAGGAACCTAAGCATAGCGACACCCAAAGATGAATATCCAATGCCTACGGTAGATTCTTTAGTGAACTCGACTGTCGGACACGTAATGTATTCTTTCATGGATGGGTATTTAGGATACAATCAAATTTATATAGATGAGGAAGATATACACAAAACTGCCTTTAGATACCCTGGATCTCTAGGATGTTTTGAATGTGTAGTTATGTCTTTCGGCCTGAAAAATGCAGGAGTGACTTATCAAAGGGCAATGAACTTGATTTTTTATGATATGATAGGCAAGTTTGTTTAGGTGTGTATAGATGATATAGTGGTCAAATCCATTAAAGAAGAGGATTATTTTGATCAATTGAGATGTTCATTTGACCGAATGAAGCAATATAAACTAAAATTGAATCCCTTGAAATGTGCATTTGGCGTTAATGTAAGAACTTCCTTGATTTCTTAGTACATAAAAGGAGGATTGAACTTGATAAAAATAAAGCGAATGCCATTTTAGAGGCCAAACCACCTAGCAATAAAAAAGAATTGCAAAGGTTTCTAGGCTAAGTAAACTTTCTAAGACGCTTTATTTCCAACTGTGCAGGGCGAACTAAAACTTTTTCGTCGCTTTTAAAATTGAAAATCAGGACGAATTCGTTTGAAAAGAAAAGCATCAAAAGGCTTTTGAAAGCTTAAAGACATATTTATCAAGTCCTCCAGTGTTGGTGTTACCAATCCAAGGACGGCCAATGAAAGTGTATATATTGACTGAACAAGAATCAATAACTGGAATGGTCGCGCAAGAAGACCAATTTGGTGAAAAAAGGACGATTTACTACTTGAGTAGACAGTTAACAAAATGTGAATGTAATTACTCTGCCATTGAAAAATTATGTTTTGCATTGTATTTCACATGTACGAAATTAAGGGCTTATTTATGGCCCGTAACCGTTTATATGATTTCTAGAGTAAATTTGGTTAATTATATGTTCTCTAGCCCTATTTTACACCAAAGGGTAGGCCTCTGGACTTTAGTGTTATCAGAATTCGAAATACAATACATACCCCAAAAGGCAATAAAAAATCAAGCTTTGCCTAACTTTCTGGCCGATCATCCATGCCTTGACATGGTCGAAAAAATTGAATTAGAAATCAATTCATTCGAATTAAAACCTTGGGTTTTATGTTTCGATGGGTCAAAAACCTCTAAAGGTGCAGAAGTAGGAGTAGCATTGATAAATCCTTTAGGGATTTGTTACAAGGTCGCATTCACTTTGGATAGGATGTGCACCAACAATCAAGCCAAATATAAAGCCTTAATCGTGGGCTTATAATTAATGATAGATATGGAGATAAAGAATGTGATTGTTAGAGACGATTCTCAATTGGTAATTCACCAATTGATCGGTGATTTTAAGTGTCAAAGTGATTCCATTATAAGTTAATATGAAATCGCCCAAGAATAGTTGGAAGAATTCGACCAAGTAGAGCTTCATGTGTTAATATGATATATAATGACATAGCAAATGAGTTGGCCCGGATGGTCTCAGGGTATTCGAAGGTTTTAAATTGAAAATCTACTTATGAATATGAAGTAATATTGCCCGTAGTCCAAAGAAGGGGGAGAAGGATTGAAATCCATTGCATACAAGATGGAGATGCAATAGACTGGAGGGTAGAGATTAAAATGTTCCTTAAAGAACCTAATGAAGAAGGTGGTAGAAAAATGAAGTTGCGTTTGCTAAATTATACATTGATAGATGAAGAGTTGTTTAAGAAATGTTTTGATGGTATATTACTAAAATGTGTAAATTTGCAAGAAGCCAGAACAATCATGGCTGAAGTGCATGAAGGGATACGTGGAGCTCATCAAGCTGGCCAAAAGATGAGATGGTTAATTATTAGGAATGAATATTTTTGGCCCAAGATGGGAGAATAATTTGTTCAATATGCGAAGAGTTGTCTAGCGTGCCAAAAACATCGTCCAATACAAAGGGCGCCAGCAAGAGATGACACCCATTATCAAACCCTGGCCGTTCAAGGGTTGGTGATAGACTTGATAGGGAAGATTTATCCCCCATCGTCCAAACAATATACCTTTGTTATAGTTGCAACTATTTTTTCACTAAGTGGGTAAAAACGATACTTTTAAAGGAGATCACCCAAAAGAGTGTCATAGAATTTATCCGTGATCATATTATTTATAGATTTGGGATTCCACAAACTTTGATGGTAGATCACGGAACTTTTTTGAATGGAGATCAAGTGAAGAAATTCTTGAGCGAGTTTGGAGTTAAGCTAGCGAACTCCACACCATATTACGCTCAATCCAACGGACAGGCAGAATCTTCTAATAAGGTTCTAAAAAATATCAAAAGAAAATGATAGATGAAAATGCCAGAAATTGGCACGAATGTCTAAACAAGGCCTTATGGGCTTATAGGACGTCGTCTCGATCAAGTACCAAAATTACTCATTTCCAACTTATTTATGGACAGGAGGCCATTTTGCCTATGGAAATCAATGTGCAATCAATCAGAGTGTGTTTGCAACATAAGTTAAGTGATGGTGAGTATACCGAATCACTAGTTCAAAACTTATTAGAGTTGGACGAATTAAAGTTGGACGTCCTAGATAGATTGCAAGTTCAAAAACAAAGGATGACTAAGTTTTATAATAAAAAAGTTTTAGCCAAGTCATTTAGCTTGGACGAATTGGTTTGGAAAATAATACTTCCTTTGGATAGCAAGGATCCAAAGTATGGCAAATGATCACCCAATTGGGAAGAGCCTTATAAAGTAAATAGTGTGTTGCCTAATGGAGCCTATCATTTAGACAATTTAGATGGCACCAAGCACATGATGTCATTAATGGAAAATATTTAAAAAAGTATGTTCCTTCCTTATGGGAAAGTGAACAAATAAAAGCATAATCAATATAATTGCATTGAACGATCGTAGATAAATAAGGCAAGAACGAAATACGTTCAAATAAATTCCTTTGTTGTCAAATATTCATTACAAATTGTAAGATACAAAATACTAAATGCTCTATAAGCTATAATTGAGAGCAAACTAATTTCTCGGTCGATCGCCAAGTAAGAGGGTGAACCGGCCTTGATCGCCGTCCTGATCGCACTGCTGCAAGGGCAGGCAGAGAGGCCGAGAAGCACTCTCAACAAGCAAAAAGGAAGAAAAGCACCCTCGAGTCGCCTGCCTAATCGCATTACTGCAATAACGGGTAAGGAGATTGAGAAGCACTCTCAGCAAGCAAAGTGGCTTGAAAGGCATCCTAAAAAATCGCTTTCCATCATTGAACTCCTTATAAAGAACATGGAGACGATGGGAAGACCTTTGCTGGCCAAATAATATTTCCTATATTTCCCATATCAAAGGTGACATCAAAACAGATAGCAAAATAGGCGGATCAAATGATCCATTTCTATGGAAGACGAAAATTTTGGATCAATTGTTGAGATGCCAAACGATGGTAGCAAATTAGTTTTTGAAGAAAAGAATGGAAACGAAAATGATAAGTGCGAAATACACGCGCATTTATAGAGGCGTGAAGGTGAAAAGATAGAATATGAACGGCCACATTCGTGCCTAATAACTGAAATCAAATGACCCAAAGTCTTGGGAAAAGAGATGGGAATACCAAGAAAGAATGTACATGAATCTTAGCATAAAGCAATTAAATGCTTGAGGGGTTGACGATTAAGGACAACGTCAATTAATATGCAAGTAGATAAAATAGTTGTTCATTAATGACGATAGCTACTGTTATATTCAAAATTAGCAATGGCAGTTAGTGCGAAATTACAAAAGGAAAGTTAAGGCATTGGATGTCTTAATTACAATTCACCCCAGGCCGATCGTATTCTTTCCCTAAGTCTTCCCCAATTTTTGCTCTGTTGAGAAGAAGCGACATTTAATTCAGTTACAAAATCGTCATCAACCTCCAGCTTTTTATAGTGCTCAACCAAAGACTTGGTTCATTCAATTCCTTGGGAAGCATTACGCTTTTCAGCAGCCATTCTCTCCCTACAGTCGTTCATCTTTGCTTGAAGCTCCTTCATCTCTACAGTCAAGCTTACCATCAAAGAGTCTTCGATCATAACGTCGGAAGAGATTTCTTTCAATTCATCCTCGACTTTGTTAATCTCTAGAAGCAAAGACTCTCTTTCAGATGCAGCACGAAGATATTGAGTATTCCTGGCCTTCAGTTCAACATTCTTAGCTAGCAAGGAGAGGATGTCAGAGTGGACAACCTTCAATATCGCTTTAAAGTCAGCAAAAATATTGAGCGACGGAAGTGTAAGTGCTTGTGCCAATTTCGCACTCAATAGCTCAAACTTTTCCTTATGTTTAGTAGCACTAGCCTGGCTGATATCCATGTCCATAAAAGACACATACTCAAGTACCGACTGCTTGAGAGATTTCATATTTTCCTCCGAAAAAGCAGAAGATGAAGCAGAAGGATGACTGGTTGAAGTAGGGCGAGACGTCTTGACTTGTCCCCAGGAAGTGTACAAGTCTTGGATGGAACGCACAATGTCATCAGCACCCTGCAAAGAAAAATGCCAACATTGAGGGCTTTCACTACAATAAACGAAGCGAAAATGAAAGTGAGGTAAAAAGGTTACCTCATCAGCAATCTTGGGAAGTGCAGGCATATCACCAGTTGGCTCCACCACCTGTGGGGACTTCCCCTTATCTGGACCAGAAGACTCTGCCACAATGGGTAGACCCATGGGAGCCTCTGCATAATTCAAGAAGCAACGAATCAAAAACCAGTAGCACAAGCAAAGGTAAAACATCAAAATATGTATTACCTTCTGATTCAACATTTGGGGGGTCGGCGCCCTGGGAAGAAGGTGGCCCTTCTATTGGTTGTGATGAAGATTCCGGGACTAAGGGTTTCTCTTTAAGTATAGTCCCTTCATCAGCTGATTTGGACGAAGCAGCTTTAGCAGAAGATGGTGAAGCAGGAGTTGCCAAAACCAAAGCCATTGAAGAAGAGGCTGAATTTTTCTGAGAAATTCAGGTAAACCATTAGTACATAGATAAGTATGTTTGTGAATAAACAAATTCAATTACCTTTCTCCTAAAGATGAGAGAAGCGTCCTCATCATCATCATTATCATCCCGCAAAATAGGAGATGTCGAAACTGGCCGTTTGCGGCTTAAGGCACCTTTAGTTGCAGTAGCCTTGGCAGGTGGAGAAGTAGATGGATGGATAGGACGTTTAGCGCGAGCAGGGGAGGGAGGATTCCTAATGGACATAGGGGTGACCAAAATAGGAGAAGTAGAGGAAGTGTCTGGCTGATCCAGTAAATGGAAGGCACGATTAACATCAGTTGCAAATAATCTGCGTTTTACTGATGGTCAGAGCTGTTCAAAAAGACGATGGACGGCACGGCTAGAATTGAAAGGGGCTAATGAAAATTTGCTCATCAAAAGAATGTTGCGAGCATCTACAGCTTGTGCTTCTACCTTATTAATAGTGTGAAAACGATCTGTCAAATTTTTGGAGTAGCAAGGAGGACCAGGCTAAGTTTGACCAAAATCAAGTTGGCGAGCAAAAAATTGGGGAGTATATATTTCAACCCCGGCCTTAGCATTGGTTCCAATTAAAATATCGTGGAGCAATTCCCTCTCAATCAAAAACGAAATCCAAACAAGCAGAGAGGCGCTCGCACTATCCAGGGTGGATGAAGGTTGCACATAATCTGGAGTCAAGTGAGCAGGAAAAGGAAAGAAAGAAGGAATCGAATTTAAGGTATAAAAGAATGAAAAATGTCCCTACTGGACATATTTACAGGTTTCAATGGGTCAATGACTAGCCCATAGCAGCTAGCATCTAGCAGAACGAAGGAAAATGGATGGAGCACCAAGTGGTGGAAAGTATGCTCTCAACCACAGTTGAGTGAACCAAAGGGGCCACTGCCAGTGGGAGATGCACTATTCTTCAATTGAGATTGAAGGGAAGCCATGCCTCTATGGGTAAGTAGCTTATAGAAGGTTTCATACTTGGCACGCAGAGAATATATTTACAGAGCCAAATTTGAAGAAAGGCCACACGCTCAGTGTGGGAAGGTTCAGCGCTTGAATGATTATAAAAGCCTTGCATTCTTGAATAGGACTCAATAAGTTTCTTGTTAAGTTTCGGGCCAACACCGGAAATCAAGATACCAAGAAAGATGGTATCGTCCAAAGGCGGAAGATTTACTAGGGCTCCAACGTCCCTTAAAGTAATAGACATGGGACCAAGAGGGAAAACGAAGGTATTATATTCAGAAGACCAAAAACTCAAAGCAATCGGAAAAAGCACTGGGTCGAAAATTGGGGGTTGAAGAGCGATTTCTAATAAGTTTGAATCCTAGCACGATCAAAAATCGCCTTGGTAGGGCCATGATTCACAAGACGTGTATGCTATCTATGAAAAATAACATCAGCTTTGGGTCAAGTGCGAATACCTTTTTCGCGAATTGACCTCAGTGGCAGAGAGTTCAGGAGCGGAGGGTCTTGAATGCAAGGGAATAGCTGGCCCACGGCCACTTGTTCAACGGCTTCGACATTATTGAATGATGGACCTACATAGAATTCATTGAGGCCAGCATTGGCTGGTGTAAGGAAGTTTGGATTTACATACGGCCTAATAAAGATTTTCTGGAAATCTTCGAAACTAAAAGAATCATCAGATTGAGTTTGTGAAGTCGCCATTGGGTGCAAAGTACAATTTTGTTAAAATTTGCCTGAGAAACGTAGCAGAGAAGTAAGAATATGAACAGTAAAATAGTGAGGAGGAAGCGCGAAATATAGAGACGAGATTTAGTGGTGCGATGAAATGACGTGTCTTTTGGGTTTATAAGGGTTTGTAACGTCGCACATTTTCCGACTATAGAAGGAAATAATGATTGAAATTCTTGGAAATTTCAAATGTTGCTGGAGAATACAAAGTGAATATGACAAAGATTAATAATTGGTATTGATTCTGCCATATTGGGGGGTAATTATTGACACACTAAAAATGCAGCCCAAATCAAATAGCCCAAAGAGTGAAACTCAATTGGGGAGTCCAGGATAAAGGTCCAAACAGGATTATTGATAAATGCAGTGGAAGTCCACGAACACAGTAACATCATCGCCCAAACTTGCAAGACGCCCAGAATCTTAGCGAATGGAGTACCTTACGGTCGCCCAGAGCGATGACCCCGTTCTCGCCCAAACCTTCGAATTGCCCAGTATCTTGGCAAATATAAAATATTATGATTGTCCAGAATAGCAGTTATTGAGTAATTTTATCACATTCCACGATTTAAGGAGCCCAGTTGAAGGCGGTTGAACGACAAAGAGTAATGACAGTAGTTAAAGACGGCAGTTCCACGACAAGTTAGCCACCATAAAGAAAGTGGGTAGTTATAAAACAATCAAGCAGTTTCCAAACGGTTTGTCACGAGGAAGTCATTAAGGGAATATAAAAAGGAAGAGAGGACATAAAATAAATGACCGGAATCAAACACTCTCAAACAGAGAATATGTAATTTTAATTTCTTAGTTCAAATTTAAACACTTCTTTTAGTACTTGTGTGTTTGCGCCCCTTGAAGGCATTTTATTTATTTCCAATTGTAAATCATTGCCAATAAAACACCATTTTTTGAGATTTTGTCTCAAGAGGTCTGTTCCTAACACAATTATCTGATCCCTTTTTTAATTGTTAACGACTACTCGCGCGAAACAGTCCCATTTTATTTTTGATGCGTCTCCTCATAGTGCACATCCTGGAATGGGAGAATTCTTGTGCGCACTCTCATAAATGTCAAATTTGCAGGGGATTACGTTTTTTTGTATTATTCATAGAGTTGACTTTAAATTTATTCAGAATTCTGATTATTTCTGACGATCTCTATAATGTGATAATCTCACTATCACGCTGTCTGAGAACAAATGCTGCTTCCTGATAAGAGATCTTATTGGCGAGAAGAAGGTAAAGATAATCTGCATGAATATGAATTTTTTTAGATATATACATACATTTAAAGTATGTATGAATTCTGAACTCTTTCATCTTTGGATATGACGATGGAGAGAATCTTTACTAGCTGAAACTCAGTATTGACTGGTAATTTCAAGCCTTGGGGCATTTTAACACATTCATCCCACCAGTAACTTCCCTGCGTCGGGTGGCACTTGGGCATAACTCGAGGCATGGTTCCTTAAGGGCGCTATCATCTTCCTGTGGAGAAGGAAGTACCCCAAAATTGAACTGCCACATTGACCACATGTCGATATTACATAATCAAAAAAGAAAGAAAGAAAAATGCACATGAAATGACTTGCAAATGATGCTAAACAAAATGCACATGAAATGACTTGCAAATGATGCTAAACCTCAAGCGTTAACGTATCAAGTAGAGTTTTCCTACAGCAGTTTTCCAGAAAATATAATCGATGACTATTTCAAATATATATAGATGGCTGGAATTATGTAAGCATTTCTATTCAGTTGTCACAATGTCACTGAAGAGGTTCCTACAATATTTAAGTTCCATGGAATTAAAGATGATGACAATGCTGAATTAAAAAAGGAAGGAAGAAAAAAAAAATCTGCCTTAAGGATAGCTGTCAAAGGAGAATCGTAGGTTTTGATTGATTTGACAAAATCAAACACGAACGTTATATTACTTTAGCATTGACGACGGATTCTTGAGAGACATTTTACCTGGCAGCTATAGTCACTGAAGTTGGGCTCCATCACCAACGGAACTCCCATGTACTCCTTGAAAAAAGTCTGAAAAAATAGCAATAAGCAAAGACCGCAATACTCATAATCTAACAAAAAAGCTACTTTCCTACTAGACTTGGTCATCCAAATGTTAGCAATGTCCCTCACAATGTACAGTAGAACTTAGGTGCGCTCTATTAAATTCCACAGAAGAAACATAGTTTACCTAATTGCTGGGTTCATTTCACTTACAGAAGATTTTAATCGGTTGAACCAATTTAAACTTACAACCTGGCAATGATTTAAATGGTTTGGACATCTCAATAGAGCAAGTCAGAAGATGGAAAATGAGATTGCAGTTAGTATGGTTTGCTAATGATCCAGTTAATTTAGTCATCCACGACAATATACGTAAAAAAGATGCAATGAAGGATGAAAATGCAAAAGCCAAGTGACAGCCACCAACCTGTGTAGGAAGCTTACATGTATTGATACATGCACCTACACATTTGCTCTCCTCCAAATACTTGCATTTCTCCACAAACACCTGCACGAATATACCAATTACTCAATATCGGTCAAACTACGATTAAACAGCACAAATCAATCCCTAGAAATTTAAATTATGTGCATGTTTGGTTGAATGATGTTTTCATCTTTAATATTGTCTGTGTCACGTTCTAGTTCTTCATATCAACATGTGCTTAACTCAAAATCTTACCCCACTAGACAATGAGGATCCATTAGGTAGATTGACAGTGTTAACAGTACACGGTCCCATGAGCCATTGACAAGAAACTGCAGTCACCCGTGCTTCCAAAAAGAAAATAAGATTAATTAAATTAAATAATAATTGGTAAATACCCATAATATATCACTATTAGTATCATTCTGATAATTTTGGTAAATGAATAATGCATTATGATTGAATGAATAGACTAATGCTACACATACAAAAGAAATCTACCAAACAAGCCTACCAACTGAATGGTAGTTTCCATGAATGTTCTTGGTTTTAGGAGGTCTAGTTTTCACGTGTATGTATTTTCACAACAAAATGGTATGAGTTCATGCTTACCCCTATTGGATTAAGTGCAGTTTTATGAAAAAAACTACCCAGTCAATGACAATGAATGCTTACACCATAAGATTTTTAGGCCAAACATCATAACAGTGAAAGATACTAGTTACCACCATGCATCAGTGAACTAGTATAAAGTTTTTGGTATTCCATTATGTGCAGTTTGGCTAAGCTTAAAAAAGTTTAGTTACAAGTAAATAAGTTCTTAATATAATAATATTTTTTATTGATCAAAGTTAAAAAATAAGCAAGTTTACAAAATAACAAGGGTAATATATCCAAACATGATTAGAAACCAAGGTATAGCTTATAGAATATTACTGCAAAGAGACTCCAATTCACTCACCGACCATTATAGCAGCTACCTTGCCTCCAGCTATCGGTGCAATAAGCATTTTGTAGAGCTCTAATAATAATGGAGGAAATAAAGCTCTTAATATCCGGACCTGCCCACAAACCCAAATTACTTAATCTCCAGTGAACAGCATACTGTTGCAACTAACAGCTTTAATCACTTTTGGTGATGATAAAGGAATAAATTAAAGCAATGGAAATAGTGGATACCGCGGATTCAGTAGCTTCAGCATTGGATCGACCAATCATTATACGATGTGCAACATCGATTAATCCATCGTACTCTGGCTTCTCCGAGTCCCATCCAATCTCCTGTTAATTACTAAAACCATCAACAGTGGTTATATGCTTGACCTTGGCTATAGATAATTTTTAAATAACTTTTTGCTTCCAAACATGTTAGAATTATTTACTTATTTTTCTCACTTTCAAGTAATAAAAGTTACTTTATACCATACTCTGTAACAAACTTATTTCCAACATGCACCAAGGAAAAATGATTAATTTAAAATAAACTTATTTCCTGGTAGGTATACTTTTTAAGAAGTTTGGCTGAACTTACAAAAGTTGTAATTAATTACCCAACATGATAGGAGAATCTGCCAATTTATTCCAAGCGTTTAACTGAAAAGAAACAGGAAAAGTAGAAACGAACTGAGAAAATACCTGAACCATTTTCTTACGGAACAAAGTGAGGAAAACATTATCGAGGATTCCTGGCTTGTATTCAGTTCTTGATTTTGTTTCCGTTGCTTCAAGCTGAATGAACAAAAAATTATTAAGATACTAGATTGTAAAAGTGAAAGAATTGAATACATATTGAGAAATTCACACAGATTTTTGTCCGGTTGAAAAGCAACTGAATCGAGCAGAAGAGTTTCTGTGGTTGACTTTGTCATAGGAGAGTGAGGGTAAAGAGAAGGAGAATTGGTGCGAAATGGCCATAGCCGCAGGCTTCAAGCTCTCCCTAAGCCGAACCTTTTTGCCCCGGGTTAACGGATTCATCAACGGGTGGTTAATTTGATTTTATACACATTTAATTGCAATTAGCTTCTTCAATCATTGTAACAATTTTTTTTCGTTTTTTTTTTTTAAACTTTTTCCATCGATTTTTTTTATCTTCAACCTTCCACTGAATCTCATACTGATGATGATTTATATTAAAATATTTTATTTTCATATTGTGAAACGAGGAAAAAATATATTTGCACTTTTTCTATTCATTTATCTTTCCAAATATGATGGAAAATAAATTATTTTACGTTATTTTAACGGACTTTTCGGACATAAAATTGTTATCAAATCCAATACAAAGTGTTAACTAATGAAAATTTTGAGAACAAGAATGATATTAAAAAATCGTTCGGAACATAAGTGCTATAATGAACAAAGATTAAAAATCCTATGTGTAATTAAAATGTGTTGTAAGAAAGAAAAATTATTGTGTGAATATAATTACCCTTCATCATCGATGGGCAGATTAAATCTTCTTTAAGACCAAATTGCCCTCAACATTTGGAAAATCCCTTTTCTTGAAAAAGAAAATGAGCCCCAGCTCCGTTAGGCTAAAATCAAATACTTAGCAAATTTGATAAAGATGAAAAAAAGTATGATTGAAAAGTTGATAAAAATTATTGATCATAATTTTATGCGGTTAAAAATGAATTTGATAAAAAAAATTGGAGATAAACAAGGACTAAATCCTAAAGCTACAATTGACACACCACATTAGGTCATATTAAAATTATAATGGATATAAGCCCTTGTTTGGCCGCCATTAAAAATTTAATACATTTTTCTCATCATTCTTTTTAACCACACATTTTCTAATGGAATAATATTATATGTGAATTAAAAATTTTTCTTTCTTTTTCAACCACTCTTTCTTTAAAAAACATTATTCCAAAAATTAAAATCTCATATAATGGAGACCAAACGGTGGCTAAATATGTTTATATGGTAAAATAAGTGGATGATGTTATTTAGCCCCCGTTCGAGCCACATTATTGTAAAAATGAGAATGAAAAATATAGCCGTTATAGATTCCATACAAGATATAAAAAGTCAAATATGATAACTTGATGTGACGGATAACAGTCATATTTTTCATTTTGTTGAAAAAATAATGGGGCTCAAACATGATTTTTTCCTTCAAGAAATAGTAATTCGCACTACCAACCATATAACATGATAGAAAGGTGAACGCTATCTAATATCAATGATATTGAACACTAAAAAACTTGTCATAAGTTCTATTAAAGAAATCATAAATCCTTTTTAATGACACAACTGCTATCATTTGAACATATCTTAAAAATCAATGGTGTTGAATAACATATTCTATGAAGGTTGATGGTTGGTTCAATATAACAGTAACACTGTCCAATTCGGTGTTTGGTTCTGCCCACATGATGATAAAATGGGATTATGTATTAAAACATGACTGTTAACATCACTTAAATTCCCACAGTTAAAAAGCCCTACTACAAAATTTCTCCTAACCCTTCTTTGATTTTGATTATTTGAGAATCTCCTCCTACACTTATTTCCATTCATATATTATTAAATACAATATCCACGTTACTCCATTATTTTTAAAACACACTATGAAATTTTTTCTTAAAAGAATCACTTCTCAAAAAATCTTTATCAAATAAGAGGTAAATGTCTAACTGTTCTCATTAAAGCTGATTGAAGCACACACGATATAAACCTTTTCAAAAGCCAGGGATCAACGTGTCTGAATAATCCAATAATTGATATTCATCTTGAACTACAGTACTGAGGATCAATGAATTTCTCTGAAGACAAGCCTACCATGAAATAATCTACAATATAGAAATAGAAACATAGAAAGGCTGACGCTAATTGTGTGGTAAAAAAGAAGAAAATTATACAAACAGGGTAAAATCAAGCTTTTTTCTATCAGGACTCTAAGCTGCGTGTAGCATAATTCCAAGAAACAAGAAATCGCAAGGAAAATGCCGAGTGAACAAATCAACACTCATTAAGAGGCTTTCTTTCTACAACATGAAATGCTTACGTCGTGTGACATGAGAAGCTGTCAGAGGAACGTTACATCTTCTAGATTTTCTGTTTTATCGTCACTTCGATGATAGCTATTGGTTGTTTTGGTCGATAATGCTCGTCTGTGTCCACCTCTTCGATTTCCTGAATAGCATATGATAGAGCGAAGACATTGGTTAATCTGACATGGGATAATATGGTAGCATCAATTAAATGCTGGATTACCAAGATTATTTTATATCTTAAAAAGCATCAATAATTTTCAGAGATGCTTTGTGATGATATCGAAAACAATGGTAAAGGAGAAACAAAAGTAGGGACAGAAACAGCAGCTCTATGTGCCTCCAAAAAAAATTTCATATTATAGACAGGACAAGGCACGTGCAAGCAATACCTAAGGCTCAAATAGTTAGCCAGAAGATCGTGCAATAATTATTTTAAAATATGGAGAAAAATCAGGGAAAGAGGCTATTTCATCAATGAAGTTTTGAGGCTAGCGAATGGTAATTTCCACTCAGAACAGCCGGTCTAGTGGGTTCTCCAAGCACCAAAAGAAAAGTAACAAATAATAACTAAGATGTCACCTGTACAACATCTTCTCCCTTGATGACACGTCCAAATACATTAACTTTCTCGTTCAAGTCTGGAATCGGTGCAGTTGTAATTAAAAGATCGAATCTGCCCCCATCGTGTTTTGTCTTAGAAGTGCCAAGCATAAAAGCTTCATGCTTCAGGCTGGATCAAGAATGAAGGTGAAACTTTCAGCCATGACAAATTAATCACTAAAAGATTTCAGAGCAGCACATGAAGGTGGAGCAAACCTAGTATCGAGATGACTATAATGCTTTCCCTTCAAAGTCCAATCTTCAATAGTTCCAGCATTATCATCACCACCTCCTTGAATGACAAAGTTCTTTATTACACGGTTAAAGAACATTCCTTTAAAGCGCCCCGTCAAACTGTAAATTCATTTGGGGTTAAAAATGAAAAAGTTCAATAAGTACTAAAAAACAAAAGTTTGAACAAACAAAAAAAGGCATCTGAAGCAAATCAACTTTGTACCTCTTGGCTCTTCCACCCTTTTCTGAGAAAAGTTGGAGAGTTCGACACAACAAATTAATAAATTAGATAAATGAACAAGTTACACCATTTATACTTGACAATAGAAGAGAGTGGATAAACGCTCGCATCTCTCCTAGAAATGATCCAGCAATATTCAGTAATTATGAAAATCTCGGGACAGTGGTATCAACATCCAGAAGTCTAAAGGCCCATAGTTTTGTTAATTTTGACTCTCAGCTTGTGTTAAAAAGTTCATGGTGTACATGCTTGTACATTCATCTTAATAAAATTTTCTATTAACAACTCAAAAGGCAGGCAACAGATTATCAGTAGTCTGAGGCTAGGTCCATCTTTTCACAGACCATGTAACTTCAACAGATAATGGAGCATCAGATTCATGACAGTAAAAGTACCAAGAACAAAGAACCACTGATAGAAGCAAACACTAGGCAACAGAACTACAAGGGACATATTTTCCAGACACTAATGTTATTGATAAATAAAAAGATTGACCTAATACATACCATGAGACAACAAATTGCTTGACAACCTCAGGAGATCCTTCATTGTAAATTTCCACAGTTATTAAGCCTTTTGAGGTACTTATCACCTGTTGTCATATAACTAAGTCATCACACTATCTGAAATGAAAATTAAAGAACATTAAAAAGAGACATAGGAAAAAACGACGTGGAAGTTTAAAACCACCAAATGAAACATTGGATTTCGTTCAGGATCTGTTTGTTGGGGCAGAAAATATGTGTGGATGTGAAATGGAAGGATGAAAGTGAAAGGGCAGTGAAAATTTATCGTTAGTATGGAATGAAAAGTAAGAGGAAAAGTATAATTCATTTTTCATCTCCTTGAAGGACAGAAAATCCATGCTGCAATTATCCATCCCTACTCTTCTTATCCTTCCAACCAAATATAGCCTTAATATACGTCTGGCAGCATGTACTGCAGATAACAACTAGAAGTGGGGTACAATCTATTAACTAGAAGAGAAATGATGTTTACATAGATGCTTGCGGCACCGACCAAAGTCTAATAAACACAGAGGACTGCAGGATATAATGAGAGGAAGTGGATTTTTCTGATTATTTGTTATATAAAGATTAAAGCATTCACTAAAGAAGCCTCAATCTCATCAACAAAATTACGATTCCACACATCCACACAATTAACTGACTGCTTTATAGAAGCAGAGTACAAAAGTAATGATTATCTTCCATATCAAGGAACTTACAGCATATTTAGGGATGTCAACTTTCTTTGTATCGCCAAAAGCATTATCTCGCTGCAGGAAAGGAAGGGTAGAAAACTCAAATCATTTGAAATAAACATAGAAATGGCTTTACTGATGGTTGCAGTATGAAAAGAAAATCATACATCGAGGCAAGCACAATCCAAGGATCAAGAACACACATGCAATCAAGAGAAGTGAAGTATAAATCTAGTTCTAATCACATTGGATTTTCATTTAGAAATGGTTTACCTAGCAAGTAATTAACTAATGGTATGTCTTGTAAGGTGTTCATAGACAGGGATAAATGATTGCTGGATAGTACTTGTTGATCCTAGAAATGTGTAGATAAAAAGTGGCTTGACCAAAAGCATTATTTGACCAAGGTGTTTATAAATACCTAGAAACTCTTAGCTAAATATACTCTAAGGGTCCGTTTTATTGTAAAAATGGAATTTGGGTAGAAAGAAAACGAATTTCAGGGAATTGAATTGTTTAGAACTTGTTTCACTAGGACTGTCAATTAAATATATTTGATTTGTATAATTTTTCATTTGGAAAATGTTGAAATTTTGGATCTTTTCGTGTTCACTTGGTTTTGTTTTCCTTGTCAATTAAAGAAAAAGAATTTGTTACAATTGTAGATAGAATTAGTTTTCATTGCCAAAAAAAAAAAAAGAGAAAAAAAAAGGCGTTGGAAAACACTTCCTCACCAAAACCAAAGGAAAACATGTTCCTTAAAACCCAAGAATTTGGGTATGTGTTTTTAATGGAAGTTCATTTTAGCATTCCCTTTTTTTTTTTTGGTTGGGGGGGGGGGGGGGGGGGGAATAGGTTGGAAAATGAATTCCATGGAAATTTTATCTATCAAACAACACATTCCATGGAAAAGGCTTGTATCAAACAGGCCCTAAATGTATACAAAAGGAAGAAATAGCTACAGATATTTGTGGGGGAAGAAGTCATACCTCTACAGCTGATAATGCATCCTCCATCGGAAGTTTTGACCTAAACAGAGATAAACACATGAGGATTATGAACATAATAAAAATTATTTTCAAGGACTAGCATTTCCCAGAACTAAGCTATATTCCACGCGATTTGAAAAAAATATCCTTAAATTTGGCAACATCGAGTATATCACTAAAATTTATTATTTCCAGCACATCTCTTGATCCCTTTCATACAACAACAAAATTTTCAACTGAAATATTCAATGGTAAAAATCTGCATTAAGATTCTACAATCTAATATGTATATACGAACAAGAATACTACGACTTATATAATAATACATTATCTTTATTATAAATCTTTTAAATTGACAAGAGTAGGGATGCCGAGGAGAGTACAACTCCAATAGAGAATTCAACCCAATCTTACTTTTTGCCAAAATAATAATAAGTTCCAAACTTTCATAAAGAAGGATTAAATCTGGATCACTAAATGAGCACCGTACAGTGCAACTGCAACTGAACTAACAGAATGCAAAAATGAAAAAGAATCACAAGCCTTCTAGACCAGTATCGGACAACTAATTTAATAACAAACCTTCAATAATTATTGTACATACAATTGAAAAAATATCCTAAAATTCGGCAACATCTCGTATATCACTAAGATTTATTATTTCCAGCACATTTCTTGATCCCTTTGATCCCAAAACAAAATCTTCAACTGAAATATTCACTGGTAAATATCTGCATAGAGATTCCACAATCTCATATGTATATACAAACAAGCATACTACGACATATATAGTAATACATTCAACCCATCAATGTTAATCATAAATCTATTAAATTGATAAGAGTTGGGATGTCAAGAGGAATACAACTCAAAAGAGAATTCAATTCGTTCTTACTTTTTAGCAAATTATGATAATTTCCAAAATTTCATAAAGATGCATTGAATCCAGATCACTAAACGAGCAGCATACAATTCAACTGCAACTGAATTAACAGAGTGCAAAAAAGACCCAAAAAAATCACAAACCTTCTAGACCAGTATCTGCAGGTGGCGAAAATGAAAAGCACCATTCCAACGACTACGATGCCATAAATTGCAGTGGTAGCAACACTGATGCGACTTGGTCCCTTCTTCTTCTTGCTTTGTTGTAACAGAGTTTGAGGTTTGATCCTTGCCATTGAACTTTTACAACACAGACTTCAAAAATCTTAAACTCTACAAGAAAACCAGCAATAATTGATCGGAATCCAGAGCACTAAATGATATTCTCAGTCACGTATCACATTGAAAACATCGAGATCCAGTCAACGAATTTTCAAAAAACTGTCCACGATCTGAAAATAAAATGACTTTGAATTAAAATCCTTACAAATTATAATCTCATTTAACATCTAAAAATAGAATCCATCGCTTTACCTAACTAGAAAAGGGGGGAAAAAGAAGAATCACAAAAAATTTAAAAAATTCAGCCTCAATTTACAGAAGCGCATATAATTAACAGAAACATTAAGATCATAAAACTACAAAGTAAATCTAATCGGGAAAAAGTTAATTAAGATAGGACACAAACCTGACTTTTTTTGTTCTTTCTTCTCTAAAAGTAGAAAGTTCGATCTGAATGAAACTCAAATTGCAAATTTTTTTTTGTGGCGGTTATCCCGAATATTGAGTCGAAATGAAATGTAGAAGTCACGGCGACCGCGTGAAATATTTTTGATATTTCTTTGGACCGGCTGTGTTTGGTAGACCGTTGGCGTAGAAACTGAACTGATGGTTCATTTTTTTAATTAAGTTTGCACTTTTCATTCCAATCTTTTCGAAATGTAACAATTTTATCTTATTTTTTCGTTGTTTTACTGCTTTGTTAGTATATTTATTTAACGAAAAAAATAAATTCGTTATTTAATGGTCAAACTAGAGAAAATGATGATTTTATTTTTTTGAAAAAAATTCATTTTCCCCAAACTCACCAACCCATTTAAAACATTTTTCTTTTGTTTTGTTTTGTTTTTTTTTTTTTTTGGTTTCATCAAATTCATTTGTTTTCTTATAAACAACATTGGGATCATTCTTTTTACCACTTAAACTTTATTCTATATCAATATTGCAAAATTCTAAAAAGAAAAATTGTGTCCGTATTATCTCTTATTTTAGTGAACTGAGCATCCAATGCTGTCGATATCAATTGCTATACAAATACAGCTTACGATCAGCATGTTTGACTAAGCTTAAAATGAGTAAAATTTATAAACATGTTTGAAGAAATTACTGTTTCTTTTTTCTATTTAAAAAAAAAAAAAGATCTCTCCATATTAACTCTTATTTTAGTAATAAAATCACAAACAATTTACTTATTTTCAATTTTGAAGAAAAGAAAATTATAATTATTTTAGAGCTTAGTTAATAACTTACATAGGAACACTTTTAAGCTTTTCCGTATTTCCTCTCTCTCTCTCTTTTTTTTTTTTAGTTGAAGTATCGAACAAAATGCTTTTTTACGCCCAGACCTCCTCTAAGCTAAAAAAAACTTGAAACTTGACTTTCATGTCTAATCACATTCTACTATTTTTTTTTATTTTTTATTTTTTAAAGCACTATTATTCAGACTTCAAATATCCTGACTCCAACAATTAAGAGGTGACCATTAAGTTAAATCTTAAAAATTCAAATCCTCTAATTTTAAGTAAAAATGGTTTTGATCTTGATGACGAAATTTCTAAAAATAAAGTTCAACACAAATAGATAAATTAAACCAATTGCATAAATAATACTGTAAGAAATAGTTAAATGGCAGGTGAATATCAAAGGTTCCTTTCATCACGACTGTCCACACACAGACAAAATGGAAATGCAGAAAGAAAGCTTGGACACTCCTTATACAAGCATCACTTCTCAACGAACTAGGGGTTTGAATCTTCTCTTCACATAACAAAATACCAGACTAAACTCTTCCAGTTCTAAGAATTTCCGATTGTACTTGCTATTTCTTAACCCTGCTTGGCATCCCAGACGAACAATTACACGTGGGACATTTTGTACTGATTCAATATTTAAAATAATAAAAATTATGTGGTAAGCAAGCAAGGAGGAGAGGCAAGGGTCCCCCCCCCCCCCCCCCCACACACACCACCACCACA
>NC_036248.1:13286632-13289397 GCF_002742605.1 Olea europaea var. sylvestris | reverse complement strand
AGCTGGAGGGGGTGCTGGAGGTGGAAAAGGGGGTGGTGAAGGTGGAGGATTTGGGGGAGGAGCTGGCGGTGGGGGTGGAAAAGGCGGTGGTGTTGGCGGAGGCGTAGGAGGAGGTGAAGGTGGTGGCAAAGGTGGTGGAGTTGGTGGTGGTGTTGGAGGTGGAAAAGGTGGTGGTGTTGGTGGAGGTGGAGGAGTTGGTGGTGGCGGTGGAGTTGGGGGAGGAGTCGGTGGTGGTTCTGGTGGGGGTGTTGGAGGTGGAAAAGGCGGTGGTGCTGCTGGAGGTGGAGGAGTTGGTGGTGGAGGTGGCAAAGGGGGAGGAATTGGTGGTGGCGGTGGAGTTGGTGGTGGAGTCGGCGGTGGTACTGGTGGGGGTGTTGGAGGTGGAAAAGGCGGTGGTGTAGGAGGTGGTGGAGGAGTCGGTGGAGTTGGGGGAGGAGTCGGTGGTGGTGCTGGAGGTGGAGTTGGTGGAGGAGCCGGTGGTGGTGGTGGAAAAGGTGGTGGCATTGGCGGAGGCATAGGAGGTGGTTTTGGTGGAGGTGCAGGAGGTGGAGTTGGAGGAGGAGCTGGTGGCGGTGGAGGCGCTGGAGGCGGAACAGGCGGTGGTATTGGTGGAGGCAATGGAGGTGGTGGTCTTGGTGGGGGAGCTGGTGGTGGGGGAGGTGGAACAGGCGGTGGTATTGGTGGAGGAAATGGAGGTGGTGGTCTTGGTGGGGGAGCAGGAGGTGGAGCTGGTGGTGGGGGAGGCGGAGGTCATGGTGGCGGCATATAATCTCATATCATCTCTCACGACCAATAACATGCAAGTAGTTTAGCATCTATGTAGTATGAATGCATGGGCATGCGTTTTAACTCCTGCATGTATCCATATTGCTAATAAATAAAGAGAATAATTCAAGTATTTGAAATATTGGTTGAATCAAAGGTTCCGTCATTTTTTTCCCTTCATACTGCAAGGATCTACAATATTTTATATTTGCTAGGTACGAGCCAAGAGTTAATGTTTGGGAGAAGGGGGAGTGGGGGGATGTAATGTACGAATAAAATTAAAAAAATAATCCACTAACAACATTCTAATCACTTATCTAACAATTAAAAAATATTATAACTAGTTAACAATTCGACACCAAATCAAGAATTCTAATAAACTCATACTCCAATATAAAATATAATTCAAGATGATAAAGGTCAAACGAAATACCTGCTTAGTGCTTATATAGTTCGTTGTTGAAAAAATGAACGAAGGAATTAGATGAATTATTAAACTTGATTTGATGCTTTAAAAACAAATCAATCAAGATATGAATGAAAAAAAAAACAAATCGATCAAATGCCTGTAAAAAAAGTATAACCATAAACATAACATAGCAAAAATCATCACAATATGTCATAAAAATTAAAATTGTAGCATAAAAATATAACCATAAATATAATATAAATAAAAAATCATCAAACACATTACACATAGCAAAAAATTAGCACATTAGGATATGAATGAAAAATAAAATAAAATAAGAAGTTATTTTGATATAAGTACTTAAAAGGCCACGATTACTAACAAATAATCGATAGAAACTAGTTGTTGGCTGAAAATGGGGTTCAAATTGAAGGAGTTGTTGACCGAAACTCTTCAAACTTCAGATGTTTTTCCTTGTTTGTGGTCGACAGCTCTTTGGTGAGATACTAGTTAGGGAAAAGAATAGAAAAATTAGGGATTAGGGTTATTCAAAGATTTGGGAATATTTGTCTTTCAAAATTCTCAATTGAGTCCGACGGGAATGGTGGAAAGAAGAAGAGATATTTGTTGTATAATTGGGAATGGGCTGTTGGGTATTAAAACAAATTTTTGGGCCAAGTATTAAAATTAGAAATTGATTTTACAACTTGGGGTGGGCTAGTTAATGGTTAGTGGGCTAATGGATTCAAATTAAAATATGAGAAAATTACCTAGAAACCTATATTTAAAGACTAATTTTTTTTATTTTTTTTAAAAAGAAGTTTAAATTTCATTTTAAAAATCATGTGATAATTATATTTAATAAAGGGCCCGTCTGGTAGAGATTATTACTCCACAAGAATTGATTTTCCAGTCACATCACAATGGCCCACTGTCAGGCAACAACGTGCATGACCTTGTAAAAATTTGCCAAAGTGACCATTTTGTCCTGGAGTTCATTATTTATCTTTCCTCATTTTGTCATGTAAATTGACCGAGAATTTTGCAGTCATTATGACATCCACTCAATTCCCAACCACAACAATGTGGTGCATGGGCCCACATAATTTGACTAAAAGCAAAAAAAAAAAAGAAAAAAAAAGACCATAATTTGACCAAAAGCAAAAAAAACATGACAAAAATTGAAACAAATTGATAATGCACAACAGAATCGCTCTCTTCCCCACCCCATTTACTAATTTTTGTGCAATATCTTTACGATTTAAATCGTGTAAAAAAATTTGTGCAATACCCTTAAGAAAAAAAGGAAAAAATTGATCTCATACTTAAAAAAATATATAAATAAGGAGGAAAAAAAATTTAGATCATTCGATATGTCTATAATATAGATCTCGAAATGAACTTCGAGAGAATATAAAAGATCTATGTATTTGACTATCGTACAATCGTCGATAAATTTTTAAAGTTAGCTTGTTATCGAAATTCTTAATTTTTTTAATGATGTTTCTAGATAAAAAAAATTTTAATTTATAAGGAAATTTTCTAAATGACGTCAAAATTTTTATTAGATTATTTAAAAAATTAATTGATC
>NC_036248.1:13259028-13286527 GCF_002742605.1 Olea europaea var. sylvestris | reverse complement strand
TTTTTTTACACGATTTAAATCGTATCCTTAAGATATTGCACAAAAATTTGTCAAAATTTGTGTACGATTTAACATGTTTGTTTATCAATTTGTTTAACTTTAATGTCCTTGTATTATCGTAACTTGCCATGCTTGAACGTGGTTCCAAAATGCATTGTCTAATAAAATAATTTTGTAGTTTGCCAATTCAAACAGTGGATGCAAAATTCACCATATTTCGAGCAAGTTAAATACCAAAATTCACCATAATTCGAGCAAAATTCACCATAAATTTATTTTTCACATTTTTCCAAACCATTTTTTTAACCATTTTATTTTTCAAAACTACTTTTCAACCACATATGAATACACGTTCACTGACTTTGAGCCAAAAAGTCGCAGAAACGATCCCATTCATTTCGTTGCGTTTCTGGAGCATTCAATTCAACAGCGGCTTGCTCCTGTTCATCTGGAAGTTCTACCTCTGCCGCGTCCGGATCTGTCTCCACCCTTGTGAACGCTTCGTCGACAACTCCTGCCCGTCAAAGGAAGTTGTGTATACCCATCGTGGCTAGGACAACAGCAGTTTGCATTTTGAAATTATAACTGGGCATACGATCGAGTATTTTCCACCGAACTTTCCACACACCAAAGGCACGCTCGATAACGTTTCTACACGACAAATGCCTGAAATTAAATCTCTCACGTGCATTGCGAAAGTTTCGTCTACGACCCGTCTCACCGTCATAGAACTGCTGAAAATGATACAGTATATCAGAACCCTTGTATGGAGCCATGTACCCAGGTCTATGGGCGAATCCTGAGTCGACAAGATAAAATTTTCCCTGGGCAGGATGGGGAAAATCAATTTCAGGACTATGTATAGACCGAGCCAACATGCGTGAATCATGCGTTGTTCTCGTCCACCCTGCATGCACAAATGTGAAACATAAATTAAAATCACATGCTGCCAGAACATTTTGTGTTGGAATGCCCTTGCGTCCGATGAAATTTACTCGTTCGTCCCGCGGCAAGATAGCTTGCACGTGCGTTCTGTCAATTGCACCTATGCAATTCTCGAATAGCGGATGCTGGTTCAAATTTGGTACGTGATGCTCCGCACCGTGATTATAGTTTGGATTAGGTCTGATGAGGCGTATAGCAAATTCACATGCGGCATCAAGCACAATTTTGAAATAGTGCCCAATAGTTTGCAAAGAATGATTGAACAAAGTTCGAACCTGTCTGTAGCCCTTTCCATGGGCTAATATGCATAAAAACATTCCAACTTGTTCATATACATCAACTTGCTGGCCACTACGCAGTCCATATTCGTCACAGAGTATATGAGTGAACGTACGCAGCATGGCAGGATACATCTTGAATTCTGCATAACACTATTCGGGATTACATTGCATGGCGTCTAGCATAAACATGTGTCCGTTCCTTGCGAAGGGAAATCTTCTAATTCGACGTCTCTATTCGCGATAGTAAGTTGCCACATCTATAGAGGACATTCTGCAGTAGCGAAACCACTCGATGATGTCCTCTTCGAGCTCTTGCAGAAGTTCCTCCTCCCCGATCTCATCTTCACATTCAGAGGACGGCAGAAGCACACAGTTGAAATTGAAATTCGCCATTTTCACTTAGTAATTGCAAAAGAAGCACTGAAAAAAAAACCCAAGCTACGTTCCTTGGAAGTTCAAGTTTTTGTGAGAATGGAAGGGATTGGTTGCACTCTCTCTTTAATAGACGTTGCTCCACAAATTACTGTCATTAGTACAAATTAAAATGGACATTGGCATGAAGAAAAGCTCATGAAAAAAAAAAAGATTCTTGACTCAATTGATGGTCAGTGTACCAACTGTGGGTCATTATTTGAATAGGACCCTTGGCATGAGTTAATGTTCAGGCACGTATAGTAATTGGCATGCAATGGCAACAAGTACATAATCTTTTGAAAGTGACATGAAATATTTCATTGCAGTTGTGGATTCGTGAGATCACTTAGTAGTAAAGTCCCATTTTTGTTCACATAGACATGCCGAAATGAAAATGAAAAAACAACACACAATTAAAAATGTCTACATAAAACTGCTGTAAGGGGAAAATTTTCCGTGCCGCAGATTTCACTTCGGATGAGCCTTTCTGTGCTCCAACCAGCTCTTTGTCGTTCGCGTCTTCCTGCATTGCAATTATCTCCCTATTACGCCTCAGTGACAGGAAGCTCAACGTCCAGAAGTACATATCAGTTTTCTTGTGCAGTCGGCCAGTCGACAACATCTCGTTCATGAGCGTCTGCGCGTCTGGAACATTAGGACCCAGCAAATTGTTGATTGTAGCTGCTACCTTTTCACTGGCAGTGGAAGCACGGTTAACAGCGTCCGATACATCCGAGGCGGGCATTTTTGCTCTCTTACCTTTTTTGCTATTGCCGCCAGACCTACGGTTATCCCCACTTTGCGGCCTCGACATGTCCGCACTGGATCCAGCCAATTCTGTTTTCTCGCTCTCATCACTTGATCCGGTGCCTTCCTCGTCAAGCGGTTGACTGTCGCGTAGGTCCTCGAGTCCACTATCTTCGAACATGGAGAAGCCTGTCCTGCACATTGTTGAGGGTGTGACTGCATACTTATCGTTGTCATATGCATCCTCGAATAGCACCTTGAGGCTGTACACCTCCCTGCAGTCTTTGCCTTTGAATTCTTTGTAGTCCTTATTTTCCTGTTACACATGCAGAAGAAGTTGAACATCAGAATGCTTCAAAACAGCAATGGTTTCAACATAGCATAGAAACTTGTGTAGTCAAAATTTGAAAAATAAACTGTGTTGTGCATATCGAAAGTAATAGTTAGTAAGTCACCTTGAGTGTTGGAAGAAACAGAGCCCCATGCCTCAAAGCCATTCAATAGTCACTTGAAATTGAAATTACAAGTATGAGGAGACAAATCAATAGTTTTTCATGTTTTTAGATGAAATGGTCATTTAAGCTTCTAGACAGATTTCCCAAGAAGTTGGTGATTTATAATAAAGAAACGTCATCCCATGTGTATACAGTCGAATCTTAAGAATAAAATTGGCTATTTTCCTGACCTTATGAGGCGATCGATTCTCTTTTTTTCCCTCTTGAATGTGCTATTTATCCCGTATGGGGCCAATATATTTAGGATTTCTGACTGTAAACACAGCCTAATTACACAACATTTCTAGTGAAACTCACCTAATTACTCCAAAGTCTTGGATCTGGGTTACTGATATATATTGAACACAGACGACAATATTTACGAGGGCCAAACACGCATAAGGACAGCATAGCATGTCTCCTTCTTCAAGATCTAACAGTTTTACTTTTTTCGCACCATTTTCATGATTAAATTCCAATCATTGAACCTAAAAATTTAAGAAAATCCCTTGGCAAGTTTATGCAAAAAGAATGAATATCAGGATCCTGAGAACTATGAAGATGCTGACTGGGGAGGGTCCATAGTGAATAGAAAATCAATAGCAGGACATTGCACGAGTTTCCCAGTTTGAAAGCAATTCAATTTGTAAAATGCAAAAAATGACCATATTAAGCAGTGTACCTTTATCTTTCTCTCCCACCAGTCGTCGGAAGCAGCAATATATCCCGTTTTGGAGATGTACTCCACTCCAGTACTGTGAATAAGCTCCATCAGACGTTTGTGTTTCGTTCGAAGACCATCCCAATGATTCTTCAGCTGCTACTTCGTCCAACAGTGACCGGAGTTCGAATTGAACAAACGGATGAGTTGGTCCCATCCGTGTTTCGTGAAGCACTTTCCGTTACGGTGACCGTCGGCTATCACCGTCTCGCACGCGG
The DNA here is from genome assembly GCF_002742605.1 of Olea europaea var. sylvestris. NCBI lineage: Eukaryota > Viridiplantae > Streptophyta > Magnoliopsida > Lamiales > Oleaceae > Olea > Olea europaea. The sequence goes on along the minus strand of NC_036248.1, from coordinate 13,282,707 downwards.
CAATGAAAATCCGGTTCTCATGTGGATTCCATTGGGCGTGCTTGCGCGTTGGTGGTACTGGTTGGGTCATGCTGGGAAAAGGGTTGGAGGTGGACGAATTTACGTTTCCACCCGTCTGCAACAAGAAACGGCGAAGATGAGTTCGTTAAATAAGTTGGGTTCAGTTCAAAATTGTGTGTTCTGTAGGTGCAACAAAAAATTTGGAACTGAAAACACTTACTGAGGGGACATATGGGTCCATGTTGTGAGCTCACAAGCTGTATTCCGGCAAGCAGGTTCGTCGTCGTCTACCGCCTAACACGAGTCCGTATTTGACGGGGAAAAAAACTCTCAGACAATAGGATTTGACGGGGAAAAAATTCCTTCTTTGTGCTGCCAGAGTGCTAATTGAAGGAAAAAAATATTTACAACTAGATCTGGAAGTTCATCGTCGGGTGTTTGTAGGGAGAGAAATATGCGAAATGTGAGGTGCCGGTGCAAGGAAAAGGGGGAGAGAATCTTGGCAGTTGAGAGTGTGTAATGACGGGGGTAATATTGGAAAAATGAGAGTAAATGGCCTGTTGTTGTACTGCAAAGATGTCAGAATATTTCCATTAAAAAATTGTCCAACGATGCAATTTTTGATCAGCAATGGTCCAAATTTAGCTTAAAATCACAGCCAGACAGGGCCAAAATCATAATCTAACCTCACCACACCTTCGCCCACCCTCGGCCCCACTCCCAATCTCATTTATCCCAAAAGGATTTTACCTCATGTACAGGGGGTACTCACAGCTGACGGGTCCCATGCGGGACCCACCTGTATAAAAAATTGTCAAAATCCCCACCCACCCCCCACTCATGTTGTGAGCACTTGTAGGAGTTCTGTGAAAAAAACTCATGTACCTCAAGTAAGTTCCATCCCAAAATCATATTCATTTTTACCCTCATCCTCACTCTCTTCCTTCTCTCTAACTTCTCGCTCTACCCACTAATCCGTCCACCCCGCCATCTTCGACAGCATGGAGAACTTTGCCACGCCGACGATGCCATCGTTGTTGAAAGCGGCGACTCCCTGTTGTGGTGGTGGTAATTTTGGAGATGGTTGTATAGATGCGGTGGTGCTCGTAGTGGTTGTGGGAGTGTGATGATTTTCTGATATGTGGTTCGTTGGCTCTGGTGGCGATGACGACAGCGACGACGGCTCTATTGGTCGTGGTCGCAGTGTTTGGGTGCAGTAGTGACTATGTCGTGGTGGTGGCTCTATTTAAGAGCTTACCTGACTTCTCTTTGTGTATACCAATTATTTTCAGAAATTATGCATACCCTTTTGATTTTTTGTTTATGTGTTTATGTAATCTGTATGTATAGATCTGAAGTTGGGTGTTTTTGTTTGTAGTTTAGGCTTTGGATTTGTGAATAATAAGGCATTACGTATTGAAGTTTTATTAGAATAATTTACACTAGAAGCAGTGAAGAAAAAATATTATCTCCATTCTGTAAGTTTAATGGAATAGTTTACAGTTGGAGTAGTGAAGGAAAATATCATTTCCATTTTGTTATTCTGTTAGAATTGTTTACACTTAGAGCAGTGAATGAAAAATATTATCTCCATTCTGTAATTTTGATAGAATAGTTTACACTAAGAGCAGATGAGAAAAATATTATCTTCATTTTTTATTTTTTAAAAAGAATAGTTTACAGTTTGAATTAAGTTATTAACCATGTTTTTGTTAGTTAATTTAATGGATTTGGCTATACGTGTGATGGCGAGGCTTAATGCGACGAGTGAAAATGACAATAGGGCAGAAAATCAACCAAATTAAATCCAAAATGGTTGATGAATAGACTAGTGTTTTAGAATAAACACTAGTTTGTGACCTTGTAAACAAATTGTATTGTGACTTTGTATAATTTATGACTAGTATGTGATTCGATTGTTGGTCATTACGTACATGTAGATGAATTTTTTCACCTTTTTAATACTACGAATGATGGATGTTACGTTAATGTGGATAACATCTGTGTATTATGATTGCTATTTAATTTAGGTTAATTTTTTTCAGATATAATTTGTGATAACATATTATAGTTAGACAACAGATCATATCCAATACATTGCTAGTCACAATAGATCACAATTAACACACTTGGTCACAAAAGGTCATAGTCAACATATTAATGGGTTAAAAACTTTTTAAAAATGAGTTGCAATGAATAATTGTGGATAAATAATTTGATAATTTGCAATGACTAAATGAGTTGTGATTAATAAAAATTTTGATTTTTTGAGTGATGAATAGTCCGTGACCTATAAAAATTTTGATTTGTGATTAATACATAATCTGTGACCCATAAAATTTTTGATTCGTGACTGAGTTAAGGTCAAGATTCACTAGTCACGGGTTTGAGTTCACAAGTCACAGTCATTTCTTATAAGTCACAAATATTTATAAACGGGTCGCAAATCAATATTAACAGATCACATGTCGTTTTGTAGAAGTCATGGATCAAATTTATAGGTCACATTCTATATTACGAGTCACGATTAACAAAGCATAGGTTGAAAATCATATTTTATATATCACAATGTACACAAGCCACATGTTTTTTGCCCAAAAAAAATTTGTGAATTTAATATATTTAATTACAAAAGTATTTTTTTTGATTAATGATTTCATAACTAAAATTTTAATATTATTTATTTTTTGAAATTTCAAACTTTATTTCTTAATTTTGAAATTGATCACATGCATATTCATCCCACCTGATTAGACCACAGATTCAATAAAATTGATCACAGATCACAATGTGCACAAGTCACATATATAATGCAACTGGTTACAGGTCATTACCAAAAAAGAAGAGAAAAAGAAAAAAGGTAGTCAACGAAAAAGTGAGTGGTCGTCGGAATATTCGCCGGAACGGGATAAGTTGCCGGAGCCGTCGTCGGAGAAGCCGTCGAAGCCGTCGTCGGAGGTGATGTTGGATGGAGAGAGAGAGAAGGGTTTAATGTGATGGGTGGATGGGCTGGAGGTGGGGTAGGATAAGTAGATTAATTATACTCTATTATAATTAAATGTTAAATAAATTTAATTATCATCTTATTTTTAAAAGATTTTTAGAAGTTTGTTAGTTTTAAAATGTGAATTTTAAATGAAGGATTCATGTGATGTTCCCTTAAAATATTTCAACATTTTTTTTGTAGCCCAGTGCTGCCCTCCCCTCAATCTGTCACTGGCTAGGTAGCTACAGCGGATTTGATTTTACAGGACAAATATAAAAATACTTCTGTGGCACTCATCACATTTGATTTCTGTGGGGAAATCCGAAATATGGACAATCTTTTGAATTTGTGATGCCTATAGGTGCAAAATGAGTTACTCTGGGATGCAATGAAGATGACTCTACAACATCATTTATTTAACAACCACTTTAGATTTTAATGGAATTAAAATATATCATTTCATAAATACCTATTCTTTTTACCAGATTATCCAATCAAAAACTTATCCGAAATCACATCAAGATAGAAATAAAATAACAAATGTAGAGTATAAACACAAACCCAAATTGCTGAAATTTCTGCAATAATGCCTTATTGGAATAACTAATGAAGGTTTAAGTGTCAAGTTAGAAAGACAGATTATGAGTTCGTACTTGAATCTAACATGTCACATATATAAAAACCATTTTGGAGCACTCATATAATTCGACATGCTTCTCATGACAATGCAAGTAGTTTAGCATTTAGGCCCTTTATGAATGCATGTGCATGTGTATCTATCCCTGCAAATAACAACTTTGTAATGTTCAGCCTCTATTAAACAAACAGAATAATATAAAAACTTGGAAAATTGATTGCACAAAAGGGTGCCCTCTATTCTTTTCACTTTGCATGGATCTACAATCTTCTATAATTGCTAGGTAGCTAGAGGGTAATTGTTTTTACAGGACAAACAGAACCATGAAATCAGAGGTAGGAAACAACTAATAGGTGCAAAATGAGTTACGCTGGGATGCAATGAAGATGACTACAATGTCATTTAGTTTATTTTCTGTTTCAATTCAGTTGCATAATATATTAAATTATACAAGCTAACTATACAATAAATTAGGAACTTGCAAACTTATTTACATCTTCCTTTTCATATTTAGACGTACTTCTACTTATCACTCAGCGCAGTTAATTATGAACTCTTTTAACAATTAGATACGAATGTTGTATAGCTTAAAATAAAATTGGGAGAGACTATATTAGTTCTGTTACTTTTTCACTTCCAAGATTAGCAATTTGAAATAATGGAAACCAGCTCCAATTCCCAACTGCAGCAATAAAACATTAAAAGGCCTCAAAACAAATCCGAAAATGATTATAGAAAAACTAAGGATGGGTTTGGTTTGCTATTTTCAGCTTTGTAAAACAATGAAAACATGTTTGGTTTGATATTTCTAAAAATGTATTTTTGAAAACAAGATTAAACTTATAACATAAAACTCAAAAAGCATTTTAAGTGTTTTGAGCACTTTCAGTGAAAATTATGAAAAGATTCAAATTCAAAACATGGAAAACAATAAAAATTAAAAATTTTAAAAATAAAAAATAAAATATAAATAAAATTAAAAAATAAAATCTAAAATTCTAAAAAATAAAATCCTGAAAAAATAAAATTATAAAAAATTATAAAAAATAAAAATAGTTCAAGCCCTTAATGGTTATTTATATAAAAATTCTAAAAAATATTTAAATGAACACGACATCTAATTTTCTACTTTTTGAACTTAATTTATTTTTTATTTTTATTTTACTTTTGTAGGTAAAAAAATATTGTAATATTCACCAACTTTAAAATGTATATATTGCTTGATAATATATTAACATAAAATTGTTGTATTTTTATTAAATGGTCAGATTTTGTGGAATATAATGATATAAAATAAATTTTCTAAATTTCAATACAAAAATGTATTCTAGTATTCTGTTTTGAGAAATAAATTTTCAAAATGACAAACCAAACGCATTTATTAGCAATCTTAAAATAGACCCTCAAAATAGAAAATTGAAAATGAACTCAAATAACACAAACCAAATGGGCTCTAAATTTGTTGTTCCTCAAAGAAAACAACAGTGTCACATTTCAAGTGACTTCCTATAGACAGAAGAAACCTATTTCCTATGTCTAGAAAATGAAGTGGACAGTGTAGAAAAGATATAAACTTTAGTGAACATTCCAAAACGTTCATTTACTAATAGATACAGAAAGTTCAGCAAGATAAAATGATCTAATTAAGGTTTAACTGATAAGAAAAATACAAAATATACAAAAAAATGGGTTAATCCTTTCAAAACCTTGCAGTTCAAGAAGCCTCATAAGGACAGAATTAAGCCATCTACAAGTAGTAAACACAGAGACAGGCTTCAATCCTTGAAGAAATATTGGTTTAGATTTCGGTATTTTAACTGCGGGTTTAGGACCACACCGGACCGTTTAATATTTAAAAACATGAGTTAATCCATCTATGAGTAGAAAGCACAGAGACAGATCCTTTAATCCTCCCAGCATTGACTAGACAGACAAACAGCCAATAAAGCTACTCAGATCGGAAGGAAAACCAAAACGGTGTGACAATGGAATCGGATAAATGAAAAAGAGTTAAATCATTTATCTATGAAGCATCACAATTTGTGATATGGATCTAGAACTTGTACAAGATGACACCACCATGATTATTTCCTATCAATATATCTAGAATGCATCCGTTCAGTGTCTTACAACCATAGTAACATGCTTATTGTCGGCACACATTTATTTCTACAAACGCGATACACCTTGAGTAAATTTCCAATCAGCCGATCACCACAAAAATAAAGGCATTCATCGTGAATATAAAAAATTTCACTATTCATTAAGAAAGTAACAATCTTGAGAACTGATACAGAGATTATGTATCCTAAATTTTATCTATGTTTGCTGGTGAAAAATTCAACAACCACAAGCTATAGTTCTTATTTGAATTATAAATCTTTTTTTTTTTTCCAGATTATCCTATCAAAGAATTCCATCCAAAATCAAATCAACACCAAATAGTAACAAGGTAAGAAAAATATATTCAAAAAATTTAAGAAAACGAACCCGATAGCTGAAAATTCTGCACTGGAGGCTGGTTGAAGAGGTAAAATCTAACTTCGATTAAACGAAAAGACATATTACGAGTTTGTGCGTGAATCTAACAAATAAATACACCCCAAATTAACTGCCATATCCCTGAAAACCCAGGTGTGTGATTTCACATTAGATTCACGCACAAACCCGAAATATGCCTCTTCTAAATTGTCGTAACTTTCGGAAAATCCTCACAAATAATAAGGTTGTACTTGTATAGAAATTTCCTCGTATATATATTTCATTTATATATCGGCAGGAAACTTTGGCAGCTGGATTAATCGGTTTGAGGCTGTCTATTCCACGTGCCTACCAAGCCCTAGAATTTTCCAATTTCCATTTATTTTATTTATATATTTTAATCGAGAATCACAAGTTGATTACTCAACTAAGGAAAAGCAGGACCTGACAAAAAAATATATTTGGGCCTAAAACGGTACCCCGGGCTTGTTGGGGGCTCAGCCCAAATAATTATTAAGCAGGCTTTTGAATCTCTTCAGCGCCTGTTCGATACCCATTAAATTGTAAGATAATGAATTTTCATTTCCTCCAATTGTGAATCCGCGTTAATTGATGGTATTGGTAAGTGGAGCAACTGAACTAGTAATTGTCTTCTTTTGACTTTCATGGTGTAAATGGCACGTGCATACTTAGACATACCCATCTTACCCTCAGTTACAACAAGTAAGGAAACATACGTGCAGTAATGAATGCATGGGTACTTGTGAAAATGGGTAGTGGGGGCAATGGGTCGAGTCGGCCTTTAAACACACGAGCTCGGCTCGACTCAATTATAACAAATAAGGAAACGTATGTGCAGTAATGAATGCATGGGTAATTGTGAAAATAGGTAGCGATGACAATGGGCCGAGTCGGTCCTTAAACACATGAGCTCGGCTCGTGCTAGTTACAAGCCGAGCTTGTGGCTCATTAGTAACAAGCAGAGCATCGTTACTTGAGGGGCGAGCTCGTCGATTTTCATTTTTTTAATTTAAATAGATAAAAACAAAATACAATTATACAAACCCTCTTCCTTTATTCGGGTTTGAGATCGGCTACTTAAATTTTGAGTAGGCGAAATTAAAAATTGTACACGAACAACTTGAAGGTTGTAACGTGTATAATTTTTTAAAGAAAATTAAAAAAATATATTATAAAATAACAAATTCTGATTAATATGATTCAACTTACCTAACAACATGTAATTTCGACAAATTAAAATTTATTGTAATCGAAAATGAGCGTCTGCCAATTCTTCGCACACATGAATAATGCTTCCAAAATACTTGTTGCTAATTTATGTGGATGTGACATACGATAAATAGAACATGAAAAATGTATTAAAATTCTGAATCATGTGGCATACGATAAATTGGAACGGTAAGGAAATTGTAATTATGTGAAGCAAAAGAAGTGAAGAACCAATAGTTTGAAGATAAAAATGGGTGAGCCTTATAGGGTATTTATAGGCAAATATTTTGAGGAAAAAATTGTGCCTGAAATTCGGCCACTGTAGCACACAAGCAATGAGCCAGGCTCGTGGGCTCACGAATGAGCAGCTCGCCAAACGGTGGTCGAACCAATGAGCTGCTCGGCCCGTTTCACATCCCTAAAAATGGGATTATGATATTGAGGGTGTAATAGTCCATTCAATTTTAATCGGCATCTGTCAAAAATCTCTCATCCAACAAAGAATGACGCTATTTGTAATCGCTCGCTATCACAGTCGCCCTACGTGATATTCATGTGACAGTTAGTAATTTAATGCATAAGGCAATAAAAAAAAATTTATCACATTAGTGTATCAAATCACTAATCGTCATATGTATATCACGTAAAACGACTATAACAGTGAACGACTGCAAATAATATTACTCTCTAAGAAATGCGCTGTGCCACCAGAATTTTTTAATGCACAACTTAGTGTTGAAAATTATGAATTTTCATAAAATTTGATTTTAAAGTTTGAACAATTTATAAATAATTAATAAATTAGTCTAAAGAAGGCTTATAATTCATCGTTTAAAAATTCTTCACAATCGGAGACCTTTGTAATTCAACATTCTCAAGTTTTAATCCAAAATTTATAAACAATCATATTTGACAAGAATTGACTAGTAATGAGCTCAAGCAAGGGCCGATCCTGTGGCTAAGCAAATAAGGCATGTGCTCAGACTCAAAAGGGCCAAAACCATAGGGGGCCTATTTTGGCCCAAAAGATATATTTTTTTTATATAACTATTAAAAGAAGGAAAAGGAAAATAATTCTTTTCATTAATTGTGAGATGATTGAAATATTTGTTTGTTGTTTTAACGTTAAGTTTTAAATTAACTATATGTTGCATAATACGTCGTTGAATTTTGCATTTACGTTGATTTTAGGGGGCCTAATTTTTTGACTTCATCTCGGATCTCGACAATCATAGGATTGGCCCTGACTGAAGCCATTGGAATTTTGATTGGACCGACCAATAAGACTACATTTTGGAGTCTTGCTTGGATTAAGGAGATTTGGATTTGAAAAATGCTTCTTGTACATAACTATTTGCATAATGTTTTACATAATGACGAGGTGTCAAAATATAAGTAAAGAAGTTATTTCATTGATAAGATTTTATTCCAATTAACTCCCGCCACATCATCCGTTGGTAAACCATTACGTACAAATTGGAAGGCAAAACAAACTTTTCACACAACACACCTTCAGTGCGTGTTTTTGTCTGGCCAAATATCTGCCCTACTCCTGTTTGGAGAACAGAACAATCAGAATATTATCTAGTCATTCAAGCGAATCCACGCAAGCCATTGATAAAGCCTATGCCTTAGCATAAGAGCAAGAGGTTCCAAGTTCCAATCCTCTGGGTATGTCCACAAAAGCGTCAAATTGAATGAAATAGAAGCCCTATTTTCTTACTAGGGAAATAGAAGTTTATAGTGCATTAATGAAACAGACAAAGAGGATCACGATCATGGAAGAGTTTAAGTGTTAGTTTATGTTTAGTTTCGCTAGAAATTAATTTTCTGTAAATTTCTGTAAAAATTGATGAAATATGAGGTTCAAAAATTGATTAAAAAAATGTGATTCCATAAAATATATGGTTAAAATTAATTGTTGATTTTGATTTTGATCAAATTTTTAGTTAAATCAAACAAGGACTTAGTTGTCGAGCATATGCTCATGCTAATGAGGTAAAATTGGATGGCATGTGAAATATATATTCCTTGGTTTTCGAATAGGGACGTGCGATGAATTTTATGATTCAAGAATTTTCTTCTCTTATAAAATGATATTTTCAGAGTACATGAATCTTTCTTATAAAATGATATTTTCAGAGTACATGAATCTTACATTAATCAAGTCTTATTTAAAGTTGCTAAACGGATGGAATTAATATAAGATTGATGTACTATGGAAAAAAAAATGTGGATAGCCAATGTCCGAAAATCATCATCCTAATCCCAACAAAGATGTAATTGTTGGGACAAAATATTCATCAAAGTCTGCTAATCAACATATAATATAGTCTTTCTGTTTGGCGCAGGTTAGTCGCTAACAATTAAAAAGGGGATCAGACGATTGTGTAAGGGACAAACCTCTTGAGACAAAGTTCCAAAAAGGGGTGTCTTTATTGGCGATAACTTTACAATTGGAAAATAAAAACAGAATGCCTCCAAGGGGCGCAAGCACACGAGTTACTGAAAAGAAGTGTTTAAATCTAAACTAAGAAATTTAAAGTTATATATTCTCTGTTTGAGAGTGTTTGATTCGGGGTTCTTTTGCTTTATGTCTTTTCTTCCTTTTATACTCCCTGGATGATGTCTTCGTGATCAACCACTTAAAAACTGTTTGATCGCTCTATAACTGCCCACTTTCCTCGTAGTGGCCAACTTGTCATGTAACTGTCTTCTCTAACTGCTGCCATTATTTTTTGTTGTTTAACCGTCTTTAATTGAATTCCTGGAATCGTGGAACGTGATAGGACTACTCAATAACCGCTTCATTAACCGCACATTTGGGTAACCATAACATCTTACGTTTGCTAAAATCCTGGGCGACTCGAAGGTTTGGGCGAGAACAGAGGCACAGTTCTGGGCGACTGCATGACAATCCATTCGCTCAAATCTTGGGCGACTTGTAACCTTGGGCGATGGTATTACCGCGTTCATGGGCTTCCCTATTTGGGCCTTTATCTTGCATTGTCTGATTGAGTCGTTCTTTGGGCTATTTGATTTTGGGGATCTTCCAATTGGGCTTCATTCTTTGGGCTATTCGACTCGGGCTGAACTTTTTGTGTGTCAACAATTACCCCTCAATATGGCAAAATTAATACCAATTATTAATTTTTGCCATATTCATTTTGTGTTTCCCAACAACATTCGAAATTCCCAAGAATTTCAATCATTGTTTTCTTCCATAGCTTGAAAATGTGCGACGTTTTCAAACCCTTATAACCCCCAAATACGTCATTTCATTGCACCACTAAATCACGCCTCATTTTTCGCGCTTCTCTCTCGCAATATTACTGTTCATATCCTTGCTTATCTGCTACGTAACTCTGAAAAACTCTATTTCGTTCCTAATGGCCGCTTCACAATCCCAGTCTGGTGACTCCTTCAGCTTCGAAGACTTCCAGAAACTCCTCACTCGGCCATATATAACTCCAAACTTTCTTGCACCAGCCAATGTCGAACTCAAAGAGTTCTATCTAGGTCCTTCATTTAACAACATCGAGGCCATCGAACAAGCGGCGGTCGGTCAGCTATTCCCTTGTACTCAAGGCCCTCCGTTTCTAAACTCTTTGCCGCTGGGGCCACTTCACGAAAGAGGTATTCGCACTTGGCGTAAATCTGATGTCGTTTTCCGTAGGTGGCACGCTCGCCTTGTGGACCATGGTCCTACTAAGGCAATTTTTGATAATGCTAAGATTTCTGATTTGTTAGAAATCTCTCTTCGACTCCCTATTTTTGATTCAGCACTTTTTTCAATCGCTTTAAGTTTTTGGTCTTCTGAGTATAATACTTTTGTTTTCCCTCTTGGCCCCATGTCCATTACCTTAAGGGATGTTGGGGCCCTAGTAAATCTGCCACCTTTGAGCGATACCATTTTCCTTGGTATTTTGATTTCTAGTGTCGCCCCAAAATTTGAAAAAAAACTCACCGAATCTTATTCAAGCCTGCAAACCTGTCATAACCACTCGAGCGCTGAGCTTTCCCATGCTGAGCGTGTGGTCTTTCTTCTGATTTGGCTTTGTAAATATATTTTGTGTGTGCCAAGTATAAAGCCCTCCATGAGCTATTTACCCATAGTGCACGAATTGGCGCGTAGTAGGCCTCTGAATTTGTGTTCTTTCTTTTTAGCTGCCCTCTATAAAAGCATGACTTCTCTTCAATCCCAATTGAAGAATGGTGCATCTCCCACTGGGAGTGGGCCTCTTTGGTTCACTCAAATGTGGTTGAGAGCCTATTTTCCATCGCTTGGTACTCCATCCTTTTTCAGTCCTTCTGCTAGCTGCTATGGGCTAGCCATTGATCCCCTAACTCCTGTAAATATGTCCAGAAGGGACATTTTTTTATTCTTTTATACTTTGGATTCAATCCATTCTTTCTTTCCTTTTCCTCCCTTTTTAACTCCGAATTATGTGCAACTTCCATCCATTATGGATAGTGCAAGCACCTCTCTGTTCGTTTGGATTCAGTTTTTGACCGGGAGGGAGTTGTTCCATGATATTTTGACTGGGACCAATGCCAAAGCTGGGGTTGAAATATACGCTCCCCAATTCTTTGCTCGCCAACTTGGTTTCGGCCAAACTTGGCCCGTTCTCCCTTGCTATTCAAGAAACTTGATAGACCGCTTCCACACCATTAATAAGGTAGAGGCAGAAGCTATAGACGCTCGCAATATTCTTTTGACGAGCAGCTTTTCATTAGCTCCCTTCAATCCTAGCCGTGTCATCCATCCCCTTTTGAACAACTCTGACCGTCAGTGAAGCGCAGATTGTTTGCAACTGATGCCAATCGTGCTGTCCATTCACTGGACCAGCCAAACATTTCTTCCACCTCTTCTGTTTTGGTCACTCCTCTGTCCATTAGGAGTCCCTCTTCCCCTGCTCGTGCTAAACAGTCTGCTCGTCCATCGATTTCTCTTCCTGCCAAGCCCACTGCAGCTAAAAGTGCCCCAAGCAGCAAACGGCCAGCCTCGGCATCTCCCATGTTGGAGGATGATGCTGATGATGATGATGACACCTCTCTCATTGTCAGGAGGAAGGTAATTAAATTGGTTTGCTCACAAGCATACCTTTCCATACTTGAAACTTTTCTATGTGCTGATGGTTTATTTGGATTTCTCCGAAAAGTTCGACCTCTCATTTGAAGGCTTTGGTGTTGGCAGCTCCTGCTCTATCATCCTCTGCTGAGGTTGCTTTGTCTAAACTAGCTGATGAAGGGACTACGCTTAAAGAGAAATTTTCAGTCCTAGAATCTTCATCACAACCAATGGATGAGCCACCTTCTTCCCAGGGCGTTGACCCCCCAAACGTCGAAACAGAAAGTAATTCATTTTTTGATGCTTTGCCTTTGCTTGTGCTATTGGTTTTTAATTTGTTGCTTTTTGAGTTCTGCAGATGCTCTCATGAGTCTGCCCATTGTGGCAAGGTCTTCTCGTTTAGACAAGGAGAAGTCCTCACGAATGGTAGAGCCATAGGTGGCAGATTTGACTGGGGATATGCCACCTTCCAAGATTGCTGATGAGGTAATCTTTGCTTCACCTTTACCTCCACTTTGTTTAGTGTAGTGGAAACCTTCAATATTGGAAACTTTCTTTGCAGGATGCTGATAAAATTGTGCGTTCCATCCAAGACTTGTTCACTTCCTGGGGGCAAGTCAAGACATCTCGCCCTGCTTCAGCCATTTGTCCTTCTGCTTCTTCAGAGGAAGATATAAAGTTCCTCAAGCAGTCGATATTTGAGTATGTGTCCTTCATGGATATGGACATCGGTAAGGCTAGTGCTGCCAAACATAAGGAGAAGTTTGAGCATTTGAATGCGAAATTGGAGCAAGCACTGACACTTCCGTCGCTCAATCTTTCTGCTGATTTTAAAGCGACGTTGAAAGTTGTCCATTCCGAGGTCCTCTCCTTGCTGGCCAAAAATGTTGAACTGAAGGCCAAAAGTACTCAATATCTTTGCAAGAGTCCTTGCTTCTGGAGATCAACAAAGCTGAGGACGAGTTGAAAGAAATCTCTTCCTAAGTCATGATTGAAGACTCTTTGATGACTAGTTTGGCTGCACAGATGAAGGAGCTTCAAGCCAAGATGGACGACTGCAAGGCGAGAATGACTGCTAAAAAGCGTAATGCCTCCCAAGAAATTGAGCGAACTAAGTCTTTGGTCGAGCAGTACAAGAAGCTGGAAGTTGATGATGATGCTGTGGCTGAATTGAATATCACTTCTTCTCGACGGAGTGAGGACTGGGGGAGACTTAGGAAAAGAATTCGTTTGGTATGGGGCGAATTGTAATGAAGGCATATAATGCCTTAACTTTTTCTTTTTGTAATTTCGTATTGACTTTCCCTTTGTAATCTTGTACTGATATCCATTGCTAATTTTGATCATAACAACAGCCATCATTGTTAATGAATAACTATTTTAGCCTCTTGTGTATTTATTGACGTTTGTCTTTTAATCGTCAATCGCTAAGACATTTAACTGCTTTATGGTAAAATTTTTGCACAGTTTCTCTTGATATTTCTGTCCCCTTTCTTCTCTCTCTCTCTCTCTCTCTTTTTTTTTTAGACTTTGGGCCGCTTAATCCCATTTACTAGGCACGAATGTGGCTGTTCATATCCTATCTTTTCACCTTTACCCCCCTATAAATGCATGTCATATTCTGTCTTTTCACCTTCACCTCCCTATGAATGCACGTATACTTCATACTTTCCATCTTCATTTCCATTTTCTTCTTCAAAAGACCAATTTGCTGCCATTGTTTGGCATTTTGACAATCAATCTAACACATTTGTTTTCCATGGAAATGGATCATCTGATCCGCCCATTTTGTCATCCTTCTTGATGTCACCTTTGGTATGGGAGATATAGGCAATATTCTTTGGCCAGCAGCAAAGTTCTTCCCATCGTCTCCGTTCCTACAAGGAGTTCAATTATGGAAGACAATTTTTGGGGTGCTTGCAGGCCACCTTGCTTGCTGAGAGTGCTTCTCAGCCTCCTTGCCCGTCGTTGCAGCGATGCATTTAGGAAGGCGATGTGAGGGCGCTTCATCTTCCTTTCTGCTTGCTGAGAGTACTTCTCGGCCTCTCTACTTACCTTTGCAGCAATGCGATCAGGATGGCGATCAAGGCCAGTACACCCTCTTACTCGGCGATCGACTGGGAGATTAGTTTGCTCTTAATTGTAGTTTATAGAGCATTTAACATCTTGTATTTCGCAGCTTTGTAATGAACATTTGATAATAAAGGAATTTATTCGAGCGTATTTCGCTCTGGCCCTTTTTACTCTACGATCGTTCAATTCGATTTGGTTACGCTTTTATTTGTTCACTTTCCCATAAGGAAGGAACATACTTTTTCAAATATTTGCCATTAATGAACCTCATGTGCTTGGTGCCGTCTAAATCTTCCAAATGATAGGCTCCATTAGGCAATACATTATTCACTTTATATGGTCCTTCCCAATTGGAAGATCATTTGCCATACTTTGGATCTTTGCTATCCAAAGGGAGTACTGTTTTCCAAACCAGTCCGCCCAGCTGAACGATTTGGCTATAACTTTTTTATTATAAAATTTAGCCATTCTTCGTTTTTGAACTTGCAATCTATCTAGGACGTCTAATTTTAATTCGTCCAACTCTAATAAGTTTTGAACTAGTGATTCGGTATACTCATCATCACTTAACTTATATTGCAAACACATTCTGATCGATTGCACGTTGATTTTTATAGGCAAAACGGCCTCCTGTCCATAAGTAAGTTGGAAATGAGTAATTTTGGTACTTGACCGAAGCGACGTCCTATAAGCCCATAAGGCCTTGTTCAGACATTCGTGTCAATTTCTGGCATTTTCATCTATCATTTTCCTTATGATATTTTTAGAATCTTATTAGAAGATTCTGCTTGCTCGTTAGATTGAGCGTAATATGGTGTAGAGTTTACTAATTTAACTCCAAACTCGCTCAAGAATTTATTCACTTGATCCCCATTTAAAGATGTCTCGTGATCTACCATCAAAGTTTGTGAAATTCCAAATCTATAAATGATGTGATCACGGATAAATTCTGTGACATTCTTCTGGGTGATTTCCTTTAAAGGTACCGCCTCTACCCACTTAGTGAAATAATCGGTTGCAACTATAACAAAAGTATGTTGTTTGGACGATGGGGGATAAATCTTCCCTATCAGGTCTATCGCTCGACCCTTGAACGGCCAATGTTCAATAATAGGTGCCATCTCTCGTGCTGGCGCCCTTTGTATTGGACCATGCTTTTGGCATGCTAAACAACTCTTCGCATACTGAACGCATAATTCTCCCATCTTTGGCCAAAAATATCCACTCCTAATAATTAACCATCTCATCCTTTGGCCAGCTTGATGAGTTCTACATATCCCTTTGTGCACTTTAGCCATGATCGTCCTGACTTCTTGCAAACTTACACATTTTAGCAGTATACCATCAGAGCGTTTCTTGAACAACTCTTCATCTATCAGTGCATAGTTTAGCAAACGCAACTTCATTTTTCTACTATCTCTTTTATTAGGTTATTTAAGGAACTCCTTAATCTCTGCCCTCCAATCCATTGCATCTCCATCTTGTATGCAATGAAGTTCAATCCTTCTCGCCCTTCTTTGGATCACGGGCAATATTGTTCCATACTCACAAGTAGACTTCCAATTTAAAACCTTTGAGTACCTTGAGGCCATCTGGGCCAACTCATTTGCCACGTCATTGTATATCCTATTAACGCATTGAAGTTCTACTTGGTCGAATTCTTCTAATAACTCTTGGGCGATTTTATATTGACTCATGATGGAATCACTTTGACATTTAAAATCACCAATCAGTTGGTGAATTACCAATTGAGAATCGCCTCTAATGTTTATATTTTTTACCCCCATATCTATTATTAGTTCTAGGCCCACGATTAAGGCTTCATATTCTGCCTGATTATTGGTGCACATCCTATCCAAAGTGAATGCAAACTTGTAGCAAATCCCTAAAGGATTTATCAATGCTACTCCTACTCCTGCACCTTTAGAGGTTTTTGACCTATCGAAATACAACACCTAAGGTTTTAGCTCGAATGAATTGATTTCTAATTCAATTTCTTCAGGCATGTCAAGGCATGGATGATCGGCTAGAAAGTTAGCCAATGCCTGCTTTTTGACTGCCTTTTGGGGTATGTTTTGTATTTCGAATTCTGATAAAGCTCACGTCCAAAGGCCTACCCTTTGGTGTAAAATAGGACGAGAGAACATATACTTAATCAAATTTACTCTAGAAATCAAATAAACGGTTACGGGTTGTAAATAAGCTCTTAATTTTGTACATGTGAAATACAATGCAAGACATAATTTTTCGATAGCAGAGTAATTACATTCACATTTTGTTAACCGTCTACTCAAGTAGTAAATTGCCCTCTCTTCACTAAATTGGTCTTCTTGCGCGACCATTCCAGCTATTGATTCTTTTTCAGCCGATACATACACTTTCATTAGCCGTCCTTGGATTGGTGACACCAACACTGGCGGACTTGATAAATATATCTTCAGGCTTTCAAAAGCCTTTTGATGTTCTTCTTTCCAGACGAATTCGTCTTGATTTTTCAGCTTTAAAAGCGGCGAAAAGACTTTAGTTCGCCCTGCACAGTTAGAAATAAAGCGTTTTAAAAAGTTTACTTGGCCTAGAAATCTTTGCAATTCTTTTTTGTTGCTAGGTGGTTTGGCCTCTAAAATGGCCTTCACTTTATTTTTATCAAATTCAATCCCTCTTTTGTGTACCAAGAAACCAAGAAAGTTCCTTGCATTAACACCAAATTCACATTTCAAGGGATTCAACTTTAGCTTATATTGCTTCATTCGCTCAAATGAACATCTTAACTGTTCGAAATGGTCCTCTTCTTTAATGGATTTGACCACTATATCATCTACATACACTTCAACAAACTTGCCTATCATATCATGAAAAATTAAATTCATTGCCCTTTGATAAGTTGCTCCTGCATTTTTCAGGCCGAAAGGCATGACTACCAATTCAAAACATCCTAGAGATTTAGGGCATCTAAAGGCAGTTTTGTGTTTGTCTTCCTCAGCTATATAAATTTGATTGTATCCTGAATACCCATCCATGAAAGAATACATGACGTGTCCGACAGTTGAGTCTACTAAAGAATCTACCGTGGGCATTGGATACTCATCTTTGGGTATGTCTATGTTTAAATTCCTAAAGTCTATGCACACCCTTAGTTTACCATTTTTTTTTAGTACTGACATGATATTGGACAACCATTCGACATACCTGGCTGTTCTAATAAAGCCTACTTTTAATAATCGCTCTATTTCTTTCTTAATCTCAGGGAGTAAATTAAGAGCAAAATGTCTGAGAGGATGCTTAAGAGGTTTAAAATTAGGCTTTGTTGGTAATCTATGTTCCACCAAATCTCTATCTAAACCAAGCATTTGTTCATATTCCCAAGCAAAACAATCTTTATACTCCTTTAACAAAGCGATTAATTTATCACTAACCTTTTGATCGAGCATTTGGCTGATGAATGTTGGACGATCTTCTCTTTCATTGCCAATATTTATTTTAATAGAGAGTCTTGTGCTTGAGCGTATCCAGGCTTGATGATCCGCATTACTTCATCGTCCAACTCCCTTGTAAGCACTTCTTCTTCTAAACAATCCACCTTCTTGACTTCTCGGCCAATACTTTGTTCCAATTCGAATACTGCTAATTTGTCTTTCAACACTTTCAAGGCTGCCTCTTCTTTCGTCTTGTCCTTGCATTTTTTATTGAAAGCCATTAATTTGGCTTTGAAGGCCTGAATATCGGCCATTTGCTCTTGTTGCTTCGAACTCATTCAGGATTCCTTGATTATTCTTTTACCAGTAACTGGCTCTTCTAGGGCCACTATATTTGGCCTCATCTGACTGAATATTTTAGTGAGGGCGTCCACTGAAAATGGCTCTTCACTCTGCGTGACAATCTGAGTTTTTTCCCCATCTTGGACTACCCTGACAGGTCTATAGTTTCCTTCGTACATGAACCTTTCCACTGAGCTTGCTTCTGCGACAAAAGGCCTATGATCGACCTGTACCACCTCTGCTTCACCCTTGTTATTCCAAAAAACCACGCATTGATGGAGCGATGAGGGTATACAGCGACTTCCGTGTATCCAATCTCTTCCTAGTAACACATTGTAACTAGTAGGACCATTTATTACAAAGAAGACTGTGGTCCTAGTAGTTGTACCTATAGTTATGTCCAATGGTATAACTCCCTTAGCTGCAGTTGCTCCTCCATTGAAACTTGTAAGGATGACTTCTGTTGGAATCATATCCCCTTCTGTCTTTGCAAATTTCCTCATCATTCTAGATGGAATGGTGTTTATAGCTGCTCCATTATCGACAAGCACTTTTGCCACAGGTATGCCGTTAACTAGAGCTTTAACGTACAACGACCTCAAGTGTTTAGTCAATTTCATGGCTGGCCGTTTAAAAATAACCTTTTCGACAGCCTCTATTTCTACTTCCTGCTTGTCCTCTGTCGAGATATCCTTTTGTGATAAGTCAATGTGCAGCATATTGCACTGAGCTTCTGTCTCCTGAATTTCCTTTTTACTGTTTTATGATGCTTCATCTTCAGTTACCCAACCTGTGGGAGGAGGCATTATTCTTGGAGGTGATCCATACTTTTCAGAGCGAGGCACTCTCTTCTTCCTTTTGGGCATCCCGTACAGCACGTAAAAATCGAAAGAACGCCCAAATGGTTCTTCCAATAAATCTACTTTACGAACTCCCTCTCGATGTAATTGTTTCAACAGAGTATTGTACGATACTCCTCTCCTTCTTCTTTCTACTTCTAGGTCGATTTCCTCTTCAATATCTGTCATACCATCATCTTCCTCACCATTGTAGGCCTCTCTAGAAGTCTGGCCTTCTTCATATTCCAGCACGCATGCTTCTCTTTCGTTATCCTCTCTTTCTTCTTCTTCTTTCTCTTTATTCTTGAACTCATTGGCTAGTAAATAGTTATTAGCCACAACAGGAGGTAACGTACCGAATTGAATAGTAAGGGGCTGATCTGGATCTTCTCCATCCCTTCTGTCTCGCTCAAACTTCGATCTCCCAGAAGAAGTTTCTGGCAACTCTTTCATTGATTCATCTGTACCAGTCTCTTCACTATCTTTGAGAACATTTTGATTGGCTACCTCGATTAGTTTAGGCGCCTTAGGACGTGGCACTCCCTGTTGTTGCCTCATCATTCATCCATAATTTCGTTGGAAACGCCTTTGTTGGGTTCTAATCATCTCGTTGAAGGGTATCGCCTTTCCTGCATTATACTGGAACGAATACCATACATTTGGTCGACGAGGTTGCGGCTTGAATGTTCTCCCATTATTTACTGGCCTGAACTGCCTCTCAAAAGGCGTTCTCTTGTAGAACGATGTACCTTGCCCTCTACCAAGCAAAGCGCTTGGGAAGAAAGTAGGGCGATGGGGATGTTGCCATATCCCTGGTTTCTCCGTATTCCCATTCACTTCTCTTTTACATCTTGCACACAAGACGTCTTCATCCTTTTTTGGCTCCTTCCATTTAATACGCTCAAAGACACTGGGATGTGGTCCAGGGTCTTCTTTTCCATCATCTATAACCAATTTGAATTTTGGCAACTTATTTTTGAAACCAGATGTCACCATATTCACTCCAAGTGGCTGTGGAAAAGGATTTTCATCCACTGCCATCTTCTTCTTATCATCGAACGTAATTCGTCCTGATTCAATGGCATCCTGTAACACATGGCGAAAAACCAAGCAATTGTTAGTCAAATGTGACCATGCATTACGCCACTTACAATATTTTTTACCCTTAATTTGTTCAGGGTTTGACAATTTATGCTTGTCGCTCAGCTTTATCTGCTTATCCTTATATAATTTATCAAATATAAGGTCAGCTTTGGTTACATCGAACGAGAACGTTCTAGTTTTTACGTTTTCATCTTTCATAGGCTCATCCTTACCCAATGGTCTAGGCTTAGCCATTATAGGACAAGTATACGTCCTTTGACTAATTCGGCCAAACACGTTTCGGTCTGATCGTATGACTCGTTATTGATGGTATGAAACATCAAAATTTGGGTCTCTATAATAAGTCCCCTTGCTAGAATTTTTTATCTGCTCTTCTTCTCTTATCAATCGTTCATACCTAATCATGTTCGCGCTCAATTGGAAAAGGTCAGAAAATTCCTTGTCTTGGAATTTCTTTTTCAAATCAAAGCTCAAACAATCTTGAGCGATTTTGACAAACTCTTTTTCGGGCAGAGGTACAAAACATTTACTTCTTACTGTCTTGAACCTTTGGAGGAAACCTTCTGCCCATCCGTTTGGCATTTGACTTAGGTTTGCCAAATCGGTCAAAGTAACTTCAGACTCAATCTTATAAAACTGAGCGTGAAATAATTGTTCCAATTGTTGCCATGTTTGAACAGAGTTCGCTGGCAAATTGATGAACCAGGAGAATTCTACTCTTGTTAATGAACTGGGGAAAATCCTCATTTTATGATAATCAGTTACGTCACCACTTTGCAGTGTGAATCGTCCTATGTGTTCTAGAGTAGACACCTCCCCTAAACTGGTAAACAGTGAAAACTCTGGCACTTTATACCCTCTAGGCCATGGATATGCTTGGTCTATCCAATCAGGATATGGCTTTGTGTAAGTCAGCCTAATGACAGGACGTACCCCAAAAGCCATCTGGTCTTATACGATTTCCATAATCCGATTCCTCAACATGACGTTGGGGTCATATAGAATCCCTACAGGTTGGTTGACCGGTTGATTTGCTTGAGGTCTGATATTTGGTCCTTGATTAGGAATAAAGTTACCATGATTTGGGTCATTGTTACCATTAGCCTGAACATTTATTCTCTCATTAACACGTGGGGTATTCTGCCCGTTATTTAGGACATTATCTCTTACATTTGGATTACCCCCCAAGTTAGGCGTACCACTACCATTATTCTGATTTGGCATTACACCATCTCCTTGGTTTGAAGTAGAGAGACCGAAATGTGGTTCTACCCCTTGACTTGGATTTAGGACTGGGGGATTATGTTCCACAATTGTCCTAGTTTGAAAGTGGTTTGCAAGAGGCATAACTGGTTGACAAATTTGGCCTGCTAACTTATTCATTATTTCATTCAAAGTATTCAGTTGTTTGGCCATGTTGTCATAATGTGCATTCCCATTCTGGGTAAATCTTTCCATATTATGAATATTTCAAAGATTTACCTGTTCAACGACATCTTGTGTGAGTTCTCCAAGTAGTGCACGCATAGTTCGAGAACTCAACTCTACCATTGATTCGTAACGACTGTTACTGCTCTGATTCTGTCCATCTGTTCGTGGAGAGCTATTCTGCTCCTCATATCGCTCGATCGCAGACTGGACTCCTCCCTGACTTGCTGCTTCCTTATCGGATCTCTGAGGCATATTGTTTCACCTTTTGTATCTTCAACACCAAACACCACTGTCCCACTGGGCGTGCTAAATTGTTTCGCGCGGGTTAGTCGCTAACAATTAAAAAAGGGATCAGACGATTGTGCAAGAGACAAACATCTTGAGACAAAGTCCCAAAAATGGGTGTTTTTATTGGTGATGACTTTACAATTGGAAAATAAAAACAGAATGCCTCCAAAAGGCGCAAGCGCACGAGTTACTAAAAAGAAGTGTTTAAATCTAAACTAAGAAATTTAAAGTTACATATTCTCTATTTGAAAGTGTTTGATTCGGGGTCTTTTTGGTCTATGTCTTTTTTTCCTTTTATACTCCCTGGATGATCTCTTCGTGATCAACCGCTTAAAAACTGCTTGATCGCTCTATAACTGCCTACTTTTCTCGTAGTGGTCAACTTGTCATGAAACTGCCTTCTCCAACTGCTGTCATTACTTTTTGTCGTTCAACCGTCTTTAATTGAATTCCTGGAATCGTGGAACATGATAGGGCTATTCAATAACCGCTTCATTAACCGCACCTTTGGGTAACCATAACATCTTACGTTTGCTAAGATCCTGGGCGACTCGAAGGTTTGGGCGAGAACAGGGGCACAGTTCTGGGCGACTGCATGACAATCCATTCGCTCAAATTTTGGGTGACTTGTAACCTTGGGCAATGGTATTACCGCGTTCATGGGCTTCCCTATTTGGGCCTTTATCCTGCATTGCTTGATTGGGTCGTTCTTTGGGCTATTTGATTTTGGGAATCTTCCAATTGGACTTCATTATTTGGGCTATTCGACTTGGACTGAACTTTTTGTGTGTCAACACTTTCTAACACACATGTTGAGTGCCACGCACATTGAGCTGGAAATAGGAAACTTAACAAGTTTCCGTTCGCATCATAATGTATATTGAGTACATATGCATTGAATTTGGTAAGTGATGCTACCAAAAATCGTACCTGCAGATTTCCCGAGCTTGATGACTGATAAGGAGCACGAACGTGATCTTTCGATACCTGAAACAAAGGCAACGGGGTGTGTTCTCGTCGCCCCTCCGATGCTTAAGTCAGAAAGGGGAAATATATGCGTGAGGCTATGTGCTGAAGAACAATGAGAAAACGTACCTGAATAATGGTTCAAGGTTCTGTATTTATAGTGGTAATTGACATTCTCCTAATTGGACTCAACTAGCTGGATGTCATCATCTGTTGGAGTCCTGAATGGTAAAGGAGTTGGTTGAATTCCAGAATTATACGTGAGATAGGATTCTTCTGGGAGTTAAGATTCCTAATTGCGTAGGAATTCTAAAGGGTTAACAATCGTCAGTAGCGAGGGAGAGCACATTCTCGAGGACTATGCCCGAGGACATATGGTTGCAATATGCGAAGTAGCATGGAGTTGTGGTCGGGCACAGTGTCTCGAGGATGAACATGCTCGAGGACACCGTATATGAATTTACAACTTTATCAAAACTAGTCCTCGGGATAAACTGATCGGGATATTGGAAAAATGTCACCATCATAGGCCCCCGTGCATATATGCTCGAAAATATGCTCGAGGATATGATGCAAAGAGACTAGAAATAAAAGCTCGAGTTTTAGCTCGGGGATTTCTGAACACCTGTGCTTGATCAGAAGGCTGACGTGTACTGACGTCAGCCCTAGAAATGGAAAAGGCGGTAAAAACTGGTAGGGTTAGATGCAGGACACGTGTCCAGATCTAACGGTCGGGGTAGTGACCTTTGGGCTTCCTGCTCCTGTTGCCTATAAATACCCTCCCCTCATTTCATTTTTCACTTTTTACTCTCAGTAAA
>NC_036248.1:13258280-13258866 GCF_002742605.1 Olea europaea var. sylvestris | reverse complement strand
ACGTTAGGACGCCAGGGGTAGAGGATAGAATGACCTTTGCTCGGGATGGAGAGTTCGTGATCTTTAGGGACTCACTTAAGGGGGAATTTCGATGGCCTCTGCATCCCTTTTTTGTGGCCTTATTGGTCGAGCATAATATGAGCCCTGGACAGCTCGTGCTAAATGGGTGGAGGATGCTTTCCTATTTCTTTATAGCCTGTAGATACCTAGGAATTAACCCATACGTCGATCTCTGTATGATGGTGTTCGACCTGAAACAGCTTCCTCAATATACTTGCTTTGCTAACCTTTCATCCCGAGGAGGATTTAGATTACCGAGGATGCCCAGTTCTTTAAAAGGTTGGAAAGAAAAGTGGTTTTATGTTATTCCTCAGGATAGCGACCTTCCTTTTAGCCCTAGGTGGGTTTTGCCCGACACACCGCGATTTTGTGAAGGCCAGGCCTATTTTGAATCTTTAGAGAGGCATAGGGTAATGTTAGAGAACCTCGAGCCTCTTGTATATGATATAGATGACATCCTCGGGGATGACGTTCTCGATCTCGCGGATGTGAAAGGCACTGAGGGTAGGACTTTTTTGCCTTCTTC
>NC_036248.1:13253171-13253776 GCF_002742605.1 Olea europaea var. sylvestris | reverse complement strand
GCCTAGGGGTTAGTTCTGCAATGAAGTCGGCCAGAGCTTGGGCTTTGATAGATGGGCGTGGTTTGAATTCTATGTCAAATTCTCCAAGCTCGATCGCCCATTTCATCAGTCTTCCTGAGACGTCCGGCTTCTGAAGTATATGCCTAAGTGGTTGATTAGTGAGCACCACAATAGGGTGAGACTGAAAATACTGCCGAAGTTTCCTTGCTGCTATAACCAAGGCAAAGGCAAGTTGTTCCGCCAAAGTATACCTGGTTTCCACGTCCAGTAGGACCTTGCTTACATAGTAGATAGGTTGCTGGACTTTGTTAGCCTCTTTCACCAAGACCCCGCTGACAGCGTTTTGAGATACGGCCAAGTACAAAAATAAGGTGTCACCAGGCTCAGGCCTAGTGAGAATTGGAAGAGATGCTAATGTCTGTTTGAGCTCCTGAAGAGCTTTCTCACAGTCTTCACTCCAATCAAAGCCTTGGTTTCCTCTGAGGACTTTGAAGAAGGGATAGCACCTGTCCGATGCTCGGGACATGAACCTGTTCAAGGCTGCTATCCTACCAGTCAACCTCTGTACCTCTTTCTTGTTCCTTGGTGATTCCATAGATGCCAAG
>NC_036248.1:13251069-13252851 GCF_002742605.1 Olea europaea var. sylvestris | reverse complement strand
CTTCTTTACTAAAACAACATTGGCAAGCCAGTTGGGGTATTGAACCTCCCGAATAAATCGAACACTGACAAGTTTGTTAATTTCTTCACGGATGACCTCCCGACGTTCTGGGGCGAACTGTCTTTTCCTCTGTTTTATTGGCCTGGCCCCTGGGCTAATATTAAGCCTATGGACTGCAATTTTAGGGTCTATCCCTGACATATCCTCAACCTTCCAGGCAAAAACGTCAATGTTGCGAGATAAACAACTAACAAGTTCTGTCTTCAGGGTGACGTCAAGATCCCGACCAATCGTCACCTTCTTATCATGCTCGAGCTCAATTTCCATCAATTCTTCGACAGGAGCAAGTCTGACTTGTTGCCCATCCTCGGGATCAATCCTCGAGATTTGCATGACGTCGTTATTTATTTCCCGAACACTGGCAACATAGCATTGTCTGGCAGCTGTCTGGTCTCCACGGACAACCCCAACGCCATTACTTGTTGGAAACTTCATGGCTAGGTGGAAGGTGGACACAATGGCTTTAATCTTGTTCAGGAGTGGTCTTCCCAGAATTGCGTTATAGGCCATTGAGACACGTACCACTTGAAAAGATGTCATCTCCGTAACCTGCTTCTGGCCAGAACCCAAAGTTAGTGGAAGCTCGACGACACCCTCTGGAGTGATGACTCCTCCCCCAAACCCCTGAAGAGGAGTTTTAACCGCTTTGAGTTGGTGAGATGAGATTCCCATTTTGGCAAAAGCTTCTTGGGAAAGTATATTGGCCGCACTCCCGTTATCAACCAAGATCCTCTTTACTTCAAAATTGGCCAAAATTGCTAAGATTACCAGGGCATCATCATGTGAGAGTGATACGCCTTCTAAGTCTTCGGTCCCAAAAGTAATATCCTCCAGCTTTCCATGGGGCATTCCAGAGGCCAAGGCATATCGTCGGGCATATTGTTTTCTTCTACTGTTGGAGTCTTCTCCCGAGGCAATACCTCCAATGATGATATTGATGGTTCCAGCAGTGGGTTGACCATCCCTTTTTGCCTCAGGGACTTTTTCCCTGCCACGATCGTTCTTCGATCGTTTGTCGTTACCGACGTAGGAACTCAAGAGTCCTCTTTTAATAAGGGCTTCAATCTCCCGTTGCAGGGCCTTACAGTTCTCCGTGGTATGCCCATGATCCCGATGGAACTCACAGTACTTGTTCATGTCCCTGGATTCGGGTGGTGACCTCATTCTGACAGGCCACTTCAATTCCTTCATATCCTTGATCTCCATCAATATATTGGTTTTTGACGTATTTAAACGTGTGAACGGCGTCGGGGGAACCTCCTGCCTCTGTTTTTTCCGTTGTTGTTCTTCACGGGGGTTCGGGTCATGCTGTCTCTTATGCTCTACCCTGTCATGGGATGTTCCAACGTTTCTCGGGTTCAGCATTTCCTCCATATTTATGTACTTCTCAGCTCGGGTAAGAAGCTCGGTGACTGTCTTCGGCGAAATTTTGGATAAGGACATCTTGAAAGCCTCGCACTTTATGGCATATGTGAGGGCAGAAACTGCTGTAGTTATGTGTAGGTCGGGAATCTGAAGTCTTTCCTTGTTGAACCTGGTCATGAAGTTACGTAGGGTCTCATTTTGCCCTTGTCTAAGTTGCATGAGGGAAGCTGCTGTCTTCCTGATGCGTTTGCTGCTTGCGAAGAAAGCGGAGAACTTGTCCGCCAAATCCGAGAATGAGGCTATGGAGTTGGACTCTAAGGTTGAGAACCAATCCCTAGCAGCATTCGTCAAAGTTTG
>NC_036248.1:13187528-13250418 GCF_002742605.1 Olea europaea var. sylvestris | reverse complement strand
AATAATGGTTCAAGGTTCTGTATTTATAGTGGTAAGTGACATTCTCCTAATTGGACTCAACTAGCTGGATGTCATCATCTGTTGGAGTCCTGAATGGTTAAGGAGTTGGTTGAATTCCAGAATTATACGTGAGATAGGATTCTTCTGGGAGTTAAGATTCCTAATTGCGTAGGAATTCTAAAGGGTTAACAATCTTCAGTAGCGAGGGAGAGCACATTCTCGAGGACTATGCCCGAGGACATATGGTTGCAATATGCGAAGTAGCATGGAGTTGTGGTCGGGCACAGTGTCTCGAGGATGAACATGCTCGAGGACACCGCATATGAATTTACAACTTTATCAAAACTAGTCCTCGGGATAAACTGATCGGGATATTGGAAAAATGTCACCATCAGTAAGCAAGAAGGAATAATCCAGGGTGTTAATGGGGGTGGTGGACTGGTACTGGTTCGCCGAGGAAGAGGAAGCCCAGTGAAAACTATCCATGTGGATGCATGTGGAGAACATGCAAAACTTCATTCATCCCACTGCCTATCGAGGAACCTTTCTATAATATTAGTATGCCCCGTGGACCAACGTAAACATGGATAATTTTTACTATTTGAGTCCTAATTCTTATTCGACTTGTGCTTCCATTAACAATGTATTCTTTCTAGCCATCTGCGAGGAAAATTTTGTAGTTGAATCTACCTTTTTGTATGGTGTTTGTTGTTGTAGATTTTCAAATGCACGAAGTGATTGGACAACTCTTATAAACAAAAAATTAGCACTCTTAAAATCGTTTATATGGTAAAAACTTTAGGACAACTTAATACAACAATGGATCAATTGTTAAAGGATAAGTTTCATGTTGGATAATTATCAAAGTACGGATCAACATTTATAAGGATTTGGATTACCCATCTTAATAAGATTGACATTTTAAGATGAAACTTTAAGTCTTATTATGATATCAAAATCTATTAACCTCCAATGAGCAATTTGATCCAATAAATATAAAAAAATGCACGCATAAATTTCAATATTTGTGTGATCAAACGAGCCACCTTTTGTTGGGACAAGTCAAGGAATAGATTTCACATTGGATAATTATCAAAATATAGATAAACATATAAGGATTTCACCTACTTATCTTATTAAGGTTGACTTTTTAAGATGAAATTCCAAATCTTAATTAAATAGGAATATCTTCTACATGTTTATTCCAAAATATTTAAAAACAATTCTTCTCAAAATGATGAGTGTACAATTTGATGAGGTCCCAAACAGCCCAATATTACCTACCCATGTCTCAAATCTAGTATAAAACTCTCATTGCCCCCAGGGCACATCTCCAAGTGGTAAAAGGGGAAGGTGGAGAAATCCAGTTTTGCTTGAGGCTGCCGCGTTAAGGGTTTGAATCCTGAATTATGGATTTGGCTCTTGGGTAAGTGCAAGTGTACAAGCAGCATTCCACCCTGTACCTTTGGAGGCATAATCTGAGATTTACCTCTCTCACGATACTTTAGGACAGGGGCGGTGAGGGACCCTTAAGGTTAGGGTTCAACCTTTAGTATAAAACTCTCATTGTGATACCTCCTAGGCAACGGAGTCTTCTTCCGACATCGAAATTTGGCAACGAGTCATCAAGTGCACAAACAAGAGTCTTTTAAGAATCCTCTTTTTTTTTTTTTTTAATAATTCTATCATGGATGTTTCTCAACAGTCTCTTCTTGCATTTCTCAAACAACCCCAGGCCAGGAGAAAATGGTCTCCCCAACGGGTTAGTAGCATCAAAAGAGGACATATTAAGAATAGAAAATCAAAAAGGATTTTAATGAAGAAGAGGGCACTTCTAGATCGGTCCCGGAGACCCGTCGGCCCAACCGGAAACCAGATTCAAAGAAAGGTAAGAACCCTGAAGAAACTTATTCCGAACTGTGAATCAATGGGATTGGACAGGCTTTTCAGAGAGACGGCAGATTATATAATAGCTTTGCAAATGCGAGTAAAAGTCATGCAAATTACGGTCAATGTATTTTCAGGTTCTGATGATCAGTGATTAATTGTTTATTGTTCATATATATGTAAAGGCTAGCTGATCGCATACTATTCATTTAGTTTATTTGGTGTAATAGCAGCAAGTGGTTTTTAACTCCAGCTATGTGCATGAACCATGTAGCTGCCTTAGATTATAGCAGAAACTTGAGTGACCATTCAGTTGTATCGTGTGAAGTTGACTTTAATTACAAGGAAATACAGTATATTATTTGTTGGATTTATTGTCTTCGTTTTCTTTTTGTGATTAATTGTTTATTGTTCATATATATGTAAAGGCTAGCTGATCGCATACTATTCATTTAGTTTATTTGGTGTAATAGCAGCAAGTGGTTTTTTACTCCAGCTATGTGCATGAACCATGTAGCTGCCTTAGATTATAGCAGAAACTTGAGTGACCATTCAGTTGTATCGTGTGAAGTTGACTTTAATTACAAGGAAATACAGTATATTATTTGTTGGATTTATTGTCTTCGTTTTCTTTTTGTGATGCATATTTTCTTTGGGGGATGCTCGTCTCATATTAGTTAGGATGTAGCTAAATATAAAGAGAAGTTAGGAATAATTAAAAGTAGAAATAATTAATTAGCTCTCTTGACTAGGTTTGGATTTTGATATCTTTAATAATTGTGATTTTGTAAATAGTATTCTACCCCCAAGAAGATTAAGTTTGGAACAAGCCAAATTATGTTGCATATAGATGGAGAACAGAATCGCATCACATAAAAAGTACTAGAAAGGGACCCTTGTTATATTTAATTGAGAAAATTTCATTGTGTGTTAAAATTTAGTTGTGCATTATCAAAAATGTTATCTTTTAAATTTTCTATTTAATTGACATTTTTGACCCTCTAAATTATTTGAATACCTAATATGTTAATTTTCAAGCAGGGGCCTGCAAATTATGAATTTGCACAACAGGCCCTCATCTCCAATCACCCAAATCAGCTGGAGAACTTTTTTTTTTCTTTTTACAGCACCGGCAATGGTCGACGCCTGTGCCGAAGGCCGCCGCTGTCTGGCTTGGCTGCTGCTGCAATTCAGTAATGGCCTAATCACCCAAATCAGACCGACAACAAATTTTTTTTTTTAGCCGACGCCTGGGGCAGAGAGTGCTGCTGCAATTCAGCAGCGACGAGCGCTGCTGCTCTGGACAGCAACTGTGAGCGCCACTGCCTCTGTGGCAGGCTGCTCTTTGCTGGTGGCTGCAACTGACCGTCTTTTCCTTTTTTTTTTTTTTTTTTAAAGGGTAAGTTGGATATTTCTCACAAAAAGTAACATTTTTGATAAAATTAGGTGCACATGCAAATTTTTTGTGCATTATACAAAAAAAGTGACATTTTTTATAATTCCCCTATTAAATTATAGGGGAATTTACGCGAATGTCACTAAAATTGAAAACGCACAAAAAATTTTGACTTGCACAAATTTCTTCCAAAAATGTCACTTTTTCTACAAAATGTCCATTTGACCCTTTGAGAACTTTTTAGGAGCAATAAATACTTGATTTGAATGCAATTAATGACGTGATGTGATGGTTTGTTTTTATTTATTTTTAACATTGAAGATATGAATATTATATTGTACAATATGATTTTTTTTTTATTAAAAAAGGGGGTGAATCTTTACAAAAAAATAATAATAAAAATACACACACACATGTACAAATTGAAAGAGCTTCTTCTTCTTCTTCATCTCCATTCTATCATTAACAATGCAACAAGAAAAGCTATTGATCAATCTCAAAGGTAAGCTACTAGAAAAAAAAAATTATTCTCATATCATACTTTACTACTTGAACTGTTCAATACAACATGGTCATATTTAATTCACATTTTTTAATTTCTCATTCATTGATGTGTTTTACTTTTGGTATATTTTAGAAAGAGGAAAATATCAATATTCTCTATAAAATGTGAAGGATTCCATATTTAATGAAGTATCGATTTATACATTCTTTATTTGTGGAAAGATAGTGTAATGTTGTAGTTGAGAATTGATTATCACTATTAATATTTTCAACAAATTCTTCAAACACTGAAACACATGTTTTTTAGCTTCCCCGAAATTTATGGCAGTTCAGCTGTCGAGCAATATCTTCAAAACTTTCAGGTTAGACATTTTAACTGTCAAACTCGACATTTAGTAACTGTCGGGATATACAATTTAATTGTCGATTACGACACCTAAAAATTGTTGTCAACCTTTCTCTTTTTGGTACTACATGGATCTAAGTATTTGCATGCGCCAATTTGATGGTATTAAATGTCGACATATGAATGTGCAGAATTATCACTTTTATAGTCCCAACATTTTAGGTATGAGTCATGATTTGAGATTCATCGTGTCGCATAGGGAAAACTTTGTTCATGTGGATGACGAATGGAAGTGGACAGGGGATAAAACCATTTCCATTTTAGCGCCGAGAAGTATTACCGTAGCAGAACTTGTGTTACGGTTGAAGGACAAACTTGGTATTGTTGAACCCCACAATGAAATCGAATTGAAGTTCAAAGTCCAAAACTTGAATATACCTCCGGCAGAGATACGCGACGATGAGGACCTAAATTGTTACATATCTGTTCATAAGGAAACTGCACTCTGCGTCACTATTTTGGAAATCGAACTCCCTAGTGTTGACATGGCAAGGATGCAAACTGTGCAGGGAACTTGTTCAGTCTAACCGAATGTCCCTAGAATAGACAACATGATGAGCTAAATCATCAGCACAGTGTGTCGAACACTGAAACACCCAAACATCCAATTGACCATGTAGAGGCTGCAGCAACCGATGAGCACTTAGACAACCTGTTATATGGTACGGATGGGTAGATTATAGCCGTAAATACATCGTTTCTCGCCGAAAAACAAATATTCTTTAGCAAGAAACAGTTGTACTCAAAGATTCATGCACTTGCTTTGCAAAAAAAAGTTCTAATTTTGGGTAGGCAGGTCAAGCAGGAAAATGTTAACCGTTGTATGTGTGGACGATAATTGCAAGTGGATGCTACGTGCTTCTACTGTCAAGGAATCTAAAATCTTCATGATCCGTAAATTCATTAAGTTCACACATGTTCCTTTGATTTTCGTCGTAACGCACATCAGCATGACACTAGTTCTGTAATTACCGATCACATTTTGGGAAAACTGGATACTCCATACCGATCGTATGAGCCTATCGCTATTGCATGTTATATAGAACGTGAGTTCGGTGTGAAAATCAGTTACAGCAAAGCACGTAGGGGAAAGCTTCATGCCCTAAATATGCTACATGGTACACCGGGGGACAGTTTTTAGAAATTATCTTCGTATTGCCATATTGTAGGAGAGAATAACCCGGGGACAGTAACCCACATCGAAATTGATTCTCTTCATAGGTTTCATTATTTCTTCCTAACTTTTGGTGCAAGCATTCATGGTTACACGCAGTACTTGAGACCCGTTATTTATGTTGATGGCAGTCACTTGAAGGGTCCATACAAAGGTACACTTCTAGTAACAACTGCGTAAGATGGTAACAAATAGATTTATTCATTGGCATGGGGGATCGTAGATGTCGAAACCAATAAATGCTGAAAGTGGTTTATGTCTAACTTGAAAGACCTTATAAGAGACTCTGAAGAACTCGTATTTGTTTCAGACAGGAGAAATAGTATTGTGAAAGCTATTACTCAG
Organism: Olea europaea var. sylvestris; assembly: GCF_002742605.1. NCBI lineage: Eukaryota > Viridiplantae > Streptophyta > Magnoliopsida > Lamiales > Oleaceae > Olea > Olea europaea. The sequence continues at coordinate 13,244,706 of NC_036248.1, read as the reverse complement.
TTGTTTCCGTTGTCTCACCATGATTGTTGTATCTGACATCTCGAGAAGAACCTAATACAATAGTACAGCAATGCAAGTGCAATATTTCTATTCAAATGAGGTTCTACAACTTATCAAGTTGAGGACTTCGAAAGACTCATGGGACAGATTCGTAAGGTGAGCACAAGAGCGCATGGGTACTTAGAGCGAGCAGGTTATTCATTTTGGTCCCGAGCGCTATTTATTAGCCACCATTACAATATTATGACGAACAACAATGTAGAGTCTTTGAACTCCATGTTGAGACATGTCCGTTCATTATCGACAACATACTTGATTGAACACATTCGGAGTATTATATAGAAATGGTTTTACGAACGTCGAACAAATGCAATCAAATGCAGTACCGTATTGAAGCCGAGGACGGAGAACGAGTTACGAACGACATTCGAAAATGGAACTAGGCTTTGAGCCCATTTCTTGACAAACAACTTAACCCAAGTCGAAATATCCGACGACACGGACATAGTTGACTTTTTCGAGGACACCTGCACGTGTCGTGAGTTGTAACTAAACTGTATGCCATGCGTTCATGCAACTCGTGCTACTTGCTTCAGAGGAAAGTCTATGTACGACCTATGCTCCCCCTATTACACATCTGAATACTGGAGGGGTGCCTATAACGAAACTATATATCTCGTTGGACGTGAAGTGGACTTGGTTATTCCGAGCTTAATTACATGTACTCCTATTTTCCCACCACTCGTACCTCGTCCTTTAAGTAGACCACCAACCCGACGTAAGCGTTCTAGATACGAGTCTGCATGGTCGAGCAGGAAATGCACTCGTTGTGGTTGAGTTGGTCATAATCGGAGCACATGTTCAAACCCCAATGTATCACAAGTTCGTTAGAGGTTTTTAGTGTAATCGACGTTATATGTTGAATGTTCCATACTGCATTGCACATTACGAAGTTATCTTATAAAATTTGTGATAATTACCGTTTCTGGACGTTCGGCATCCTTTTGTGCACATACAAATTTTAGTGTGCATAGTGTTCAGCACCTACGCAAAACCTTGTATCTTTTTTGTCCACTTAAATACGCAAGTTTTAATCCCCACGAAATATATTATCACTTGCAACATTGTACATAGTGAACTTATTTTAGCACATGATAAATACCATTTCATAATATCCGTTCAACGTACTGCAAAATACGGATCAATTTACAAACATATGATCCTCACAAATCGACATTTAATTTGTCAATCCCGACAGATAGGCTCTGTAATTCTCGACAGTTGGACCGGAGTACACAAAATGCATTACCTGGATTACATCCTAGGGACATGTTTATGCTGCCTTTTTGGTTTTGTGTTTACCAAATTTATCCCTACAAAATACTACCCTATACAATTCTTATTCACTACATTCCATGGGTGTGACATCATTTGTCGTCGACAACTGAACCTTCTCTCCCGCTGTCTTCACCGGACTCATCCGACGAGATGATAATTACCTCATTCTGTGTGACGTAGGCCATGGAGTCGTTGTCTTCAGAATCCCCCTCGTATCCGACGTCGAGCTCGAACACCTCATCGAGCATAATGCTTGGTGCTTGCGGACCCTCATGGGCAACATCTTCCAAGTTAGGAAAAGGAGTAGGGAAATTGCTCTCCTACCAATACGAGGGTTAACTTCCTCATCGTTTGACGAAATGTAGATTGGAAATAACAGAGATGAACCCGAAACTGGCAATGGGTCGTTTATGTTGAACGGTATGTCGATGTAATAAACTGTTGATGAAGTTACTTGTATGTGAGAAGTTGAAAGTCTCACAATGCTATTGAAGTAGGTTACTTGTAAGTGAGAATGAACTCCCACAGTATTTATAAGCAACTTCAAGAGAGGAAGTAATTATGGTCATCATCTACCCAACAACAAAGTTTGATCTCCTTGTAAATTTGAAAAGCAATTGACGTGATGGTTCAATAAATTAAGTGTACCTTTATCCCCATTTCCCCATAATTAGAAGGACCTAACAGACTCCTTAACCATGTGTACAATTAAGTATATTTACTTTCCCGCAGTTTGACAAACCATAAATTGCTACTTAGTTGTGCCATACCTGTAATGCTACATTGTCTCACACTTATGGCTCTTCATCGTAATGCGCATTCCAAACGAAGAACCAAAAAAAAAGAAAAAATACTAAATAACTCATTTGTAAATAAGTTGTATCGTGGTTCTCATGCTTTTCACACTTTTGATGCCTCGATCATGTTAGGTTTTGAACAATTGTCACATTTGTGAATAAGTGTACATAAATTTCGAATATAAGTCAATACATGTAAGTTTTCAACAAATGTCACATCTTTTGTTTTGAACAACTCGACGGTAATATTACACAGTAATGACGAAAATCAAATTCCATGGTTTTATCTGCAACGAGCTCATATATCTGCAACTTATGTTAAGAAATTTGCCACAAATTACAAATAGTTGTAATCATATCTTTGAATTACATATGATCCTAAGCCTATGGTAACTTCACATCCATAAATTACAAATATGAATAACCATATCTTTGAATTGCATATGATCCTAAGCTCCTGGTAACGTTAGATTGCAAACAAATGCCATAAATTACAAATATGAATAATCATATCTTTGAATTGCATGTGATCATAAGTCTATGGTAACTTCACATTACAAACAAATTCCATAAATTAGAAATATGAATATCATATCTTTAAATTATCTATGCACCACAGCTTATGGGAACTTTATATTGCAGACACATGCGATAAATTAATTGCATGAATAATCTTTTCTTTGAATTGTATGTGATCTTAAGCTCCTAGTAACTTTAGATTGTAAACGAATGTCATACATTTCAAATAAAAATAATGATATCTTTAAATTGCATGTGTCCTAAACTTACGGAAATTTTAGATTGCAAACAAATGCCATAAATTACACATATGAATACTCATATCTTTAAATTATATATGCACCACAATATGCTGAACCACGAGATATATTGAACCAAAATAAATTACCACAACCATAAATGACACGTATGTAAGATCACGTAACACAAGATATGGACAAGTTATCCTGAATATAACACTAAAATGAAATGTGAGCAAAAGTAGAAGGGGAGACCAATATTCAGCATGTACAGCGTAAAATGTGATGAATGCGTCAAAGTATCACCACGCAACCCAAAAGTAATTGAAATGTAATTTAAAACAAATTCGAACGAAAATTCATAATCCGGAGCATTTAACATCCGTCCCCACCTCCATCCCTTCAATTATAAGGCAAAACCAGTTACGACACCATCATCGTGCTATCCCGACAGTTCATTCACATTTACTTCTTTGTTCGCTTCGCCTCACTCGTATACGGAGTCCTAGTAAAAGGAGCCGGACGTTGTAGCTGTGCGGAGCTCCGTCTCATTGTAGTAAGTGCGCATCCTACTTTGGGTACAGTGACGGGAAGAGAGGCTTTAGTGACAACGCCTACAATCATATTGGGCGAAGGTACGTACTCGAAATGCCCTACACTTACCATACTTAAAATAAACACTAGTAACAAAGGCAACTAACTTACTATCGACATCCGTCACAGCGCAATCCTCGAAGTCTGCATCGTTGATTGGGGTCGCATGTGAGGGCTCCATAGCTCCTCTATCTGACGAATATGAATCATACGTAACTATGTAGCATTCTACGTTTGGATTTCCCAGATAATTAAAGCGCAAAATACGAAAGGAAATTTTTTTTGGGATAACTGCCTCGTACCATTCAAATATGGCACGCCTAACTGCGGTTCGATCGATCCTCCACCTAATTGGAAAAAACAATCACATGAGACGAATAAGTTGCATTTTCATGAAGTGTGTAACCCATTTTGTCAAAGTTTGTGAGTACATATATATTAATCCTTGACAAAAATCATCGCAAACGATGCAATACATAGCAGGTTGTTGGTTGCAGCGGGCATTGGGTCCTTCATCGTCCGGGCGTCCGGCAATGTGTGCTCCTTCTGTTGACCACAACATTAAAGCAGTCTTAGTAAATAAGTTTTGACAACTTTGACAACATGCGAAGTCCATGACAGAACCCATGTACCTTGTAGATGTTCAGTACTTGTATCTGCTCTCATGTCCTGCTCGTCCAGGTAAGGCTCCATGTGTCCTCCATATACGTCTACGTCACAATTGTAACATGGAAAAAAATGTGAGCTACAGGTACAATGATTATTGCTGAACCTAGGTCAAATTTAATAAGCAAACGGTTTACGCACATAAGATTCATACATTGCGGTAATCTACCTGAAACTCTGGCCTCGGTATTGACGGGCGTCATGGCTGCAGCTGTGGTTTGACCAGCTGGGGCCATGAAGATAGCTAAGAACTCCCAGAGTTTTTTACATCTGAGGTCACGTGCTGTTCGATTTCAAGCTTTACGGTTCGGAATAGCATTTTGAGGAGGATTCTTCGGTCCAACAACAATTCCTCCACTTTTCCTCTGGTCAAGCTTGATCTAGATATTCTAGCTACTCGTGTCTCCATCATCGACCCTCGCACTGGAGAAGTGACTCGTGGCGCCCGAGGCGTGAAAGAAGTACCCGTCTGCCCTCTGCGGGTATCCTCACCATCACTAGATCAGTCACCGGTACCCTCGACAGTATCCTTAGTGTCATCACTGTCGCGGTCACTGCCTGACTGCCTGTCTCCATCGTCATCTCCGGATGTCTCATCCTCACCACTTCCTCTACGGGCAACTCTGTCGTCGAAACCCTGCCTTGCCGACTGTCTACCATTTTCAGTGTCAGCGTGCGATGCATTGAACTGTAGTGTGACTACGGTCCTGGCAATATCATCGAGCATAGACACCGGGAGATCATCGTACGACACGAGTGTGGAAAAATAAGGTTGTTCAGCCTCTGCATCGGTGGGACGAAGTATACACATGCAGCTGCAAAATAAGGTAATGTAACTGACATGAGAAGGTACAAGATTGACATGAAACGTGAAAAATGAAACAACCACATGTTCTATTTATACCTGTACGTTCTTGAAAAATGCTTCATATGTATGATGCTATGGCTGTTTCCGTGCCGACCAGCTAAGAAGTTGTGACACTCTTTCACCAACTCGCTGCTCGAAATGTGCTATAATCTTCAGGAGCGCCTCGTAGGCCCATACCTGTTAGAAGAAGAGAAATACATTCAGATCGGTGAGATTGTAGGCACGGTGTTAGTGGAGGGAAAAATCAAGTATGATAGAATAAAATTACAAATATACGTACCTATATGGCAATGGAAAAGCCGTGAACCGTGTAAGTAATTTCCTTCACCTGCATCCTCTTGGCCTTTTGGAATTTTCTTGCCCAACTACCCCAGAATTCGTGCAATAAACGCCTATATCCGATTCTACCCCAAGGGTAGGCAAAAAATACGTCCAGTTCGTCGACAGTTGATAGTGTACGCAATTGGATACCGACATTATTATCGAGAGTATTGAAAACTCCTTCCACAATTCGAACCAGCCCTAGCTTGTAGTGATCAGTTCGGGTCGTTGAAGGTCGGGCAATAGTACTCTAGAGTTATGCCAATGAAATCTTGTCCATGGATTTGAAGCACCTCTCTTTCAACCTTGTCCTCTGTAGCAATCGATTGAAGTTATCACCCTCTGGGAAAACACCACATCTTAACCCCGTCACAAAAGCGTACTCCTATAGATCGAATCTCATCAGGTGGTCTTGCATGTTGAACCAGAGCTCGTTGACCTTATTAGTGTGAATGGTTTTGAACACTAACTGCTGGATTAGCTAGGCAGAGAATTGAATGTCTGGAACCTCGGCCAGATACCCGAGGGAGGAGTTACGAAAGTCCTGGTCTTATCGCTCGTCGAAATGGTCTATCACGATCTTCACTTACTTGAGGTTGTTTCGTTGGAAAATGTGGGCTCGCAACCGTGCATCTTCTGGAATACGGAATTCGAACTCCATCTGTCCTGTAAGGTGCATTCATAAAACCCCTGGGGTTACATGATAAACGTAAACTAATGTACTGTAAATAGCAATTTAATGAAGCGAACTCATGCATGTACACAGTAAACTGTCGAGAAATACTGAGTTAAATCGTCGGTATCGACAGATGATCTGTGGAGATCTGTCCATACCGATGGTTGATGTCTAAAGAGGGATGGATGTAGGGTAACTGTCGAGAAAAATAGAGGTGAAGTGTCGGGGACGACAGTTCACTAGGAGTTGGTCTGCCTACTAAAGTATGCAAGTTTGACATATTATGTACTGTCACATAGAAGTATGTTGAGAGGTACAAACAGAGGATGTGTGAAGGCACACATGCATGCTAGAAACTGAGAAAATAGCCAAGTGTATTATGCAAGTCACCATATCAAGCATAGGTTGTAACATACTTGACAGGTAAAATCACAACATATGTCTAACCCATTTGGAAATGAAAGAAAATGTTCTAATACTCACTTGGTAGATACAAAAGGAAGGCTTGGAATAGAATAACTATCAATGTGTCCGGACGATGACCACACCACCGAAATTTGAAACACACGTCAATAATTGTCTCCCTAAACATTAGTCACATGCAACCAGGGTGAGAAATGCCAGCAACACTGTGATGATCATTACTTACATAAAAGTTGAAAATAAGGAAAAATCAAGTATTATAAATCCGACATTTTTGGACACTACATTTCGAAGCTTTGTCAAAAGCCAATTTATTAACATCCAGATCATGCGAAAAAATGAAAAAAAAAACCCAATCAACAAGTCTTATAAAGGTGATTATGACTGCTGGAGCATTTGAAAGAAGCAATTTCCAGAGTTTAGAGACCCACCACCACACAATTCTTACACTCATGTTTATGAAAAAATAAAAGGTGCAATTATATAAGCCGATAAGGCTACGATTATATAAGTCGACAATGCTTCAAATATGTTGAATAACAAGTTAGGACACGCCATTGCCTACCTGAGGAGTAGAATTTCTTGTGAAATTATGGAATCACACGGTTGAGAATCCCACCGGTATAACTCATAAGCCTGAAATAAAAAGTGAACATCAACCACCAATACGAATATAAAATTTTATTGCATTCATGTATTCTACAAAAATATATACTTTTTTGTCAAAGCATTGGATTGAAATTATTAACACGTAGGCTATTTATTTTAATTAATTTAGGCTATGTTTTCAACACGAATAATGAATACATAATTAATACAAAAAAGTAGCACAAAATGGATTGAAATTAAAGACGGAATGATAACATTCAGTCAAAGATAAAGATTTAGTCTATTTATTCCAGTAAATTTCACTGAATATACCTATACTCTTCCCTTCCTTGTGTTTGTCACTCATTAATATATCCTTTCCTATGTTTATTCTCAACTTGTTTGATTTAAATCTAGCATCTTTTCCCCCTTCGAGATATTAGAGAGATTAAACTTGGCATCATGCAAACGACAATCAAACAAGGTCAGTGCTGTTTCTATACCTATTTCGTTTTATTTCTATTTGATGCAAGTGTCCATTAAAAAGCTTCATTGAAAGCTTTTCTTATTGTAGTCTTGTACAAAACGATAATATTTACGCTATCAACTATTCTGTAAAAGTTGTTGGTCGAAGTTTACTATCTATCTCTAAAATTCATAGAGAGTTGATCTACTTCAACTCTCATATTGTTATATCCACCTCATCAGATTATGCTTTCTTTTTATTCTATGCTATAATTCTACAAAATGTAATCACAATTCGAATGAATCTTAATCTTAACCTAAATCTAAATCTGAATCTAGTACTGGGGGTAAGCTCATAATCGATATTTTTTATGAAGAATGTGCCTCACCAAGACAATGATTAATTTCATTTCCATTATGTTGATATTGAACACCATGCTTGCTTAATGTGGGTTGGGAGTAGAACTAGAAATAATAATTATATATACTAAGCTTTTTAGTGATGATTCCTATACACTGTTAAAATGTGAAAAAAGAGTGACAAAACATTAATATGACCAGAGTGAACTCAGTTAAATATGTATACTAAGAAAAGAAGTGTTCTATTGTACAAATACAATTAGTTTACCGATTCTCTATTTTTATTCTTCCTCACCTGATTTTCCCTTTTCATATGTCAAATAAGTTTGAGTAAACATTCAAAAAAATAATAATAATAAACAAAAAAAAAAAAGCTTGAGAAGCAGATGTATTTCCCCAAGGGAACTGGACTTCCGCTTCTCTGTCGTTATTACCTACATGAAAAATACTAGAGGACAACATTCCTCTCGTCGAGACATGCCACAAGCCCGATCACAAAGAATTCACCAAGGTGGCGACTCGTACTGTGATGGGTTTCGTGGTGATGGGATTCATAGGTTTCTTTCTCAAACTAATATTCATCTCTTTAACAACATCATCGTCGGTTAAACCCCTAGAGGTGAGGTACAATTCTGAAGCAACTAATTACCATGCAATTAAAGTTCTGGAAAATATAGAGTAGAAAAAATTGTGCTCTATATGAACCCCAAAATGGAAAACACATAAATTCCTTTTGTTTGCATTACCGTATCATGTTGAACATGTATTTTCAAATTATTCTGCTTTAGATGATTTTTGACAAACTTCAATTGGTGAGAATGATTATTCTTCCTATTGAACAACGTTATACTCCAATACTACCAACTTTTCATAGGTTCTCCAACCACACGATCACTACTCTCAATTGCATGGCCACATTCAACAATATAAGAAGGATATACTGATTAGTGGAAAATGTGAAAAAACAGTAACTTCAAATAAAAAAAAGTATACTTAAATAAACCATAAACCCTCTAAAAATCCTATCAAAACTCTAAAAACATAATTAAATCAACATAGCAGTAAATAACATATTACAAGCAGTAATTACATTTGAATACCATTAATTCGAAACTACAACTAAAAGTCTAAACCAATTGAAACAATTATGTCATTTAAGATTTATGTTTACTTCGAATTCAAAGGAAAGTAAATACCGACGAATGAAACAAAAAAAAAACACAGAAAAAGCAAGAAAAAATGTATAAGAATGGAAACAAGGATAAAATTATATGGATTATAAAACCAGCCCAAAAGGTTAATGCTAGTAAAAATACAGTCCAAAAAGAGCAAAACTAAGGATCGCCCATCTTCAGGCTATTGCTACGAGGCATAAGCTCAGTAATTCAAGACATAAACCTTGACTACTCAAACAATTAGCTTTGAGCTCATCTGAGGCGTAAGCCGCGGCATTTTCAAAACATGAACCATCAAATATATGCCAAAATATGGAACTTTAAAAATTTACCTAGAAAAAATGGATGACAGCTTCCGTTAAAAAATATATATATAATAAACAAAAAAGTGTATCACACATTGACAAAAAAACATAAATATTATAAAATAAATTAAAAATCTCAAAACTTTTGCCCAAATGTGGCTTCGCCGGCCGACGCTCTACAAAGAACGTACGCACATTTCCTCTTCTTCAGGAAAAAAGCAACAAATGAAGAAAACACCAACCCGAATAAATTAGTGACGTCTTCGTCAGCTGTGGAGCAATTGGCGGCGATCGTCCATGGCTGTGTGTTGAATGATTCGAATGCCAGAAGGGGGGGGGTCTCGCCTTTCATCGGTTCGTATGACAGAGGGGAGTGTTTTCGGTATTCGTAGACAACGAAAGAACGAAAAGTGCGAGAGAGGGGAATGTGTGAGAGAGGGAAATGTGTTCCAAGACTAGTTTCTTCTTCTTCATTTGGTTTCATCGTTGAACTACTTCACTGATTTTGTTTGTTTTGTTTTGTTTTTTGGTTTTTTTTTTTTTAATTTCCATCAATGTTAGTACCTAACATTTCACAGATTTTTTGTACAATTTGGGGTCAAGTCATATCATACTTAATTAAGGACGTAGAAAGGATTAAGATTACTTTGGAGGGGGGAGGGGGCAAAAAAGACCAAAATTGACATTTTTGCAATGACTCAAAAAATGTGACATTTTTGTAATTGAAAAGCTAAAAGTTGACTATTTTGGTAATTTCCACTTTATATTTTTTCCTATATGGTTTTAATATAAATATCGCACAGAATCGCCATGTTGAATGTTGAAGAAAAGAAAGAGTTGTTGAAAATCCTGAGTGGAATCTTGAATTGCAAACTCCAATCTTCATCTTTAAATCTTTCTCCTCAATCTTTAATGTTCAATTCCATGCTTGAAACCCTATGTGATGTGCTCTCTCCAAGATGGCCTCTTCCATTTTAGACCTAATCCATCACGATTTTCGTTCTCTAGTGAACTTCGAGAACTGGCCGTTAGCGAAACATGTAAATTCCATGTTTCCTTATGTGCTTTTGTTTTTTGCATTTTTTTTTCATTTTCACCCCTATTTATGTCTTTCATTGCGAAAATCATTTTTCATTCATTTTTTCAATAAAAAGCTGTGAATTAATAAATATACCTCCTATATAAATACAACAAAAAGAAAAGAAAAGATAAAAAACTAATTGTAATCATAATTCCAAAATTTTCAAAAAAAAAATAAAATTACAAATAAGTCACAAATACACAATTAAAAATCAAAACTTAAAACACGAAAATCACTTCATCTTCTCCTCCACCCCAAACCCCACACATTCCACCCCACTAACTATTGGGAATCTACTTAACATGCGCAGCGAAAAATTAAAATAGTTTTCGATTCCCGCTAGAATTCATCTTTGTGTTTAGATAGAAATCGTGATAAAGATGTACCTTTTAAAAGATCTGCAAACTCCTTTGCCATATATTTGTCCCAGCAACTTGGATCTGTCTCCCACGACTGTCCAATTATTCAGGCTCCAACGGTGATCCACACAGAGAACAAGATTGTAGTATTATGATTTTTCTTGTACTAGCAAGAATAATGAAAAATTTGTACAATTTTAAAAACCCTAATCATATTTATATAAGCCCGAACGGGCTTGATCTGACCCGGTCCAACATTTAATTAACCCATTTAATTAAACCCGATCCATGAATTAATTAATCCAATTAAACAATTCAGGCTTATGAATAAACAACCCAATTAATTAATTTATCCAACACTTGTTAAATTAATTAATTGACAAATCACAATCTTCCAGTTCTCTTTTTGTGTGCTACCCATTAAGTTTCCGATCACGATGCCTAGCAACATGAAATATTATTTTGATCTAATCAAAATCGATAAATTAAAACACCATTTTAATTTATCACCAATTCACACTCGTTGTCCAAGATTGACATCTAGCAATGTGTCAGGGCAATACATGTAACGCGAAATGTCACGTGGTATGACAAAAACCAAACTCGTTCGTTTACCTTGAAACTATAATCCCTTCGTCAATATGATCTGATCAATTACGAGATATGAAAGTGTGTCAATCTCGATTATAGATCATATCTTTCACTCCACTATTAAGCCAATATAAGTCGAAAACTCCTTTTCGACTTATGAGTACACCTTGGCCAAGGATTTCGTTATCGACTTAATTGAATGAAACGTAGATCATAATCTCTTACTATCTAAGAGTGATGAATCCTCTATTGATCATTCACAACCTTTATATGATTCTTGACATACCCGAACAATGCCGTATCAGCAGCTCTTGGCAGAGCAAAATCCAACACCGTCAAAGCATGACCGTCCTCATATAAGGTACTATGTCGACCTCAAGTCAAAAGGACCAATCCCACTACCGAACGTTAGAGATTAACTACTGACACTCAGATAGTTATCCATGTCGAATCTCTCTGTGGGTCTCCAATGTTGTGTTCTATAACAAAACATCCACTTGTTCATTTAAGTGTCACCACACTTTAACTTGTGAGATCAGCTACTTACTTCACAAGTAAGAAATGTCACACGTGATGGTCTATCCGTAATAACGATATCTGTATCTCGTTATTACTTACGACCACGGACGATTTAAGATTCAATTATATGTAATTTGTATCTCACAATCGCAACTCCTCGTGATTAACAAATTACGAAGATTTGAATCTATGGACTCTATTATTTAATTTAATTATCTATTAATTAAATAATAGATCTGCCATTAAATTACATTAATTACATATCAAAAGTATTTATGTCCAATGTTGATTGGACCTAGGGCATAACACTTACAAACTCCCACTTGCACTTGATCCAATCACTTATGTATCCAATATCATAAGAGTCCACATGACGATCATGTTTATGCTACAATAACTCTTTGTCAGTGGATCTGCAATATTGTTAAATGTGAGAATTTGTTCTTCTCTTTACGTCATTTCTATGTATTATCTCTCTGATGAGATTATACCACTTTAATATATGTTTAGATCATTGATGAGACCTTAGTTCCTTCGCTTTCGCGATGGTTCTATTGTTATCATAATACAATGGCATATGATCAACAATATTAGGAACTACTCCAAGTTCGTTTTTGAATATCATGATCCACATTGCAACTTTTTGATACTTCTGAAGTAATCATGTATTAGATTTCTACTATTGAATCAGCAGTTGCTTCACATTTGAAACCTTTCCAACATACCGCTTAAGATTAAACCAGTTTTTCCAAATGAAATCTTCTCAAGATTTCATCTATGTAAATTGAGATGAGTTAAGCAATCTTTTAGATTTACCTCTATAGATCAAGTTGCTTCTCCCATATCGTCCATGAATAAATCTTTTAACAACCATTATTTCAAGATTGACACATAAGGATGTTGTTTTCTATAATATTAGAATACGACAATGCTCCCACTATCTTCTTGTAAACACACAATTCGTCTTCAAATTTGATAAAATCAAACACTTTGACTTTTTCATCAAATCGAAGATTTCAGCTCTAAGAGACTTCTCTTAACCTATAGTCACGGTATGCAACTGTTGCAAGCAAAACCCGAATGGACTTCAGCAAGGTTACAAGAGAAAGGTTTCACTAAGGTCAACACTTAACCTTTGCTACTAGCCTTGCTTTGTATATATGGATATTCCCATTCATATCGACATTTTCCTTGTACACTATTTACAAAAACTTATGGGTTTTATTCAATCAGGAGGCTCGACCAAGGTTAAAATATTGTTCACATACGTCGAGTTCATCTTGAGTTTCATGGCATCTTGCTGTCTCTTTTAAGTCAACACTTGACTTTATTTTGGCGCAACTAGCAGGTTCATTATCATGGATCGATAATACCTGATTAGTAATCATAGATTAGCACCTTCTTGAAGGTCGAATGATCCTACTAGATTCACATGAAGCTGACATGTCTTCACGAGTCTTTACTTCCTGATCAAGAGTATGTTCTATATCAAATATGGGATCAAACTCAGATTTATCTACTTGGTTAACTATATCTGTGGACTCTTGAATTCTTTCAAGTTCTATTTTGCTCCCACTATCCTCCCTTAGAGTAAATATTTTCTCTAAGAAGACGATAAGTCGTGAGACGAAAACCTTCTTCATGATAATAGAATTTATATTCAATTGTCTGTTTTGAATATCCCCACATATACGTTTTTATCGGATTTAGTCTCAAACTTATCCGATTCAAGGTGCTTCAAATAAGCGTCATGGTCCCAAACTTTCATATGAGATAAATTGAGACTACTATCTTTCCAATACTCGTATGGAGTTCTGTTAACCAACTTAAATGTGACATGATTTAGTGTGTTGCACACTACAATCAATGCATGACCCCAAAACAATTTTGGAAGATTTGCATGGTTTGTTATTAATTGCACTATATCTAATAGTTAACGATTCATCCTTTTAGATACACCATTATGTTGCAGTGTATATGAAGGAGTCCACTGCAAGAGAATCTCATTCTCTCTCAGATAATCTAAATTTTATCTTTAAGATATTCTTACTTCGATCAGATCTTAATGTGAGGGTATCTTTACCTATTTGTTTCTCTACTTCTAGCTTGAATCCTTTGAATATTTCAAGAACTTCATGCTTGAATTTCATCAAGTATACATGATAATTGATGACATAAACGAAACTTTATCTAGCATTAATTGACATGGGTCTATATACACCACTATGTATTATGCCAATATTTATGCAGACTTATTCATTTTCAAGTAAAAAGAGATTTGATTATTGTGCCAAACAGACATGTTTTGCATTTGTCAAACGGTTCAAAATCAATTGACTCTCTATGTAATTTTGAAATTGCATTTCATCTATATGACCAAGTCTGCAATGCCAAATTTGGGTATTATCTAGATTATCACTTTTATGCTTCTTAACTTTTATACTCATTATAGAATGCTTAGTGTTTAGAATATAAATGTTTATTTTGTAGCTTACCATAACTATTAAGATCTTAATTAAGATAAGCAAGAACAACAATTGCCCTTAACATTAAAATAGTTCATGTCTAAACATGAAATTCATTTTAATGTTCCAGTTACGGTGGGTACAAAGCAACATTTCTCTAATTCCAATACTAAGCAAAATACAATAGCAAGAAATATGCTACTACAGGCAATGTAGCAACTTTTGCTCAACTTCAACGTGTAGGTCAACTTCTCTCTTTCGCAGTGGTCTACTTCTATTTAGTTTCTCCATATTTGTATAAATATAATATCTACATCTGGTATCAAATACCTAAAAAACTCGTGAAGTAGACGTAAGCCATGCAATATTTCTTCTAATGACCTTTCATTCTATAATGAAACCAAAGATCATCAGATTTGGTATTGTCCTTTGCTTTAACAGTCTTAGCCATATTGGACGTTTTTACAAAGTCCCTTTAGACTTCCTCTTAATATCCTTAGAGGAATCAATAGTTTGCCTACTACTAACTTTGATATCGAGCTTAACAGTCCTTAGCATGTTAAGCAACTTAATGAGTATGCATTCCAACTTATTCATATCATAATTCATAATTAGTTGCAAATAGCTCTTTTCGACGAAGATTACATAACAAAATCAATACTTAGTTCATGATTGAACTTATTTGAGACACTTCTCGATGTCAATCACCTTCAGTACCTTAGCATTAACTGAAGATCGCCCTGTCATTTTGTATCGGTATAGTTGCTTGGAAGTCTCGCATCCTTCCACACACGATTATTATCATACAACTCTTTGAAATAAAAAATCGTGAGTCAACATCTATACTCTCAAGTTGCTTTTGTAACTCAGGTGACGTAATGTAAACATCACATGTTGCAGTACTATCGTCATCACTGTGTTTATTACAGTAGTCATCTCTTCTTTAATCGAGTCATCGGCAAGTGTCTCTGGAAAGGGCTACTCAAGGACGTGACCAATTTTCTCATGCATGAGTACAATTCTAAAATTGCAGTGTCAATCAAGAAGATTTGATTTGGTTTGGTTGTTGGCATCTAGTATGCCACCCAAATACACATAGTTACTCACGATTCAATAAGTATAAAATGACAAAAACAAAAAGAATAGTATATAAAATGCACCAATTAATTTAACATGGACTTTTATTAAATTAATTATACTCTCACTATTTAACTCAAATTTATGACCCTCTCACATAAATTTATGGAGTCCATACTTGACTCCCAGTGAGTTGGGATCTCATATATTATATCAAGACCTTGAGTGTACTCAACAAGCCTTAATAAAATATTTGGGTAGATACTATTATCAATTGTATCTCCATACAACTCCTAGATCATTAAGCTGACAACTCTTTGTCATCACACATCTTATGTGTTAGTTTAACACGCCTCTAAAATTAATCTCCTTCAGTGTACTCAACAAAAGATAAATTTTAGTTAAGTCGAACCCATCATTCAAAAATATCTAATATTTCATAGTGTCAAACATATCCCTAATAGACCAGCCTTGAGTGTACTAAACAAGTTGTGACGATTTAGGACTCTGATTTTTCACTATAATGATGGAAGACGATTATAAATGTGACTTAATATTTTATGGAGGGATTTTGCATTCAAAGGTCTCATATATATATATATATATATATATATATATATTATGGACTTTTACTATCTAGTCTCCCCGAGCCAAGGAAAACTAGTTGGTCAATTCTTAGGGGGTATATCATTGAACAGTATCAATGCACCATCTATATGGTCTCTTCCTCTTCTTGTTTCTTCAATTAGTCCAACTGCAACCTATATCCTATACTAGTTGGCACGCAGGCATAAATGAAATTGAACTCGTAGGCCCATAGTAATAATAATAACAATAGCGGACTCGCAGATCCAAAATGATTAAGAGCTCGCAGACCCATAATAACAACAATAATAATGGGCTCGTCAGCCCAAAACACGATAAGAATAAAATTAACCATTAACACATCCACATGGTCAAATCCATAATCGTCAATTAGTAATACATTCATCATATAAATGTATGCCTATTAATATCTAATATCATAAGCAAACACGTTTCAAGTTTCTAGCAATTAAGGTCGTCTAAATTCTTTTAGACAAATGGATCGGAGCAATTAAATAATTAATTAATCATATTAATCAATTAATTTAATTAGTGGACATATTTAATTAAAATCAAATCTTAATTAAATATCGAATTAAAGTCCCATTCTAATTCCACAATTACATGGCGGAATTATTTAATTAAAATCAAATTTTAATTAAATATCAAATTAAAGTTCAACTCTAATTACAAAACTTAAGGCGGTTGAATTTAATTAAAATTAAATTTTAATTAGATAAAAAAAATTAGAGTCCAATTCTAATTCCAAGATTTTAGGGCAAACTAATTTAATTAAAATCAAATTTTAATTAAACAACATATTAGAGTCCAACTCTAATTTTACGAAAAATTTTAGGGCAAGATAATTTAATTAAAATCAAATTTTAACTAAATGTGAAATTAGAATCCAATTCTAATTACCAGAACATATTCGGGTGAATAATTAATTAAAATCAAATTTTAATTAAGTATACTCTAATTTAAATTGAAATAATATTTTAATCTAGAACAATATTCCTAAATAAAATAAAATTCAATTTGGAGTCAAAGTTTTAATATCTAAGTTAAAATCATATTTTAACAAAAATATAAAAGTCATCAATTTTAAATAAAATTTTAACTTGGGTCAAAATTAAAATTTATAGGTCAAACCCATTAAAATACAATTTTAAAAAAACATTTTAAAATTCAAATTCAAAACATTTTGGAAATTCCAATTTGACCCAACAGGAATTCGTAAACAGGCCCCTTCAATTTCTGAAATTGCATGGCTGCCCACAATTTAAAATTTGCCCATTGACTCCGAATTCAAATTACACACAAGGGCTCAAAATTTTGGAAATTTCAATTGAAGCCCCGTCTTCATTCCACAACTGAAAACCCTAAAAATGAAGATTTTTTTTTTTTTTTTGCTTTTCCCCTTTTGCGGCGCCGGTATTCCTCGTCGGCGGATCGTCATCGCTGTCACACAGCGACGGATGTCGCTGCTACAGCAGCGTTCGCGCTATTGTCTGACTGTAGCGCGAATGCTGCAGTGGAAATCTATAGCGCGTGACGCTCAATGTCGACCCACATTGCTGCTACAATAGCAGCAGCAACTGGCGCCGCCCAGCGCTCAGTGCCGACGAAATCTGCCGATAATTTTCAGCCTTCATTAGTATTATTATTTTTTTTAATACTCCAATCCAAAATACAATCTTCTTTTAAAATCAGATTTTAAAATTAAGAAAACTAATTTTTCTTCATTGCTAGAAACAAGAAAAATAATAACAATCAACATTTGACCGTTCAATCATGCAAATCAATTTCTAACAAACACAAAGAAGGCTCTGATACCACTGTTAGAAATCTACTTAACATGCGCAGCGAAAAATTAAAATAGTTTTCGTTTCCCGCCAGGATTTATCTTTGTGTTTAGATAGAAATCGTGATAAAGATGTACCTTTTACAAGATTTACAAACTCTTTTGCCATATATTTATTCCAGCAACATGGATCTGTTTTCCACAGCTGTCCAATTGTTCAACCTTCAACGGTGATCCACACAGAGAATAAGATTGTAGTATTAGGGTTTTTCTTGTGCTAACAAGAATAATGAAAAATCCGTACAATTTTGAAAACCATAATCATATTTATATAAGTCTGAACGGGCTTTGCCTGACCCGGTCCAACATTTAATTAACTCATTTAATTAAATTTGGTCCGTAAATTAATTAATCCAATTAATCAATCCAGGCCTATAAATAAGCAACCCAAATAACTAATTTATCCAAAACTTGTTAAATTAATTAATTGACAAATTACAATCTTTCAGTTCTCCTTTTGCGTGCGACCCATCAAGTTCCTGACACAATGCCTAAAGATGTGAAATATTATTTTAATCTAATCAAAATCGATAAATCAAAACACTCTTTTAATTTATCACCAATTCACATTCGTCGTCCAAGATTGACATCTAGCAATGTGTCCAGACAATACATGTAACGAAAAATGTCACGTGGTATGAAAAAAATCAAACTCGTTCGTTTACCGTGAAACTATAATCCCTTCGTCAATATGATTCGATCAATTATGAGATATAGAAGTGTGTCAATCCCGATTATCGATCATATCTTTCACTCCACTATTAAGTCAATATAAGTCGAAAACTCCTTTTCGACTTAAGAGTACACTTTGGCCAAGGATTTTGTTATCGACTTAATTGAATGAAACGCAGATCATAATCTCTTACTGTCTAAGAGTGACGAATCCTCTATTGGTTATTCACAATCTTCATATAATTCTTGACATGCCCAAACGATGCCGTATTAGTGGAACTTGGCAAAGCAACATCCAACACTGTCAAAGCATGACCATCCTCATATAAGGTACTATGACGACCTCAAGTCAAAAAGACCAATTTCACCACCGAACGTTAGAGATTAACCACTGACACTTAGATAGTTATCTATGTGAAATCTCTCGGCGGGTCTCCAATATTTTGTTCTATAACAAAACATCAACGTGTTCATTTAAACCCTTATTTGAGCCCCATTTTGGAGGATAAAATGAATTTTTGAATCTTGTATTGATGTAAAATGTGTGGTTAAAAAATAAGAAAAAATTTTTGATTTGCGTATAATATTATTTTATTAAAAAATGTGTGGTTGAAATGGTATCAAATCACTATTGAATAATGTATTTTGGTGGAAAAATGGAGCTCAAACAAGGGCTAAGTGTCACCACACTTTAAGTTGTGAGATCAGTTACTTACTTCACAAGTAACAAATTCCACATGTGATAATCTATCCATAATAACGATATCTGTATCTCGTTATTACTTACGACCACGGACGATTTAAGATTAAATTATATGTAATTTGTATCTCACAATCACAACTCCTTGTGATTAACAAATTACGAAGGTTTGAATCTACGGACTCTATTATTTAATTTAATTGTCTATTAATTAAATAATAGATCTGTCATTAAATTGCATTAATTATATATCAAAAGTATTTATATCCAAGGTTGATTGGACCTATGGCATAATACTTACACTAACCATATGTGCTTTCCTTCCCGTTAAATTTATACTTCCTTGGGAACTTGTAGCTACTTACATTAACACGAGTCGCAGAAGATTTCTCTCGCGGTTCAGTGAATCCTACCCCGGCCGTGTGGCAGCTTCATGGTGTGAGCTTTTACCACTGTTCTCGTAAGTCTCACTTGTGTTATCATTTTGGATCTCATACTCATTCATAAAATTACCAAGCTGCTAAATTTTTTACTAAATTACGGCAAGCAAACTTCCAATGTGAGCGCCAGCTTTGCAGTCTAGAGAAAATTAATTTAGCCTTTTAACACCAATGAAAGCAGAAAATTGGATATGAGAAGGGCAACCTGGTCTAATAAATTGAATAAACTAAACACAGGAACAAGTCATGGAACCACAGTATCAGAATAAAACTAGAGAGCTCAGAACTGAATTTGATGATAAACATTGTGATTACAACATAAATCAAGAAAAAATGTATACGCTTTATCCGAATACGGTCAAATTCTAGCAAAAACATCGTAAGAAACAAAAACTTGAATCAAATTTATTAGAATATTAGTAAATAAAAGCTACATCAGCAGGCTTGGATAAAGATAATTGCAACTAGAAACTGAAAAGCACCAGCAAAGCTTACAACATATTGTAGTTGAAGCCATACAAGAAATGCAAACTTCCTGTGATAGTAGAAAGGAAAACTTTAAAAGTAGAACTCATATTACTTCACGGAAAGCTAAGCTCGACTAATGAATAACTATTCTACACTTTTAAACTTGTGTGTGTGTGTGTGGAGTGGGACAGGACGGGATGGGGTGGGGTTTGGGGTATGGGAGAAGATGGAAGAAGATGAAGTGATTTTTGTGTTTCAAGTTTTGAATTTTTAATTATGTATTTGTGACTTATTTGCAATTTTTTGAAAAATTTTGGACTATAATTGTAATTAGTTTTTTTTTAAATTTAAATAGGAGGGTATATTCATTATTTTGCAATTTTGTTTAATTGAAAAAATGGATGCAAATGATGATTTTCACAATGAAATAAATAAATTGGGTTGAAGACGAAAAAAAAAATGAAGAAGAAGAAGAAAGATAGATACGTTTTACACAATGAACTTCAAATGTACGGGCTTTTTGTTCTAATAACCCATAATTTTTGTCTTCATTAGATCAACTGTGAATTGGTAGTTATTTTTTTGATGCTTTATTTATCATTTTAACGCAATTACAAATGTCATGCATTCATCAATAGGTGCTAGTATCTAACTAATATTGATTAATGTGCACGGTTAATAATTAGGGTTGTTTGATAGAATTTATTTGGGAATAATGTGTTATTGAATAGTATTTTTTGGAGAATGTGTGGTTAAAAAGTAAATTTTTTTTATTGATTTGTATGTAGAATATTTTATTGAATGAATGTATGATAAAGAATGATACAATAACAAACAATTTAAATTTGTGGAAATTACATAATACTAGGGATTTAAAGACTACAATACAAAAATCAGGGGTGAAGTTTATTTAATCAAAAATCAGGTATTAATTGGATATTTTATTAATAAATTATTCAATTTCAAACCCTAATTCATCCCATTCTCTCTCTACTCTATCTCCATTTTCTCTACCTTCTCTCTACTAGCACCACAGCCTGCTAAATTTGACCGTGACTAGCGTCGAGTGCCAGACGAGTGTTGATGCTGCGACGAGCGCCAGTGCTGCGACAAGCAACGATGCCGTGGCTACTGAGCGTCGATCTGAGCCCCGAAGATGCAGCTTTGTTGTGGTTGTGCATGTGGCAACACTGGTTGACGACAATGTAACAACCTCGCGACACACAAAAGATAGTTCAGAGTGTAGAAGTGTATTAGTGCGGTGTTTAGGTGTTTGTTGGGTTTGTTGGTTTTCAGAGCGGTGGTGAATGTGGTGGTGGTGCCGGGTGGTTGCAGTGGTGGGTTGGATTTCAACTTGAAGAAGTTGAAGAAGAGGTCGAATGAGTCTAGGAGCGAGTTGGATGAGTCCGAATTAGCGAGTTCGAACGAGGTGTGAGAGTGAATCAGTGAGTTTTATGTTGGGGAACGGTTGATGGGTGTGACGATGGTTTGCTGCTAGCAGTGTGAGTGGTGTTGATCGATTGTCGTGATATAATAAGGGTGGATCTGGCAGTGGTGCTGCAATGATGGTGGTGGTGCAATGGTGGGGGTAGTTATGACGCTGGTGGTGGTAGTGGTTGCTGTGTTTCGGTAGTGTTGGGTGGTTTTTGTTGGTAGTGGAGCTGGTGGTGGTAGTGTCGGCAATGAGGTAGTGGTTGGCGGTTGTGTGGTGTAGGCAGCAGTTGTGTGTGGTTGTTTTGTGGTGGTGGTTGTGCGGTGGAGGTGGCATTAATGTTGGTGGTGGTGGATGTGGGTCGGACGGCATGGGGTAAGGATGTTTGTTGTTGGTC
Organism: Olea europaea var. sylvestris; assembly: GCF_002742605.1. Classification (NCBI taxonomy): domain Eukaryota; kingdom Viridiplantae; phylum Streptophyta; class Magnoliopsida; order Lamiales; family Oleaceae; genus Olea; species Olea europaea. Next base: position 13,222,722 of record NC_036248.1, on the reverse strand, counting down.
TGGGTGGTATGGTGACGGTGGTTGTCATTCTTTTGTTGGTAGTAGTTGTGGCAGTGTGGTATAGTCGCTCGTGTTTTGGTGGTCGATTTTGTTGTTGTTGGCGGTGGTTGTGGTTGTGGTGGTGTTGTGGCGGGAGAGAGGTGTAATAGTAATTGTGACCAACTATTTGATTGCTCTGTGATCAAGTATTAGTGGTGAATTGGGATCGAATGTGGAGTTTTTGGTGTATGTGACCAATGATTTGGTCTGTAACCTTTAAAATTCAATAATCCGTGACTAAAAAAAAAATCCGTGATCAATAAATTTGAAAATATGTGACCCATAGATAAATTGTGATCTTTAATTTGAATAATCTGTGACATCGAAATAATCTGTGACCTACAAAATTTTTTATTTGTGACCATGAAATAATTTGTGACTAATTAGTTTGATCATATGTGACCAACAAATAAATCTGTGACCATTAATCGTATAATTATGGCTTTATTATATTTATATAATAAATTTTTTAATTATTTAAATATATACCTGAATTTTGTATTTTCAAACAATCTACCTGATTTTTGAATTGGTGTAAATAATACCCATGAATTATGAATTTTTCCCTTAAAATTTTTAAAGGATCAAAAACATGGGCTTATTAAGATTACATTCATGAAACCAAAATATTGAGTGAGAGCAGCCCAACTTTAATCCTAGGCTCATGTTCTCCTTTGTCGATCCAATTTGTGACAAGTACGCTTGCCTAGTGTCAGTAACGCAATATACTACCTGAAGAAAAGTTGGCTTACATCTATTACTGAATTTGGATCCAAATAGAAGATTGTCCAAATTAGAGATTCAATGTCAATTATCCTAAAGATAATGTATTTGGTTTTCATTGTTTTTAAAGATCTAGACAAAGCTTATACGTTCTTTTTATGACTAAAAATGACGTAGCACCTTTATATGAACTTAAGAAAAATTTAACGAATAGCTGTATAATGTTTGTTAGAATTTGATGCTATAGAAATGTAATTTACTTGATTTTAATTATAAGCAGTCTTGAGAGATTTCTTGACAGTTTGGCCAATTTCATTGGCTTTTGCCCTCTTTATAAGCCACTAGAGTGGAGCTCGTTGTCCTAATCATTTTAAGTTATAGTGTCCGACTTAGACATGTTTGTCATCGTCCTTTTGGAGAGATTTGATTGATTGGAAAGTTCGATGACACGGAGCCATTATCAGCATCTTGTTGCATGTATATCAAGCTTTATATAAATCAGTTACTTAAATGTCACATGTCACTTTATCATTTATCAGTTTAAAATATAGTAAACTTTTTTATCCAATTTTTTTCATCCATATCATTTCATGTCATTTTTTATGTACAAAAAGCATAATCCCTATCATAATACCTAAGCTATAGGTTTGTACTTTAGGTAATCATGACTTTCTTTTGATTGACTTTCGAAGACATCATCGTTAGAAAAATAACATTTCATTTGTGTCGTGAGAATTCTACTAGATGACATCTCCCATGATTCCGGCCTATGTGAATGGGCTCTTGGGCCGGCCTTCTGTGTTGCCTTGCTTGATTTTGATAAAAAGGCTCTTATTTTCATATTGGACACCAAACACTCAAATTGACATTCCTAATGAACCTCTAAAGAGAGACTCATTTTGAGGTCAATGTAGAGGTGTCAAGGAGTCGAGCCAAAACTTTCGGCTCTGGCTTTTTTACGTCGAGCTTTTTTTGGCCCAAGCTGAGAGCTCGGCCAAAAAAATTAGGGCTCCACACAAAGCTTTCTGCTAGGGCCAAGCCTACTTGATTTTTTGTTGTTGTTTTTTTTCCCTCTTCCTTAGCTACTAGTTTGGCAGCTAAAAAGCTGTCGATTAAGGCAGCATTTTGCTTTTAATTGGTAGCTTGAAATTTATTTTTTTAATTTTTCTTTGGCTTTTTTTTTTTTTTTATAATTTAAATCGGTCGGTGCGTGTAGCTCGAGTCGACTCCCCAAAAGGGGGCTCGACACGTACGTTCGAGCCACGAGTTAGGTCGGCTCGGGCTTTTTTCAAGTTGAGCCACGGGCGATCCGAATCGGCGAACCCGATTGCCATCTCTAAGTCAATGACCATAGAAGCAATACTAATTTGTTGAGGATAGGTATTATGTTACTAAAATCACAAGAGAATCTTAAATAATGATACTTCACTGGCCGACAATGCCTGACAAAATCCCTGGCTAAACACTCACAATAGGATGTGGGACCACTTTTTTGGAATTTTTTATTCACTCGAATCCCATGCGCATGTGAGAGAATGTCAAGACTTATGTTAGGCATTTTCAATCAACTCAGCTTAATTGATCTTGAAATGGCTAAAATGCACTTGCCGAGACTAGTAATGATTAAATAGACGAATTGATTATGCAATGCCCATATTCATAGTTGATGAAATAGACCGGCAATTGGGTTGAGACTCGGGCCCAAATATATCCCCTTCAAGTTTTAAAAGGTGTCGGCCGAAAATACACAAGAAGATTTCGAAAACGATTGACACTAAAAAAGCTAAAATATTCATAATCCATATGAATGCAACATAACAGGATGGGCTTATTTTTCCCACAACGGCGCTTCCTTTTTAACAATTCCATGATTTCATAAGTATGCAAATAAATATAATTAATTTATATGTTAAAATTTTAAATTAAGTAGCATGATTATACAAATGTTTTAGACGCCTTCCTTTTATACAAAATACATACATTTAACTTTTACAGATTGCGAGTTTGACACATAAGAAAAAATATAAATAAAAATATAATTGTTATCTTTAATAAAAGTATACTTTACAAGGGTGTCATCAACTTAGATTTTTATGGATTATGTGGAAATTTATTCAAATTCATGAAATTAATTAAAATTAAAAATTTTAAAATTCATTAAAATTTGAATTAAAGACGCCCGTTAAACTTTTTTTTTTTTTTTAATTCAAGTGGAGGGTAAATTTTTTCTTAAATTGAAACTTAATGGTTATTTTGGCTTGTTATTTTTAGTAGGGATCACGTCACGTCAAAAAGAAAATGGTACCAATAAATGAGGATTAGAGACAAAAGTGTGAAAGATAGTAAGGATTATAGATTCTAATCAAATTTTCTCATATCAATATAAAAATAATTTACTTAACGTTGACAACACGTCACATCAATTCATTGTTGAATAAATTTATCAGTGCTTAGTTTAATAAGTTTATGATGTGTCTCTATAATTGAATTAAATTTGTAATCTATCAATAAATTAATGTTTCGTGCAATTGGTGCTTAACGTAAATTAAATATAGATATTTATTAGATCATTTCTCTGCATATCGTGAATTAGTATGTTAGAAGATTTTGAATGCAAAGAGATAAGATTCAATAATATTGAGTGAGTAATTTTTGTTGGCAATGATTTGAGGTGGCGTTGGATGTAATATATAGCAATTTAAAAAGGTCACGGGTGAACGGCTACAAGAATCTCAAGCTTACAACCCGCCTATAATTAAGGGTAGACTGTTGCTACTTAGGACAAATTTTTTTAAAAATAATCAATAAAATTTCAATAAAACAACTCTTTTTAGGTTAAGTGGCTTATATGTGGATTATGTAACTTTACCAAATTATCGAAATTCTGATTTGTTACAAAGTTGGTAGGTTATTCATCATGAACCTATAGATTATCTTTATCAAACCCCGTCATGAAAAAAATGAGTGTACAATGTGCTAATCCCTATTTGATCGTAAAGTCGATTTATGATAACAGATAAATTCCGTATGTATCTCATTTTAGAGTACTATAAAAAAGACATATTGGTTCTATCTATAAAGTAATGATATCCTGATTAAGACATTACAATATCGTTCTATAGCAAATAAAGTAAAATAAGAAAGAAGGACATAGTATTTCCATCGATCGGGTATAGATTTCCTAGTTAAGATGGTGCAAGGGATATCTAGCCGTATAAAATTAATAGTTTTGAATAGAGTAGCTCCGAGAGGGTAACATGTTTAGTTTCATTTTGAATCCAAAGCCGAAAATCTACTTAATCTCAATATCTTACTTTGAGATAGCCGGTCACTAATGTCTTATGAAAGATCAAAAAGTAAAGATGAGATAAGATAAATAATTGTAATAATTGCCCTTAATACTATTGTAACAATATTATTTTCAATCTTGTTAACAAAATACGATTTTTTTTATTCCTTTTTTCATGTCACTTTCTTACTACATTTATAAATTATAATAGTCTTATCTTTAATAATGAAGAGATTAGTGCATAACAATCTAACAAAATAATAAAACAAATTATGCCTTCTAACTCAGGGCTATAGATGGCGACTTTGTACTACAGGACAAAACAACTTTAATTTTGATTTTCGTCTCTTTTCTACTACTTAAACAAACGTATCCTAGAAGCAGTATGGTCAAACAGTCAAATACCTTCATTAAATTATTTAAATATTTCTTATATTTAAATCCTTAAACTAATTGGTGTCCACTAACTGCAGAATATGAAAGAAGGGGGAAGAGAAAAAGTGGAATACAACAGGGAAAACTGTAGCATTGGTTTTCAACCAATCACCTAAATAGCAAAATGGTCATCAATCTTTATAAATGAGCAAATAAGTTCTACATTTAATATTATAATCATTTGCAAATTCAAACTTTGTTAAACAAGAGTGTCTTCGCAGGGATGATCAATCAGCATGACGGTGCAATCCAAATATGCAGACTTGCTAAGTAGAAAACATGTTACCAGTTGCTCAATTAGTTAAATGTGTATTTTGAGTAATATTTTTCACTCTTACTCGTGCTTATTAACAATCTATGTGACAATGAAGTCACTATTACATTATCCAATAAATAATAATATTGTGTCTGCTGAAGAATGAGCCAACGACTTATAGGTATTGGCTTGGTTAAGGGAACTTACTGGAACCGTAGCAAAAGCATGTCTTCATAGGGCAATTGTCACTACTTATGGGCCCGAACTTGGGTCATCTATCCATGATCGAGATGAAGCATGGGTGAAACTAAGTGGAGATCCAAATCGACTAATGTTGAAAAATCAGCGAATGAGCTGTGGTTAAGGGTGAAATATCAATCGATCCTAGATAATACTTTCCTTGCCCGAGAGATTGGTGGGGTACATAATCTATGTGCACTACACATATTTTTATAATTAGTTTGTTAGATCCTCGTACAATTTTCTTGTGCAATATATAATTTCACCTCCAAAATCGTTATGACGTTGTTGTTTATAAATCTCCATCTCGTTCTTGTCAACATGTAAATTATCTACATATTTGGACAATAGTAACCAAGAAAAGGGACCAGCGATCATTGATACTTTAACTATCAAGTCAACTGTCTAAACAATATATATATATATATATATATATACATACATACTTTGGCAAAATTTTGAGAAGAAATAAAAGTACATTTTACCTTTACCCGTGTGTTTGTATTTATGGAAGGATGATTCTTTTAAAGCAAAACATTAGGCTTATGGCCCTAATCCACGTGTTGTGTCATCATTGGTTCGCATGAGCCGTCGTTTTGTTATGGTATGTCTCTTTCACGAAGTATTCTTACTTGCATAGGCTGATCACTCTTCTTGATCTCCAAGAATTTTGTGTCGATTTCTAGGACTAGATAAGATAGTTTTCCTTATTAAAGATTTCCTTGGTAACTAGAGGATAAATGCGAAAGCATGCTTAGCCAAAGGCACTCAATCGAAAAGAGTTCGTTCGTTTAGCAACATGTGCGAAGACTAGAGGGAAGATAATAATGGCGAGGGCAAAGGCACATGCATTAGACCTTCACCTATCGTGGCGTGTGGACGTGTGAATTTGACACGTCATTCTACAAAAATGTCATGTTGCCTTTGTTGTTACTCATGTGCTTACATGGGCCTTTGTCAGATTCAGGGTTAACAATATATGTATGGACTTGTAAAAATAATACATCTTGGACCGTGGAAATATATTTTTTTCACTCTATATATTTTTCCGTATATCCAAACAAAATTTTCATAATTTGCCACACTAATATCATAAAAACATGTTAGACGTAAAACTGTTAGATTCTGACCTTTTGCTATATAAAGTTAGAACATTTTCAATAAGACTTTTTAAATACAATAAATTTTCTATTTTAGAGAGTTTATGTTTAAAAATAAGCTCAGATGTTGTGGTTAGGCCTTGTGTTTGCTTTCCAATGGTCACCAGTTCGAATCCCCTTAGAACCATTGAGGTGAGTACCTAACTGTAAATTTCAGGACTCCGTGAAATTAATCGAAGTGCGCATAAGTTAGCCCAAACACCCATAATCATTTAAAAAAAAAAAAAGACGCTCAGGTGTTGTCTATTTTTAAACTCTTACACTCTATTCTTATTTTATAATGATTGTATTAATAAGTTACATATTTTAGTATACTACTTAAATTATTTAAATTATATTTGAATTGATTGATTATTGACAAATATAAAATTTGTTAAATAAATTATGAGGATAAATCAATAAATAATACTTGAAATAAGTGGAAAGATCAATGAAGACTGAAGAGTCAAGATAGAGAACATTGCTACAATGTATAAAATATTATCCTTTAAATTTAAAGATGTTATCTCATATGTAAGATACTTTCATAAACAATCTATTGAAGATGTTCTTAGATGTGCGAAAATCATGTGACAGTTTAACACGATTTTGGACAATATTCATTACCGATTACCACTTGTAAAACTATAATAAAATGCCAAGGATCAAATTGCTATTTGCACACTAGGTTAGGGTCCATGGTACAAATATTTCATTACAATAAAATGGGAATAAACAAATTGCACATTGAGGGCCTGTTTGATTGGCCACATTTTTAATGAAAAATGGAAAATATTTTCCACCAAAATAGCTTGTTTGATTGCAGCATTTTCTAGGAAATTCCATTTCCACCTTTTCCCCTACACATGTGCATTTCAAATGAATTGGTGGAAAACCAATTCTCACCAAAATTAATTTTCCAGCTTTATTTATTTTTAATTTTTTTAATATTCAATAATGGGAACAATACAATTGTGAAAAATTAGATTCCTTTAATTGACAATTTTCATGAAAAATAAAGCCAAACAAATAGAAAAAAGATCCAAAATTCCAACATTTTTCAGGTGAAAAATTATACCAATCAAACACATTTTAGTTGACAATTTCCAAGAAAATAAATTTTAGAAAATTCAAATTCCCGAAATTTGTTTTCTTTTTATCCAAATTCTATTGTTGCAATCAAACGGACCCTAATATTTAGAGATAAATGAGAAGCGTAAATTGCAAGCAAGCAAGATCCACCAGTATATTCAGAGGACGCGTAATCAACGGCCACGTGGTTGTGCCGTCATCAGATAATTTACAGCCATTGGATGTAACAGGTGGGGCCAACCAATGGGCCCAACACATGTGCCTATCCCCAACGGTAACCCATTGATTTACGGGCTGATGGCGACCGGGGCCGTGTATTGTGGCCCAATCTGCTCCACGAAATTAAAGATAAAACGTGGCTTAATTAGTAATAATTCATTATTAGAACACAATGGCTGCAATCTTTAGGTAGGATTTTGATTACAATAAAATAAATATCTCACCCTTCACACTCGATTACTTATTTCGTCTCTAAGCATTTATATTAATTATTAGCTATATTTATGTCCCCGTCAAGCTCAAAATGCAATGAAATTTATAATTTTTATCGACTTTTTTCACCACATATTTCATCAATATCTATCAAAATTAACTAAAAATCCCATTTTTAAGAAAACTTAACAGAAGCTACATTTAAATTTAATTATGATCGCCTCTCATTGTCTATCCATAAATTTCATTATCAAGAAATGCATTCATAGCTTCTTCTACTAATAATTTCTTGATTTGGATCTATTTGATGTCAATACTTGGATGTATCGAAACTCTCTTATAAAATATATTAGTAATATAAAACGGTCTCTTTCGAAATTTCTTTCTTAAAACGTAATTTGATCCCACTGTATCTGATTAGGGCTTGCAAAAGGGTTACATGTGATTTGTTTGCTTTGTATGATACAATGTGTTTTTAAAATATTTTAGAGCAATTTAAAACTTCACAATGATTTAAAACAATACATTCTGTCTTTCATATTAGAAAATGTATTTTTTCCTTAATCAGTAATCCATAAAATCAACCAAATAATTATAGAGCGAACTATTTGGTAAGAACAGAACATTCACAATCAATTGTTGAGAGACCTGTATGCATATTAAAGGCCTCGATTGATAGCCATTTTTTTAAAAATGAGAATGAAAAATATAGTTGTTACGGGATCTACACAAAAAATAGAAAGTCAAATATAATGACTTGATGTGATGAATAACGATCATATTTTTCATTTTTGTGGCCAAATAATAAGAATCAAACGGGGGCTAAATCTTAAAATATTTATCATAGTATTATATAGTAGTACTATTATCAATACAGAATTGAATCGATCCGTTCAATTGAAAAATCATAATTTTATCTACGTATAGATAAAAATACAAAATTTAAGACCCATTAAAATTATCAAAGAACATACTGATTTGCTTCAAAAGTGACAAGTCCGCGATTATAATCTTCGTTACAAAATTCATCAGTTTATGCCAAAAGTTTATGTTTTTATCTATTTAATAAATTTTTTTTACTATCTAACTAACCATAATTCGATTATCCAACTCTTAGCCCCTGTTTGGTGGGGAATAAAATCAGAATTTTGGTAAATTTTGATAGAAGATGATAAAATATGTTATTAAAAAGTAATGAAACCCATAAAATATGTAATTAAAATTGATTGTTGACTTTAATTTAGATTAAGATCTAAAGTTTAATTTGTACAAAGGGAATTTAATCTTTTATCTCAATGCATTACTTGGATCGATTTTTAAAATATTATCCAAAAATTAAAATAAAGCAAAAGGGAATATCTTTTGAAGGATACACTTCACATGCACGGGAAAAAAATTAATAAAGAGAAGCCGAAACCTCCGGGTTACATGCCTGCCCATCGTGTTCACACTAAAACCGGTTACCGGTCAAAACTAATGTATGAAATATGAATGCGTTGATTCCCATGGCAACTAACCCGCTGTTTTCTTAAGTTCCGGACAACCCTGACCGGCGATATCCAGTCAAGCTTTCTGCCCAAGAATCCACAGGAAAAAAAAAAAAAGAAAAGGAAAAAACGTCTGCCCCAAAACGAAACTTTATTATTTGCAATTTGCACTTTCTCCTCGCATTTTCACACACTCACATACCCACTCCCTCTCTCTCCCTCTCTCCAAATCTCTCTCTCTCTCTCTCTCCAAAACCCTTTTTTCCCTTGAGCTTCTCTCTCTAAAAGACACAAGATAAAGGGAGAGGTCACTTTATTTCATGAAAGTTTTGGCATTCTTCATATACATATAGATCGATGGAGGGTAAAAGGAGTGTAAAGATGGAGGATCCGAACCCGTCTTCATTATTTTCGGATCGTTACCTGGTGAGTGGTAATTATTCACTCACGGGTTTGGAGGATTTCACAATTGATGGTGAAAATGGGTCATTAGGGTTCATGGAGTTGCTAGGGGTTCAGGATTATGGCCCTTCAGTTCTTGATATGTTACAAGTAATCCCAAATCAGAATCAGACTAGTACAGTTGATCAAGAATCATCAGAGGTATTGAATACACCTGCAACACCGAATTTTTCCTCTATTTCTTCAGAATCTAGTGGTGGTGGTGGACAAAATGATGAACAAGCTAAAGAAGTTGTAGACGAAGAAGATGATGAAGAAGAAGAAGAACAGAAGCAGAAGATAAAGAAACAGTAAGTCATCGGTCTATCTATTTTTATGATCTATTTATGGACAGATCAAAAAGACGTGGGGTGTTTTGAATATATATATGACGTTGACCTGTAGAAGTCAGTAAAATTATTACTTATTTGCTATTTCACGCTCATGAGAACAGGTTGAAACCCAATAAAACGAGTCAGAAGAGGCAGAGAGAGCCAAGATTTGCTTTCATGACAAAGAGCGAAGTTGATCATCTGGAAGATGGCTACAGATGGAGAAAGTACGGCCAAAAAGCTGTAAAAAACAGTCCTTTCCCTAGGTAAAGTTTAAACTCAGAAATTAAAGGCACTAATTAGTCCCACATCTTTATGTACCATAATAATTATTCATCTGCTGAAGTACCCCAGTTTAGTTTTTCACAGGTACGTTAGAACTTTGTTTTATTGTTTATTACGATCAAGTTCTTATGTTCAATTTCTCTACTTTTTTATGGTTTAAATCATCAGGAGCTACTATAGGTGCACTAATGCTTCATGTAGTGTGAAGAAAAGAATAGAGCGGTCTTTGAATGATCCAACCATAGTTATGACTACATATGAAGGCCAACACACTCATCCAAGCCCGCTGATGTCTCGAGCAAACACTGCTGCTGCACTGATACCGTGCTCGGGATTCTCCACCGGCGCATCCACTGCCACCTTTATGCCGTCGCCGCTGCAAATGAGTTTATCATCCGTTGGAGCTGATCAAGTCTATTGCAACTATTCTACACCATTGAATTTTGGTTTTATGGGTTCTACGAATATTAACTGTGCTGCAATTGCGAATCAGAAGCGCTTTTGCACTCCACCTTCTGCTTTGATAACAGATTATGGGCTTCTTCAAGATATTGTGCCCTCCACTGTGAGAAAGGAAGAGTGAAATAATCACTTTTTTTTCCTGACTTGACTTATTACTAGACATTGTAGATGAAATGAAGCATCCATTATTGGAATCTGATTCTCTTAATCGCTGTCTCTTGTTTTACCCTTTTTTGTCCAAAAGAAAGCAGTATCGTATATACATAATTACAAACCCTAATATGACATCTTTTGGAGGTGTTAGTTTTATTATCATCAAGACATATACCTACTTTGTTTGAAATTACAATGTTGTCTCTAATGATGATCATCTTAGGCAATGGGGCTTAATTTAGGGTTCTAAATTTTTTGCTTGCATTCTTCATCTTAGCATAGGCCAATTCTACCATACTTTTCGAGGATAAAATGAAACAAAGACAACACATTTTGAAGATGAACTAAGGATTGACAATTTAAATGGTCGAGACATATTTCCACATAGCTAAAGAGGTTTATAGAATGACATGATTCAGACAACAATTTACAAGGAGGGGTACATATATTGGCTAAAACTAACATAATATATTGTAAGATCTAACTATGAACGGGACGATTCCAAATTTATCAGTGATTGGTACTAATAAATTGTTCCCTTGGCTTCTTCATGTAATTACTCTAATTTGTCCTTTAATCTTTGTATTTTGGTGTTACGGGAATGTGCATTTATAACAAGACCATTTTTAGTAGCTTCCACTATCAACTCTATAACCTTCAGGGTTTCTCCCCCAGTCCACTTCTTTGTCTGTGAAGTTAGAATACCCATTTCTGGTAAACAGAGACATGAACATGGTGGGAGGGTAATAAATGGACAAGCTTCTATGTATGCACGTGGAACAGAAAATAATTGACTTTAACAAATGAATTGTCCCACTTTTCATCTTCATTTTTTTCCAAATAGCATGAGATGTACTCTGGTGGTTCCATATACATTGAATCTTACATGGGTTTGTGAGTAATTGAAACGTGGTAATTAGTAACGAGCACGCATGCGAACCGAAAGGATAAAGAATATGAACATAGAGTCGGTTCAAGATTCTAATAAAGTTTACTGTCTGCCTTTTTCTAATTTGATTGGCTTAGCATCGAATCAGTTCATGTCTGAATTTACTTTTGATGGAAAAGTATGAAATATGGTAAAACTTAAATTGAATTATATGCATTCATCTAGAAATATTGGTGCTTGAATTTTGATAAAGTTTAAAGTCTACCTTCCCAAATATTTGAATGACTTTAACGTTGAAACACTTTTGAGACGTAGAATATATATATTTATTTAAATTTATTTTCTTTAAGAGCGTGTTTGATTAGCTTTATTATTCATGAAAAACGTGATTTGTTCACTCAATTTTCTACTTTTCAAGTGTTTGACTGACAATTTATTCCATGAAAAATAGTATTCCGACAATATTTTTCTCAAAAAATAAGAAAGATATCTTCTTTAAGAAGGGTGGCTTCATTTTCCAAGTTATTCACTCTATTTTCTCACTCATCTACCCACTAAAAAATGAATATTAATAATGTTTTCTATGTTAAAAACTAAATCAATCGAACACATTTAGTTAATAGTTTTTATACAAATAAGTTATAGACAATTCAATTACTTAAAATTTATTTCCTTTTCATACAAATTTGATGCTCGTAATTAAATGCACACTAAATTTTATTCACATGCAAGTTTAATTCATTTTTATTAAAAGAGGTAGTCTTTATAACTAGTTTGTACAGGACGCGCATACACACTGACATGCGTACGTGTAGGAACAAGGTATTAAATATAGTGTAAACACACGTTGATGAAGAAATAAGGTAATTCAAGTTATCCATTTGCATAGAAGAAACTGTTGACAAGTAAGAAGCAGGTGTCACAAAATGTGCAGAAGCGTGTTTAAGTGTTACACTAAGCAATGCAGACTGTTCAACTCTGAAAAATAGGAGAGTTTATTAATGGTTGGTTAATAAATGACAAATCTGCTTGTTTATTTCTTATTAATGTTTGATGACTCACTTCCACCTACCACAGACTGCCATTGACTAATTCTACCAAAACGTTTGATGTACAAATAATAAATTGGAGTAGACAATAAAAAGGGATCAAGAACCAAAAATATCCTCGAAAAACTATTTTTAAACAAAATTAGAACAAAGACTCGTAGGATTGACATGCCGGGCTTAGCTGTACGAGCACATATCTAATTGGTCCACTCAAAGTCAATGTTGGTCTGACACGGCTTATTCTGCACCCTTAGTTACCTATCTGAGCAAACAAGTTATAAGTTAGGGTATGTTCGGTAGAGATTTTGAGAATTGATTTTTTGATCGTTAGGAGACAAGTTGGGACACCTGTGGAAGAAGAAGTCAAAAATTACTGCTGAAATAATACAATAACGGTTAAAAAAAACAATTTTTTATATAAAAGATCGCTTCCAAACGAGACCTTAATATTTGACAAAATTAAAAATTATTTATAAATAGTCAAATTTTATTTTCAACGACACATTATAATGAATTCATAAGTTTTATTAACTTATTAATCACTAATTTTTTTCTATTCTATAATTAAATGGATTATAGATTCTTTTCAAAAGGAGGCTACGTATAGGAAGACCAACTGCTGTAATCTTGTACGAAGAACATAGACTAGACCCTTCTATTACATGAGGGGCCTTTGTGCGTCAGAAAGAAACAAAAATTTGGTGGGCAGTGAGGGACTTATAGGGACCTAAAAATTCATGTTCTGTCCAAGCGGCAAAAACATATTCACGGCAAAGAGACCATTCGAAAGTCATAAACAAGGTTTGGGTTACTTCAATGTCTTTTCAAGTAGTCCTCGTTTAGGGGTGGTAATGAATCAAGTCAAGCTGACTCGATCATTAAACACACGAAACCAGCTCATTTTCCTCATGGGCGGAGCCACACTGTCCAAGAACCCCTGACTCGACTCTTTTTTTTTTTAAATAAATAATAAAATAAGCTAAAAAAAGGAGCTATCTCCTAATAAAATAAATAAATAAATCCAATTTGACCCATGGATGATTCTAGTTGACTTTGAGACGAGCTAATGGGTCAAGCTAAGCCCTCAAGAAATTCCGTCCGTTTGTCACCCCTATCCTCAACAAGTCCATTCTCTCTCGTTCAAATCCAATTCCCTTGGTTCTTTCCATGGAGTGAGATGATTTTGTTGGCAATCCATAATTATCCATGTAGCTTCATAGTTCACCCTTGGAACTCAATTGAGTTGCTCATTATATGTATGACCTCAGAGTGCACCAATTCGACATAGATGAAAGTGCACATCTTGCAGCATACTCACCCTTCAATTTACATATTAGGGTGCAATGGATTCAATCATAATCCCTAACAAGAAAAGGGTGGTTGAGGGACAGTTCAATATTGCGATTCCAAATGCATTCTATAAGAGGCAACGCTACTAAAGTAAACATGCTGGAAGTCAAATAACTTACATTAGCTCACAATCAAGTTTTATTTTCAAAGATCAAACATCCATTTTCCAGGCATAACCCTATAAATCGATATAAACTTATAGAATAATGTTATTTAGTCTCACTGAAATTGCAACTCCAATTTAAGTGGCGCCAATGTGACATTAAATGATAAGTGAAATTATATGGATTATTTGATTCCATCTTTCATTTAATAGATCATCTAGCGTCACCTAGATGGGGTTTACAATTCAGTGGAGTTACATAACATTACTCAAATTGAGTTATAAGCCAAGATTGCAGTCGGCTCTACACAAATGTCACTTCTGGAACAAATATTTAATCGGCCTCATCCTCTGTATAAAAGTATATTGGGTGTAAACAATCTTAGTCGTGAAGACACTAAAAAGGACAAGCAAAGGATAATAAATAAATAGAGAAATCTACTCAAGTTCATAGACTTGACTTCAAGTCAAGAGTTGCAAAGGATTTCCGTGGTGGTGGTGTTCATCTGCTCTTCTTTTAGTCTGAAAGTCATCGCACACAGATAAAGAAAGAACTGCATGTACAACTGAGATTATTTAAAACCCATCAAACCTAACCAACACGGTATGTTTATTGTTTGGTATGATATATTAGACATTAATGCACGGTAGTAAAGAGCATAGAGAAGTTAAAATTTTGTTCATTGTATTGTATGGATCTATCCAGCATTGCTTGCCAAACATGCATAGAGGCGAATAATTGAACTACCAAAACTTGAAACCAAAGAAAAGTTCGCATTCAATAGCCTAATCCAATTACCAAAATCAAAGAAAAAGCAATGGTAAAACAACACAATTTATGCTCTTTCTAGTGCAACTACTGGGCCTTTTGTTATCTGCTCATGTAATGATTAAGTCCCTGAAAATTCAAAATACATAAAAATCAGGCTCTTGTCCTGCACTAAGCAACTTCCAGACCATTGCTGTCCCACAATTCACATCACTTGCTTGCAGCATGGCGCCTATGCTATTAAAAAATAAAATAAAAAAATAAAAAAATTTCTAATGAAATGAAATGTCACATGTTCTGAAGAAAACGAAATCAAAATTAATTTCTTTAACAGGATTTTGAGTAAAAACATTGTACACTGAAACAAGTGGAAAATCTTCTACTATACTATTTCATATTGCCCTATGTGTTTCTCAGTTACTTGTGTCTTTCGAATAAAGGAAAACCAGAAGGCATTGAGTGGGGTGATGCATTTTTTGAAATTGAATACACTTATTATGGATCCAATGGGATATTTGGGTAAAACAGAGGGCTCTCATGGAGGCATAGTACACGGCTTGAATTGACATTTGCTTGCATTTTGTGAGAAACACGTTTACTTATCAAGCAACAAATAAAAAAAAAAAAAACATAGAATAATTTGAGACTTGAGTAAACTATATAAGATAATATATCGTTCCAATGTTGTAAAATAGGATACAATGCTAATGAATTTCCAATGAATGCAAAACACGAAAGGAAGGCAACTAGTCTTATATACACTGACATTCATTTTCAACATCACAATCCAAATTTGCAATGGAAATAGTTTTACTTACACTCACAATGGGGGTAGGGACCACAAGCCAACATTTTTTAAATTCATATAGAGTCCACTTCTTTTCTGAGAGCAAGTAATCCATTTTATAACAATGTATTTGTACATATATATAGTTTTTAAAAAGTACTGAGTAGTCAAATAATGACCAACTATTGCAGATGAGAACTGCTGAGGTATCTGAAAGGACTTCTTGGGCTGAAGCTGCACAATAGTGATATTTGTTGCTGCTTCAGCTTTTATAATTCTCGTTCATAAAGTGTGTACTCCTCTGTCCTCAGATTCCTACCACCACTTGTCACATTTTCAAACTCTCATCAATGATATAAGGTAGTACATATAGAATGGAATTGACCCGTTTTATCAAGTAAGATTATCTTATTGCTCTTATCACATTCTATTTACTGTGACATCTTGCTACTTGAAGGCACGGAATTGGGAGAAGATGCAATGGAGGATCTTGAGATTATCAGGGTCTTGAGTCCATTTGCGGATACTTCTAACATGCTAAAAATCTCTTTAGTATGATTTACAAGACCAAAATCAGAAGTCTTACAAATTAGTGCATCATATCCTAATGTTTGTTTACTGCAAATCTCTTGTCATTTATTTTATTCTTCTGTTCCTAATATTCTGGGACAGAATAAGTCAGCAGCAAGGTGTCAAATAATAGACTATTCTACTCTAGGCTGGTAGGATTTTATGTAAGTAGTTTAGGAGAGTTTGTTGTGTATTCAAGTCTAAAACATAACAATCTGATGTAACAATTTCAATGCTTCAATAACACGTTGTGATTATTCTCTAATATTTCCTTAATTCTCTGTTCTCTGTTTTGTTATAAGAAGCACATCCCAATTTTGTGTAGAGAAACAGATTCCTAAGTCACAATCTCCTCGTTTATATAGCAAGATACTTCAAGAAAGTAACAGATAAAAAGACACTTGTGCAAAATGGGAAGAAAAAGGGCAAACAATGGCCAGTATAGCTACCCATAAAACATTTCATTTTTAGTGGAACATTATTGCCTGAATTAAGGTCAATTAATACAAAATGATTCAACACTGATAACCAATATGATAGAGATGGTGCATTGTCGACAACCATGAGAAACTTGACTAATGCAATAACGACCAGATCTTTCTTAACGGCGGGAAATGGAAGGGAGCGGGCAAACTTTAGGGGAAAATTACACATTTGAAAAATGCCATCAGGAAGTAAATCGAAAACATTGATTAGGTTGATTAATTAAAACTGCACCGGAGTGAGAAAATTGTCTCTTGCGTCCCGAAAGAGGCAAGAAATCAGTACTGCTGCTGTCAAGGTGGCAACCTATGTAATCATCTGCAAGTCTTTAAAATTGCACTGATGACTGTGTTCTTAGCGGTTCGGGTGGTGCTCATGACGGCCTTGGCAGTTTCAGCGACGGTAGCCGGAGGAGAAATGCCCTCTGTCGTTGCCTGTAGTGACAGAAAGAGTCGTATCAAATCAACGTCGTATTAATGCGATGTCGCAGAGGTGTAGTATCATGTTTGGCTAAGCTTACAAAAGTTTTGCTTACAAGAAAGTTTCGGATTGCCGTTATTTACCTCCACAATTTTTATATATTCACCCCACTCCATATTCATCCCTATTAAAGTATTAAAAAATTGAGAGTTTATCATTCCGTATTGTAGTTGTAATAATATTTTATATACTACACTTTAAACTCTACAAATGGTATCAGAGCTTAGGCTAGTGGTAAAAAGTGTTAAAACAACCTGAAAATTGGATTGGAAGTCGAAGGGGTTTGATTTTGTTTGAAAACAAGTTCAGCAGAAACTTTGAATCCATTTTCTAGAAAAACTATACATCTCGGAGACCACCACCAGACTCCAGACGTCAAGTAGTATATATCGGTGCAGCGCGTGTAACACAAGCGCCGACGATGGAGGCGGCGCATGAAACCACGCGTAGAAGACAGTATCGGCGCGTGAGGGCGTGTGAGGAGGATTCAACCGGAGGTCAAAAGAGATAGATTGTTCCTTGATTAATTTCTGACCTTCTGGTAGTATTGGATTTCAGTTTGGTGCACTGTGAAAGCAAATACAGTTTCGAGCAGAAAAGTGGAAGCGGAGAAACTTTTCCGTTGGCTGCTCGATGGTGTTTCAGCAGCTTGTGGATGACTTAGGGCAGTTACTGGAGGCTTTGGATCGATAAAGACTCGTATCTCTCCTTATACGAACCAATAGATTGGTTGCTTGATTTGCGCACTCTAACACCCTCTCGAATTTACAATTGAAATATTGTGTTATTTGCTGCCATATTGTTACTTAACTCTTGTGATATTGGTTATGTGTTATTTGTTATGATATCATCATTTATGTCATCTTAGAAAGTAATTTATACATAAATTGGTTTGAACTTGCATTTGTGTGTGAGTAAATTGGCTAAGTAAATTTTTTTTTTCGAAAACATTATTTTGCTAATATGGCCTCTCGAGTTGAATTGACACAATTCAATGGTAAGGGAGATTATTCCATTTGAAAGCAAAAAATGAAAGCTATTTTAATTCAACAAAAAGTTTTTAAAGCTCTTGACGACCCGGAAAAATATCCCGATGCATTAAAAGCTAAACCGGATGAAATTATTGAGATGAATGAAATTGCACATAGTTTGATTGTATTTCATTTTCTGATGATGTGTTAGGACAAGTTGAACAACATAAAACTGCCAAAGAGTTGTGGGAATCACTTGACAAGCTTTTTTTGGAAAAATATCTTCCAAACAAAATACATTTGCTTCAAAAACTATTTAGTTTTAAGCTAGACCCGGAGAAGGATCTTGAATCAAATTTGAGTGACTTTAACATATTCGTCAAGTGTTTGGCCCACAACGACAAGAAATTTGATGATAAGTATCTAGCGGTTATACATTCAAATGCTACGCCCGAATCTTATAGAGATATTAGGAATGCTATCACGTATGCTAGGGATACTTTGACCCAAGATATTGTGACTGATGCTTCGAAGGCTAGGGAACTAGAGCTTAAGAAAGAGTCGAGGGGTAGCTCGAGAGAAGAAAGTTTATTTGCTAGATGGAGGAATGAGACGAGGGAGAACCATTTTCAAAGTAAGAAGGGCAGAGGAAAATCGAAGGGTATTTCTAAGTCTAGAGATAAGAGTGGTAAGAAATGCTTCCATTGTAGCAAGTTAGGATATTTCAAGAAAGACTGTAATGACCTTAAAAAGAAACAAAGACCGCAGCACAATGATGATCAGAACTTCGTTACTGTAAGTGATTCCCTCGATTGCCTACATGTTATGACTGTGTCAGGAGATTTTGACACCGAGGTAAATGGTGCTCGTGATAACATACATGTCATGAATGTTTTTAATATTGACTTTGACACTGAGTGGGTATTAGACTCAGGTGCTACTGTTCATATGTGTCCTGTTAAATCTTAGTTCTATAACTATAGAGATATAAATCCTAGAAAAGTATACTTAGGGGATCGTACACACAATGTAGAAGGAGTAGGTGATATTGCTATTAGGATGCATGATGACATTATCAGACCACTTAGAAGTGTTAAGTATGTCCCGGGCCTGACAAGGAATCTCATTTCCTTAGGCACTCTAGAAGAAGAAGGTCATGAGTTCAAATCTCATGCCGGTACTTTAAAGATTTGTAAAAGATTTCTAGTGGTTATGAAAGGTCCCAAGAATGTGTTATATGTCCTTCAAGGTAAAACCTTGGATAGCAAAGAGTCGGCATTATCTTTAGTTTGTGAAGATAAATAACATCTTTGGCATAAGAGGATTGGACACATTGGGAATAAAGGATTGAAATACCTTAGTGACCATAATTTACTTGGTAAGGATAGTGTTACACCTTTAAGTTTTTGCGAGACGTGTGTTCTAGGAAAATTACACAGGGTTAGCTTTGGGACAGGTGAACACAGCACTAAGAGACCATTGGATTACATTCATGCAGATTTGTGGGGTCCTGAAAAACACCCTACACATGGAGGAAATAGATTTTTTCTATCCATTGTTGATGATCACTCGAGAAAAGTTTGGGTGTATTTCCTTAAATCCGAATCTGAAACTTTTAGTAAATTTAAGTCTTGGCTTGCCTTAGTTGAAAATCAAATGGGAAAGGTGTGAAAACTCTTAGGACGGATAATGGTTTAGAGTTTTGCAACTTCGATTTTGATAATTTCTGCAAGGGAAATGGTATAATGAGGCACAGGACTGTAAGACATACCCCTCAACAAAATGGGGTAGCGGAGAGAATGAATCGGACTTTAATGGGTAAAGCTAGAGGTATGATGATTAATTCTGGGTTGTCTAAAGGTTTTTGGGGCGAAGCTATGTGCACTGCTGCCTATTTAATAAATAGGTCACCTTCTAGTTCTGTTAACTTCAAGACTCCTCAAGAGTTGTGGTCTAGAAAACTCCCATATTTGTCACATATTAGAGTGTTTGGTTGTGTGGCTTATGCACATTAGGTTGAGGGAAAATTGGACCCTAGGGTTACTAAATGTGTCATGTTAGGTTATCCAGAGAGAGTAAAATGATATAGACTATGGGTTTTAGGTGTAAAGGGCATTAATATTATTAAAAGTAGAGATGTAAAGTTCAATGAACTTGATATGCCTTATCTTAAAAACCTAGTAAGTCAGAACAAACAAACCGAGGAAGGAGAATCTTCTACTGAAAAAAAGATGGAATTTGAGACGAAGAGATTATGTGATAATCTAGAGGATAGTGAAATACAACCTCAAGAAGAATTTGATCAAGAAGCAGTAATAGAATAACCTGAACTTGGAATTTCTGAAACTGTTGTCCCTAATCAAGAAATATTTGCAGGTACTAATTTGGATTATTACCAATTAGTGAGGGATAGAAGGAGAAGACAAGTGAAGCCCAATTTGAAATACATCTCTTCAAATTTGATGGAATTTGTCCTAGTTTCGGGTGAAGCCTTGGAGTCAGTTGAACCGACTTCATTTGAAGAAGCGGTTAACTGTGAATATTTTGAAAGTTGGAAAAAGACAATGAAAGAAGAGATCCAATCTCTAAACAAAAATGAGACTTGGAAGTTGGTTGAAAAATCAAATAATCAAAAGGTAGTCCATTGTAAATGGATCTACAAGTTAAAAGAAGGAGTAAGACTTAAAGACCCTTTAACATACAAAGCTAGGTTAGTTGCGAAGGGATTTACTCAGAGAGAAGGAATAGACTATAATGAGGTATTCTCACCTGTTATTAAGTATAAAACTATCAAGTTAGTCTTAGCCTTAGTTGTCTAGTATGATTGGGAGTTGGAGTAACTAGATGTTAAGACGACTTTTCTTCATGGGGAGTTAGATGAATTGATTTACATGTCTCAACCTCAAAGGTTCGAGGTGAAGGAAAAATCAAAACTTGTGTTTGCTTAGAAAGTCCTTATATGGTCTTAAGCAGAGTCCTAGGCAATGGTATAAGAGATTTGATGCTTATATGCTTAAAATTAGTTTTAGGAGGAGTGAATTTGATGCATGTCTATACTTTAATAACTCTAAAATAGGTTGCAAAGTTTATTTATTGTTATATGTGGATGACATGTTGCTTGCTAGTCCTAGTAAAGATGAAATCATAAAGATGAAAAACCTTTTAAAATCAGAATTTGACATGAAAGAATTAGGAGAGGCAAGAAAAATCCTTGACATGGTTATTAAAAGGAGTATGACTGATAATAGGATGACTATTAATCAAGAGTCTTATTTGGATAAAGTGATAACCAAATTTGGTATGAACTTTTCTAAGCATGTCAATATACCATTCGCTACACACACAAACTTATCATCTGCACAATTCCCTAAAACTGAAGAAAAAATGCATGAAATGAGTAATGTTCCCTATGCTAATGCCATTGAGTCTGTAATGTATTCTATGATTACTACAAGGCCGGACTTTGCATGTGCAGTTAGCTTCTTAAGTAGGTTTATGTCTAACCCAGGTAAACCACATTGGACTGCACTTAAATGGCTATTAAGATACCTAGCTGGATCTTTGAAAATGGGATTAGTGTTTGAAAGAAGAAGTAACAAATTAAAACTTAAAGGATATGTAGATTTTGACTTTGCGGGGGATAAAGATCAGAGGAAATCTACCACTTCTTACTTCTTCACTTTAGGTGATAATTGTATCACTTGGAAATCACAGTTGCAACCTATAGTTACACTCTCCAGCACTGAAGCGGAATATGTTGCATTATATGAAACTGTAAAAGAATGCATGTGGCTGAAAGGCTTTCTATGTGAATTAAACTTCTTGAATGATAATGCTATGATTTTTACCGATGGTCAAAATTCATTAATGTTGTGTAAAAATCCTGTTTATCATGAACATACAAAGCATATTGAGGTGAAGTATCACTTCATTAGGGAGAGGTTAGCTTCTGGTGATTTTATTTTGCTTAAAATTGCAACTGATGATAACCCTGCAGATGTTAGAACAAAAGTACTTGCGGTTGGTAAGTTCAACAAATGTTTATCAAAACTAAGTATTAATAATGGTTAATTGTTGTACAGGTACTAAGTTGGAGTGAGCGATGATGATAAAAATAAGACCACACTAATGGATATCACTTGTAACCGAGGACTTTGGCGATGGATGTTATGTGATCCAAGGTAAAGATTTGTAAGGTGGATCACATCCTATTATTGGTGCAAGTTGATTGGTCTAGAGAATGTGACTTGGATTGTGCTAGTTATGGAGTAATATGGACCATAGATTAAATCGAATGGTTGGATTTAATCTCATGGTCAATTACCTATACTAGTGTTGTCATTCTCTTGTTGATCATAGTACAATATTTGACTTTTGAATTCAAATGAATTGGCTCTACAATTACAAGACCTTTTCATTCTCTCGTTTTTGGACTTGGTATAACATTTGATTGAGAGCATAGAGAGGTAACCAAGTGGGAGCTTTCCATAACTCCGGCGAAATTCTTGGTGGCTTCCGACGGATCCTTTCTCGATATATTCATTGCCATTCCCGTGGACGATGGTGCATGATCCGATGTGGCACAAATTTGAGCTCAACATCAAGAACACTTCATTGGTGGTGTTGAAGAAGTTTTGGATCGTTTTTGGTTCGATTTTATACTTTGAGACTTTATTATTCAACATTGTAGTTGTAATAATCTTTTATACACAACACTTTAAACTCTACCAAAAAAAAATTACTATTTTCATTCATATCACATTATAATATTGTCCTTATCAATTCATTTATTTAAACATTATAGATTCACACAAATTTTATATATTCATCACACTCTAATTACATCGATAATACAATTTGATAATTTTAAAAAATCATTATATTCAACCCCATTAAATATAACATTAACTTTCTTATGATTCAATAATTAATTCTATAAACAAAACATTATATTCAAAATAAAATTAAATGTCATATAGGTGTGTTATTTGCCACATGAATTGGTCCAATATATTTGATTGATGAATATTCATTTTCGTATTAGATGAAAATCGACTTTTTAAGGTTATTTATAACTTTGAAATAAAATAATATTTATTTATGAATTTGAAAAAAAAAATGATAAAGTTCATGTACTTTAATTGAGGCTAACCACGTCATAGTTCTAAGGTCGATCTGCTGAGTATTGGTTCCAAAATCGTAAGTGTTGGCTATCATCACAACAATAATTTGTCGAATTGGAAGCTGTCTTGATAGTGTAAGCTAATTTAAAGGCATATTAAAAACTATACAATTGTTTTAATATATTGTCTTGTTAAGATAACACCAACTCAAAATATGATGAGTCTCGAAAAGTGGATATATCTATCTTTGAAGACGAACGACCATTTCTCTTAATTTTGATTTGTGGCTCGACTAATGATGTAGAATTCGGACTAACAATCTCTTTTAATTTCTATAGGATTTCTGCTTTCACATGATCATTATTATTTTGATGACACTTAAGAATCATCTCAAATAATGATGCACAATTAATCTCAGACGTGTTACCTTTGTTAAGAGGAACTAGATCAAGTTTTTTTCAGTGAGAGTATACTCTTGATAAAGGAACGAATAGAGATTCTATCTTGCACTTTGAAATCTCATGGGCATGCGATAATCCATACGTTTGTCGTATAACACATCCACAAGCTACCTAGGGCAGCATAGTATTGGACAAGAATTTGAAATCACAATTTGATTCCTCCAGTATCGCAATGAAAAGTCATACTACTTCAACCAATACAGTGTCAAATGTACCTTCTTCATTTAGCCTGCTAATGATACAAGCACCTTGCCTAATAAAGATACAAGGATCTTTCCTAAAAATGATACTGATTATGCAATACGTGCATTGGAAACTAAATCTCATGCATTGTCAGAATCCAAAACTTCTTATAACACCGAAATTGACAAATCTGGTCATTCTCTAGTGCTATTGATTACTATGTAGCAGTCCAATATGATGAATCTCTCCAAAGTCATGTCCTTCAAGATGACAAAGAGGAAACCTTACTGATACTAGTGCCCCATAAGCAAGCACTTGAGAAGGAGCTTCAAGGTTGGACGTATTGGGCCAATGAGAAGGTTATGCTAGTTGCTCGGAGGATAAAAAAGAATGAAAAAAATAAAACGTAATCCTTATCTTTTCCAAATTTTTCTTCATATATTGCTATATACATATGTATTTACTCTAATGGTATCTCTTTCATTGTTGTTTTCGTTTCAGTTGAAGAGGATATTTTATAAATATTAGGTTTTACGATTTTAGTTGAAGAAGATATTTTATGATTATTAAAATTTTAGTTAAACACAAATTCTAAAATAATATAAAAAGGATCAAAAGAATTTAATGAAAATAAATATGAGTGGATGAATTAATAACTATATATTTTTATTTAATTTTATACATGTCTATCTAGGTAAATTTACATGAGATAAAAAATTTAATATAATTAACTTTCTTTAAAGTTTATTTATGTATATATAAAAACTGCTGTTTCGCGCGGGTTAGTCGCTAACAATTAAAAATGGATCAGACAATTGTGTAAGCGACAAACCTCTTGAAATAAAGTCCTAAAAAGGGGTGTTCTTTATTGGCGATGACTTTACAATTGGAAATTAAAAACAGAATGCCTCCAAGGGGCGCAAACACACGAGTTACTGAAAGAAGTGTTTAAATCTAAACTAAAAAATTTAAAATTACATGTTCTCTGTTCGAGAGTTTTTGATTCGAGGTCCTTTGCTCTATGTCATTTCTTCCTTTTATACTCCCTGGATGATCTCTTTGTGATCAACCGCTTAAAAACTGCTTGATCGTTCTATAACTGCCCACTTTCCTCATAATGGCCAACTTGTCATGAAACTGCCTTTTCTAACTGCTGCCATTACTCTTCGTCGTTCAATTGTCTTCAATTGAATTCCTTGAATCGTGGAACGTGATAGGGCTGCTTAATAACTGCTTTGATAACTGCGCTTCTTGATAACCATAACATTTCATGTTTGCTAAGACCTTGGGCGACTAGAAGGTTTGGGCGAGAATAGAGTAGCAGCTTTGGGCGACTGCATGGCACTCCATTCGCTCAGATCCTGGGCGACTTGCAAGTTTGGGCGATGGTGTTACCGCGTTCATGGGCCTCCCTATTTGGGCCTTCATCCTGAATTGTCTGATTGGGCTTCGTTCTTTGGGCTATCTGATTTGGGGATCCTCCAATTGGACTTCATTCCTTGGGCCGTTCGATTTGGGCTGAATTTTTATGTGTCAACAACTGCAGATGTAAATAGCGCCATCCAAATTTTAATATTTGATCATTACTCCTAAATTATTTCTCCCCTTCTATATTGCTTGAATGTAACTTCCATTCTATTTTTTGAATGTAGATTCTTTTTAATTATTGGAAAAAAATTAACTTCAAGGAGACCGAAAAATTCGTTCGAGTCAATTAACGATGAACTTCTCGACTCGAGCTTACTTCACAAGAGAAAAATGAATCACTCCATAGTTACACATTTGGTCGAATTCTGCAGTAACACAATAGAAACAACAGTCACACATAAAGCTTCAGTTGCTGATGATTGAGTGCAAAACATCAGGTCCAAGTCCAATGGCCCAAAGATCATATTCGAATTCGACTGCAAATAATCCTCATCCAATCGAGCCAATGAGCAACAAAGTTGCACTCATACAACTATGTGTTGGAGTTCAAATTCAAGAAAAAGCAATGAAACTAAGGATAGAATATTGGATTTTTTTATTTTTTTTTATTATATATTTTTTTTATCCCTTGATTTACATTCATTGGTGAAGGCATGGTTTCCCATAAGCTATAAAGGAAGGCCTAGTTTAAAGGCTTTGGCATATGGAGTTGCAGGGTTGGGAATGAGAAGAAACAGCAAGAATATTTGGAATTCTGACTGGGAATTTCACGAGGATATGACTGAGTGTGCTTGTGTTGGTGCTTATGCATTTTACAGAATTGCTCACAAGTTGTTGAAAGAGATGTATATAGGCTTTAAATGGATGCTCATAAGTCTCAGTTACTCAATATATAATGATGTTGTCGAGATTATCGGTTTTCAAATTTTAGTACTTCAAAGGATATTGTTTGGTGCCAACTTATGTTCCAATATGTTCTCGCTAGATTCTATTTTACTTGCTCGTAACAATTAATTTTAGTGCATGAATGACCTTAATTGCGGTTTGGGTGAATTTAGGATTTAGGAGATTGATTTAAACTACTAGAAAATCGGTTTCAAAGTTCGTTCCACAGAGTGCTTTATAACCTTTCCCATTCCCAATTAATAATTCTTAGTTCCTAAAGCATTCTGACAGCAAAATTTCTGTTCCAAACTGGTTAATTTTAAGGACAAGTTATGTTCAACCTTAATATCTGCAGCAATTGGTATCATAGACGATACTCATTCCATAATCAACCACCTAAAGATGGCTAATTCATGATGTTCGTGAAATCACCGAACAAGGAATGATGGAATATAGGTCATTTAATTAATGCATTAATATAGAGGTGGGGGGGCAAACACAAAATCAAAAATCCTTCACATTAATCACATACTTAAATTCATCAACAAGAAAATAAAACAAGCCCACATGAGAAAGCTTCTTAAAAAAAAAAAAAAAAAAAAAGGCACACAATGCACACCCAACGAGAAACGAACTAGAGAGGAAAAGGAAGAGAAAAGAGGAAGCAAAAAAAAGAAAGGGAAGAGGAAGAAAAAAAATAAAAAATCGCTAGCATGTTAGAAATAAGTTCTTCTACTATTAGGTTGGAATTCTTCAAAGTTAAGGTAAGTAAAAAGTTACTTATTGAAAGGTTATGCTTGATTTTATTGTTGTTAGATTGTTAGATTAAATTAAATTTTATTGAAGGGGTTAAATATAATAAACTATGGAATTGAGTAAAATGAAAGAAAAACTAATTTTATTGATTAAAGACTTTAGAAATCGCTTAAACGTGAAACGATTAAGCTTGGATATCACATATTTAATTATTGAAATTACTTAAAATAATTAATTGTTGATTTAAAAATTATATCATATTTCAGACGGCGATACAGACATCGAAACAACTTATCAACTGACTCATATATTTTTCCGTAATTTTTCTTACAGGTAGCAATTGATTCTTTTCAGTTGGAAGAGCCTAATGATTTCGAATTGAGAGCCACACGATATGTTGAATTTTATCACTCATTTTGATGAAGCGTGAAGTAAATAATTTGGCCCACCGCATTATGTTTTATATAAACATTTGATTTTGTTGCATTTTTTGAAGTAACTCATATTCAAACTTGGTGATAGATTTGACATCTAATTAGCATTTATCATCAGCGCACATCACATTTCGAGTCTACCAAGATGATTCGGGACGGGTCGTATCAGAAGTCGGTTTGGAAGGGACAATAGTTCCCAGAGTCTTCAAAATCAATATTTCTGGATTCACAAGTCAAACAGTGCAAATTTATTGTTGCTTCTTCTCAACATTTGTTCTTTCTAGGAAGACAAATAAATTTAACGGTGTAGGAAAATGTATAACCTAAATGCCTCTTCATATTCCTTCCAAAAGCAAACTCTTGGGCTACCATGAATGCTGAAACAACTCCTATATAAATGCGCATAGATTGACAATGAATTTACCCCAAAAAAATGGCTTCCAAGTATACGGTTTCTTTCTCTGGTGCAGTAATTGAAGCAACAGTAGCCGACAAGGCTGCCATTGTCGATGATTGGGTACTAGAAATCCGATCAATGTACTATGGACAACAAATAATTGTCGGACTCTACTGTGAATGGAGGCCTAACTTGATCCCATCAATGAGCAACAAAACTGCCACACTTCAGCTGTGTGTTGACACAAAATGCCTAATCCTTCAACTCTTATACTTGGATTATATTCCTCAGTCCATAAAGAACTTTCTGAGTGATCCCAACAATACATTTGTGGGAGTCGAGGTGGGAGATGATGTTTTGAAGCTTAATAGTGAGTATGGATTGACCTGCGCTACAATTGCTGACATTCAAGCGTTGGCTATGGAGCGTTGGCCGATCCTATTCTATAGGAAGCCTGGCCTGAAAAAGCTTGCTGAGTTTGTTGTAGAACTTTCTATGGCGAAGCCTATTCACGTTTGTAGAAGTAATTGGGAAGCTAGGGTTCTTAGCATTCAGCAGATTGAGTATTGTTGTATTGATGCATATGCTTCTTATAGAATTGGCCACAAACTTCTCAAGGAAACCTAGTCATGGACAATGTAGCAACCAATTTTATTCTGCTTTTGTTATGGACTGATGGGAATTTGGAAGAAATACCTTTTTCTCTTTGTTTTATGTTAACTTGACATTGAAATCTAGTTGAATCTTTCTTTCACAAATTATCTGCAAAACAAGGTTATTAATAAGCTTAGTCACAATTGTACTAAATGACTCATTTAATGGAACTTTCTACTATCCTCAAACTACTCATTTCACTGAACTACTTACAATTGTGTTAATGGAGAAAAACTGCAATTTAGAGCAAATCTAAAAGGTAATATTGGATAATCTTTTTCTCTTTGTTTTATGTTAACTTGACATTGAAATCTAGTTGAATCTTTCTTTCACAAATTATCTGCAAAACAAGGTTATTAATAAGCTTAGTCACAATTGTACTAAATGACTCATTTAATGGAACTTTCTACTATCCTCAAACTACTCATTTCACTGAACTACTTACAATTGTGTTAATGGAGAAAAACTGCAATTTAGAGCAAATCTAAAAGGTAGTATTGGATAAAGACAGGTGACATTAGTGGGGTTGAATTAGATTTTACCCAAATAAACTAGAAAAGAAAGAGTCAAAACGCGTAAATTCCCACGTCTCTAAAGCAAGAAAAAGTGTTGGACAGGTGGAAAAAGCAGCAGGCTCTATTATGTCGCCTTGTGGAATATGGTGGACACGTTGTACATAGCGGCGCTGTCCGAGCAACGTCGGACTATCCAACAAACGTTTTTATGTCTATTTGTTTTCTTCGATTAATCAGGAAGCTCAAAATTCGGTGTAATTTGGGAATAAAACCTTTCTAGAAACTCTTGAAGCCTATCTATACCCTTCTAGCCGATGATCTCTCTACCCTCAGATTCTGGGTTTTCTTCTTATTTCTACTATAATATTGGTATAAATCGCTGTTTACCTTTTTTATTTTTGCATTTTTCATTTCTCTAGAACGAAGATGGAAAAGAATGCAGATTTTTCTGATCTCTCAATGCTCTTTCAATGACAGGATTATCGTATTATTTGTTTGAATTTGTGAGGGTTTACTAGGTCAAATTTGAGATTTGTGGGTCTATTGTTCTGGTCAATGAAAAGGATTTCTTGAATCTAAGAAACGAAAGTTGAATCCTTTAGTTTGATTTTAGCTTTGCAATGTTTTATAAATTGATTTGAGCTGATATTGATCATCTGCAATATCAATATATTGTAGAAATTAAGGAATCGAAGATCGGGGAGATTGGATAATTTAGCAAGAGATTTATATTGTATAGGATATGGGTTATAATAACTGGAAAGAAAAGGGAATAATTGGTGATATTGAGAGCGGTGGGACAAGTAGTGAAGATGATACCGGAAGTGATTCTGTATTGGGCAAGAAACAGGCGAAAGAATTGTTGAAGAAGATAGGTACTAGTAGTGTATTGGGTTTTAATGGATCGTCTGAGGTTGAGCCTAGCCCTAAATCAAAGGGTATTTTGGGAGAAAGGAGTGAGGAGTCGCGTGAAAGTGTAAGGTTGATGATAGAAGAAAAGAATCCCGTTGGACTGCAAAATCAAAATCTTATGCCAGTTGTGGAGAAGAAACGTGAAAAAGAGCGATCAAAGATTGGAAAATATAAAAAGGCTCCCAAGCCGCCACGGCCTCCTAAAGGTCCAACCTTGGATGCTGTTGATATGAAGCTGGTGAAAGAGATTTCTGTGCTTGCCACAAAGAAGCGTGAAAGAATTGAACGGATGAAAGCATTGAAGAAGATGAAAGCAGCCAAATCATCGTCATCATCACCATCATCTTGCAGCACCTTTCCGGCCATGATCATCACAATTCTCTTTTGTCTTGTGATAATCTTCCAAGGTGTCATCATCAATGCTCTCAAAATTTCTAGATTGTTATTTAAACCTTTATACAGTTTTTTCTGCTCTAGGAACTTGTTTGGTTCATAACATTGGATAGGACTAGATAGTAGCATATATATAATATTTTCAGTTCCATACTTCTATGAAATACCATTCAAATAATGTGAAATCCGCCTTGCCAAATGGGTTCTTGAAACATCAAAGGCTCTCATCATAAGATGATTGATAAGTGTGATCAAGTCATTTTTAGAAAAATACTGGTTTCGAAGTACTTGCCCATAATAATGCATAAATGTGGGCAAGTACTTCGAAACCAGTATTTTTCTAAAAATGACTTGATCACACTTATCAATCATCTTATGATGAGAGCCACTTTGTTGGAAGTGGCTATCCCCTTTCTGAGCAGTTGAAAATTTCTAAGATAGTAAATTTTTTCCCTTTGTAGACTTGATATGTGCTCTGGATACGTAAGGAGGTTGTGTCAAATGAAACTTTGTTCGACTAAAAAGGTGAAACAAGAAAAAAATAACTCGAAGCAAGTCGAGTCCCCTCTTTTTGTTCGAGAATGTTTAGTTTCTTTCATAATTAGCACATTTCACGATTTTTGGGTCTTTCGTTTTGCCTCAGTGATGTTGTAAGATGTGACCATTCTGCATTTCCATTATATTATTTTGCAGCTTGATCTTTCATTATGACTTCTTTTCCATCTGACATACAGGAGGACAGAAAAGGAATGAAAAACTTCCTTACATAAGTTTAGGATAACTAGAAAAGAAATCAAGCCTTTCTGTGTTCTTCTTTGTTTCTGATCTTTTGTTTCTGTTTACTATTGCTGTCGGCTTGAGAAAGTAAGGTTTAAACCTTAAGTATTTTTGCAGGACTTGGTTCAAGAAATAGTTCGCCTGTAATATTCCCTGGGGCTCCCGAGCCAGCAATGATGAACAAAGGCTTGATTTCTGTCGAATTTTACAGGAATGGTTTGTCAAATGATGACAGAGTGCCAAATTCGTATTCTCCCGTGTATGATCTATTTTCAGCTACTACAATTATATAAGTTATTCCCCCATTTTTCTTTCGAATAGTTTGGCTAATTTTGATTTCATGGATGCAGTTCTGCAGGACAGCTCTCTGGTTTAGAATTCAGATCCCAGGAATAGAGTTAGCTTCACATTTTGTCATCATAGCAGTGAGATGTATATATAAAGATTAAGGAACATGGGATTGAAGTATTTAGAGTTCATTTGTACAATCATTAATTTATTAATTTTATTTGCAGTCCTTCCCTTTACAAAATTCATTCAGACGTTACCCACGTTCAAGAATTATTTATACATATATAGTACAAATAAAAAGTTCTTTTGAGTGAATAATAAATAGTTTATATTAGTCAAAACACATGCCACGAAGGTTAATTCCCTCTTTAAAGTGTGTTCCAGTTTGGTAACTCTCAATCGTTACAAATCCAACATCAAACTTAAATTTTTATTCTCCATCACTACCTATATCTATGGGTAAACAAGAAAAGGGTCAAACTCACTCAATTATGTGCACGTTAACGTTTCAATTTTGAATCGAATCGAAATGTTTAGAAAATTGTTCATTTTAGGCTTGATAGTTACAAAAGTGCTTGAAACCAAATTGAAATCATTTACACAAAATTTAAAAATAATTAAAAAAAACTGTAAACACCAACCCTTTGAAGCATAATATGTGATTGGCTTGACTTGGAACGAAAAGTGCCATGATCCGGCTTGCCCCTAGAGCCAACATGGCTGTAAGAACCCATGACCTGCTTGGGCTAACTCAAAATTGATTGTGCCAGAATGTCATAATTTGATTTACACGAGTCAATATCTATTCGTTGCTTGTCTACTAATTGCCTGTTTGGGTTTTATTATTTTAATTTAAATNTGTACAGGCAACTCTTGTTCCCTGGCCTGTTGGGGCACATCCAGCGATTTACGTCCCTCACAAAGCTCTAGAGGCGGGACGACAAGGGCTCTCAAAGTTGGGGTTCAACCTTTAAATATGTGTTCAATTATATGATTATTATGAAAATCTCTTTTATTATAATACACGTGCAATCTCAAAAATTATTGAGTTCTTCTACATGTACACCGGGGTGTCAAACTCGGTGTACAACTAGAAAAATCTAACATTATTTATGGCACATTTGTGACTTGGTATGTAAGACATGTGATATTGAGATTGTTTAGTATGTGAGATATATAATATTAAGATCGCCAAAAACGTACTCATGATTATATTTTTTTTTTAGTTCACAGATGGGTCTTGGCCGTATTTTATCCTATACGCAGGGGTCTTGATCGGATATTGCTCTCGATCGTGTACATATAGTTCACAGAAAGGCCTTGACCGTGTTCTAGAATTGATTATCAGAAGTCTTTGAGACCGACTTTCGTTCACGGAGGGGGCCAAAGGCTCGAGGCGAAAGTGCTTAGTCCGAGGGGCGAATTACAAATTTTAGTCAGAGGGTATATTTTTTGTGGATCACTTGTGATGTGATGAGATGATGATATAGATATCAGCTGATGACTATATTGTGATTATGAGATGATATTTACAGTGTTATAAGAATGTCTTACTTTTTGGCTATAATTGTATAAGTCTATCGTGTGCATATTAAACGATATGAACTAGATGTTTAGTAAAAATGTTTAACGGAGAAAGTATAATTATTTATGAACTCTTCCACTCACTGAACTATCAACTCATATATTTTTCCGTAATTTTTCTTACAGGTAGCAATTGATTCTTTTCAGTTGGAAGAGCCTAATGATTTCGAATTGAGAGCCACACGATATGTTGAATTTTATCACTCATTTTGATGAAGCGTGAAGTAAATAATTTGGCCCACCGCATTATGTTTTATATAAACATTTGATTTTGTTGCATTTTTTGAAGTAACTCATATTCAAACTTGGTGATAGATTTGACATCTAATTAGCATTTATCATCAGCGCACATCACATTTCGAGTCTACCAAGATGATTCGGGACGGGTCGTATCAGAAGTCGGTTTGGAAGGGACAATAGTTCCCAGAGTCTTCAAAATCAATATTTCTGGATTCACAAGTCAAACAGTGCAAATTTATTGTTGCTTCTTCTCAACATTTGTTCTTTCTAGGAAGACAAATAAATTTAACGGTGTAGGAAAATGTATAACCTAAATGCCTCTTCATATTCCTTCCAAAAGCAAACTCTTGGGCTACCATGAATGCTGAAACAACTCCTATATAAATGCGCATAGATTGACAATGAATTTACCCCAAAAAAATGGCTTCCAAGTATACGGTTTCTTTCTCTGGTGCAGTAATTGAAGCAACAGTAGCCGACAAGGCTGCCATTGTCGATGATTGGGTACTAGAAATCCGATCAATGTACTATGGACAACAAATAATTGTCGGACTCGACTGTGAATGGAGGCCTAACTTGATCCCATCAATGAGCAACAAAACTGCCACACTTCAGCTGTGTGTTGACACAAAATGCCTAATCCTTCAACTCTTATACTTGGATTATATTCCTCAGTCCATAAAGAACTTTCTGAGTGATCCCAACAATACATTTGTGGGAGTCGAGGTGGGAGATGATGTTTTGAAGCTTAATAGTGAGTATGGATTGACCTGCGCTACAATTGCTGACATTCAAGCGTTGGCTATGGAGCGTTGGCCGATCCTATTCTATAGGAAGCCTGGCCTGAAAAAGCTTGCTGAGTTTGTTGTAGAACTTTCTATGGCGAAGCCTATTCACGTTTGTAGAAGTAATTGGGAAGCTAGGGTTCTTAGCATTCAGCAGATTGAGTATTGTTGTATTGATGCATATGCTTCTTATAGAATTGGCCACAAACTTCTCAAGGAAACCTAGTCATGGACAATGTAGCAACCAATTTTATTCTGCTTTTGTTATGGACTGATGGGAATTTGGAAGAAATACCTTTTTCTCTTTGTTTTATG
Organism: Olea europaea var. sylvestris; assembly: GCF_002742605.1. Lineage (NCBI taxonomy): Eukaryota > Viridiplantae > Streptophyta > Magnoliopsida > Lamiales > Oleaceae > Olea > Olea europaea. Next base: position 13,188,333 of record NC_036248.1, on the reverse strand, counting down.
TTAACTTGACATTGAAATCTAGTTGAATCTTTCTTTCACAAATTATCTGCAAAACAAGGTTATTAATAAGCTTAGTCACAATTGTACTAAATGACTCATTTAATGGAACTTTCTACTATCCTCAAACTACTCATTTCACTGAACTACTTACAATTGTGTTAATGGAGAAAAACTGCAATTTAGAGCAAATCTAAAAGGTAGTATTGGATAAAGACAGGTGACATTAGTGGGGTTGAATTAGATTTTACCCAAATAAACTAGAAAAGAAAGAGTCAAAACGCGTAAATTCCCACGTCTCTAAAGCAAGAAAAAGTGTTGGACAGGTGGAAAAAGCAGCAGGCTCTATTATGTCGCCTTGTGGAATATGGTGGACACGTTGTACATAGCGGCGCTGTCCGAGCAACGTCGGACTATCCAACAAACGTTTTTATGTCTATTTGTTTTCTTCGATTAATCAGGAAGCTCAAAATTCGGTGTAATTTGGGAATAAAACCTTTCTAGAAACTCTTGAAGCCTATCTATACCCTTCTAGCCGATGATCTCTCTACCCTCAGATTCTGGGTTTTCTTCTTATTTCTACTATAATATTGGTATAAATCGCTGTTTACCTTTTTTATTTTTGCATTTTTCATTTCTCTAGAACGAAGATGGAAAAGAATGCAGATTTTTCTGATCTCTCAATGCTCTTTCAATGACAGGATTATCGTATTATTTGTTTGAATTTGTGAGGGTTTACTAGGTCAAATTTGAGATTTGTGGGTCTATTGTTCTGGTCAATGAAAAGGATTTCTTGAATCTAAGAAAC
>NC_036248.1:13167156-13186848 GCF_002742605.1 Olea europaea var. sylvestris | reverse complement strand
GGCTCTCATCATAAGATGATTGATAAGTGTGATCAAGTCATTTTTAGAAAAATACTGGTTTCGAAGTACTTGCCCATAATAATGCATAAATGTGGGCAAGTACTTCGAAACCAGTATTTTTCTAAAAATGACTTGATCACACTTATCAATCATCTTATGATGAGAGCCACTTTGTTGGAAGTGGCTATCCCCTTTCTGAGCAGTTGAAAATTTCTAAGATAGTAAATTTTTTCCCTTTGTAGACTTGATATGTGCTCTGGATACGTAAGGAGGTTGTGTCAAATGAAACTTTGTTCGACTAAAAAGGTGAAACAAGAAAAAAATAACTCGAAGCAAGTCGAGTCCCCTCTTTTTGTTCGAGAATGTTTAGTTTCTTTCATAATTAGCACATTTCACGATTTTTGGGTCTTTCGTTTTGCCTCAGTGATGTTGTAAGATGTGACCATTCTGCATTTCCATTATATTATTTTGCAGCTTGATCTTTCATTATGACTTCTTTTCCATCTGACATACAGGAGGACAGAAAAGGAATGAAAAACTTCCTTACATAAGTTTAGGATAACTAGAAAAGAAATCAAGCCTTTCTGTGTTCTTCTTTGTTTCTGATCTTTTGTTTCTGTTTACTATTGCTGTCGGCTTGAGAAAGTAAGGTTTAAACCTTAAGTATTTTTGCAGGACTTGGTTCAAGAAATAGTTCGCCTGTAATATTCCCTGGGGCTCCCGAGCCAGCAATGATGAACAAAGGCTTGATTTCTGTCGAATTTTACAGGAATGGTTTGTCAAATGATGACAGAGTGCCAAATTCGTATTCTCCCGTGTATGATCTATTTTCAACTACTACAATTATATAAGTTATTCCCCCATTTTTCTTTCGAATAGTTTGGCTAATTTTGATTTCATGGATGCAGTTCTGCAGGACAGCTCTCTGGTTTAGAATTCAGATCCCAGGAATAGAGTTAGCTTCACATTTTGTCATCATAGCAGTGAGATGTATATATAAAGATTAAGGAACATGGGATTGAAGTATTTAGAGTTCATTTGTACAATCATTAATTTATTAATTTTATTTGCAGTCCTTCCCTTTACAAAATTCATTCAGACGTTACCCACGTTCAAGAATTATTTATACATATATAGTACAAATAAAAAGTTCTTTTGAGTGAATAATAAATAGTTTATATTAGTCAAAACACATGCCACGAAGGTTAATTCCCTCTTTAAAGTGTGTTCCAGTTTGGTAACTCTCAATCGTTACAAATCCAACATCAAACTTAAATTTTTATTCTCCATCACTACCTATATCTATGGGTAAACAAGAAAAGGGTCAAACTCACTCAATTATGTGCACGTTAACGTTTCAATTTTGAATCGAATCGAAATGTTTAGAAAATTGTTCATTTTAGGCTTGATAGTTACAAAAGTGCTTGAAACCAAATTGAAATCATTTACACAAAATTTAAAAATAATTAAAAAAAACTGTAAACACCAACCCTTTGAAGCATAATATGTGATTGGCTTGACTTGGAACGAAAAGTGCCATGATCCGGCTTGCCCCTAGAGCCAACATGGCTGTAAGAACCCATGACCTGCTTGGGCTAACTCAAAATTGATTGTGCCAGAATGTCATAATTTGATTTACACGAGTCAATATCTATTCGTTGCTTGTCTACTAATTGCCTGTTTGGGTTTTATTATTTTAATTTAAATTGTAAGTCACTTAACTTGAGAGTCGTTGACAGTAATATTTCGTGATTGCGGTCGGTATATTCAACTGGTTGGAGGTCACATCTGATGATTCCTGAATTGTTAAATTTGTGCTGCAAAATTAGTACTATGCAAATTGTAAAATTGATATTTGTGAGCGATACGGAAACGTGGAGTGGAGATGAAATTATATATATTACAAATATCTGAAATTTGTATTGTAACTGTACTAAGAATGTACCTAGTAGAGATAACACCTCCAGATTACTAATTTAAATTTTGAAAATAGTGCACTAAAATATTCAGCAATCACATTAGATAGACTTTCACTATGTACTTAGTTTCGCTCTAAAGGCAGAAAGAGAGGCATACCATACTCGATAGTGCTAATAACTTGTGGCTGCTGATGCAGTCTCCGTCTTGAATTATAACTCTAAATACAAACATTCTCTCTAACTACATGAAAACTTCATATGTAGAAAAAACTGTATGCATCACTTATTTCCAGCTAGCTTTTGGTAGAGATCATCAATTTTCGCCTGCCCAAGGAAATTAATTCAACTCGTGTTTGCTTTATGAAGCATTAAGTGTATGACTACCAAGACGGAATAGGATAGAGCTGGATTACCTTATAGCGCTTATGCAAATTGTCTCGTTTCTTCTTCAGTGTTGCAGTGACCAAATCCTTTTCGGTATCAAGAGGATTAGGTTCTACTATTACGCCTCTTATGTGCTCAAAACGTCTTAGCTGGTTTAAAAAGAAACAAAAGATTAATCAGAAAATGGTAATGGACAAAAATGAATGCTGAAGGAGAATAGCATTGAGCAGGAATCAAAATTTCAAGCATGGATACTGAAAACTAGTACATGAGGTATGACCTTGTTTCGTTCTGCTGTCAACTTCAACTGAAGGAGGATATAATCTTGTAGCGGATTAAGGGAACATAGTTCGAGAAATGAATGTTTGTGGCCGTTCTGTTCTGCCCACTTTTTGATGCTATCTTGATTTGGTACTACTACTGCAACCAGCATCGACTTGAAGCTGTCCCCGTAGACCCAAATCTGAAAGGAATGATCACGTATATAGTTAGAGATACGTGAAAAAGATTGCAGCTTGAAATATAATTCCTATATGAAAAGTTAAATTGACAGGAAGGAACTGATGCTTACATCTTCAACAATCGGGGTGATGCCATAAACTTTTTCCAGATATTCAAGTGCAACGTACTCTCCTTGAGATAGTTTAATAAGATTTTTCTTTCTATCAATAATTTTTACAACTCCATTTGGTAACATCTCCCCTATGTCGCCTGAGGAAAGGTTGAAGAGCAGTCCATAACATCTATTCGGAAATAATAATTTTGAGATAGACTTATTTATGTATTCATAAACCTATCTACCTGTGTGAAACCATCCATCCCTTAGGACTTCCCTGGTCAGTTCCGGATTCTTGTAGTATCCTGCAAATGCTGTCCTTCCTTTGATGCATATTTCACCTCGAGGTGGATCTCCTAGTGGATCATACCCCATTTCTGGAACCTCCTCCAGGCGGATCTCTGTATATACAAATGCAGAACCAACTGTTCCCATCATGCACATTTCGTCAGGGAAGCCAAGAGTGGCCAATCCACAGCTCTCTGTAAGCCCTGAAGCATCGACATTGTGATAGGATATAAGTGTACCCTGTGGAAGGTCAATCACAAGTAACAACACACAACTGGTTACAGGAAAACATTAAAACTCGTACAGTCATCTTGCTTAATAAGAAAAATACTTCCTTTTCTCTATCTAATAGTAGCAACATAAGCTTCACACTTATCTGAAGGAGAGAACCAATTAAGGAAATCATGACACAGAGGTAAGAGTTGAACCCCCAATGTTTTGTTTGGTAAGGTCGATTTTACAACATCAGGCAATGTAAATATGTAAGATAAGTTCAAATATTGTCTACTGTACTATCCAATCCTAGCTGCATAAAAACCGTGCCTTGAATGTAAGTTGCTGCCTTGAAATTGATATGCATAAAGTTGGTAAAATTTGAAATCAAAGATCCTAGTCCAGATATGCAGCAATCAATGATATAATTGAAAGAATTGATGTACACAGAAAGTGAGGAAAATGTCATGAAGTATGACAGAACTAAGCCACATCAGATAATTCCAAATGGTGTCTTCTTATTCTTTGTGTGAAAAAGGTATATAGTTAATTACCATAGCCTTGTACTACAAAAGCACAGGAGGTAACGCGGAGGAATTCTTCAATCTCACTGCCTAGAGGTGCACCACCAGAAACTATTAGACGGATCCTGCCGCCTAACCTATTTTTGACCTAAAAGAAATTCAATAAAAAAAATAAATCAGAATTCACTCTATTAAATTGGGTTTTTGATTTTCTGCAAAAATAATTTTTTCTAAAGATAGAAGGAATTATTTTTTTTCATGTTTCTTCTTTTTTATTTTTTTGCTGCACGTTCATGGTAGGATCCATTTCATTGAAACGACCAAATGCATCAAAATTAAGATTCTACCTTGTTATACACAGCAAACAGAGAAGTGCTTTAGTATTTTTACAGTACCAAAGCTATAAACTACAACATTCTAGCAACATCATGTTGGAAGTTCAAACTTAAAGCATGTTTGGCTATTTAAGTGTTTTTTTTTTTATTTTAAACTTAGCCGAACGTGCACTAACTAGACAAACTTTAGACTAACTGGTCAACCACTTGTGGGCCAATTTCAATTTTGAGGCATTAAGGTTCAAATGATGTCATGGCACTGAAGATCAAAGCATATGGATTATGAGGATAGACACAACCTTTCTGAAAGCCAGTAGATCTGCCAATGGCGATGCATTTTTCTGTTTATACCCTAACTTCATCCAGTATAGCTTGCTGTATCGTGAGATCAAGAAACAGATCCATCAGCAGATGTTCTTAAGTCTTCTAATTTTTCTTAGATCAAAAGTAATACTGAAAATAGAAAAAAGGTATTACTATCTGTAGAGCAAGTCGAAAATTTTTCTCCTCCGTGGATTGAGTTCTTGAAGTGCTATTAAGACTCCTGACAGAAGATGAAATTGATTGTTATCCACCAGCCTTTATTCTAATGAAATTGACTGTTATCCACCAGCCTTTATTCTAACCAATCTCAATATATGATTAAAGATGGGTAAATTTCTCCTTGCCTTCATGTATCCTCTCAAAAACTCGAGGTACTCCTGCCAAAAATGTTGGTCTCAACTCCATCAAATCATCCCTCAACCCGTTTATATCCTTTAACATACATCAAGGAACTAAGTCAGAGGATGAGGTCCAACAAAAAGTATTACATCACGTTATCTTTTTTTTATTTTTTATTTTTTTTATTTAATAATTAATTTAGCTTTTGTACACGTTGTTTGTTTTATATGCTGCTGCTCTTCTGTACTCTCCACAATCATATGAAGATCAAAGGAGAACAGTATTAGAAATTCTGACAATTTACCCCGTGATAGTAGCCAACTGAAGCACCCTTGTGGAAGAAATATTCTTCAATCATGCGATCAAGAATGTGAGCAAGAGGTAGAAACGATATGTATACGTCATTGATTGTCATCTAGTAAGAGTTCAAATGAGGGACATTAGAATTGCAAGATGAAGGAAAAAGAAACTTGTTATATAGGAATACTAAGTTCTTAGACAATTATAACATGAATTGTCGAAATCATATAGCCATTAGGCGCACAGAGGTTGCATAAGGCCTCTCAAGTCTTAAGACACAGCCCATAAAGAAGGAAAGAAAAATTAAATTAGCAGTCATGTCAGAATATCGGAAATATAATGCAATATAAATTATTTGACAGGGGTGAGAACAGATCTTACCTTGTCTTCAAATTGCTCCATGAAAAGATCGACACCTATTATGCATGTGGAAATGTTTTCATGTGTCAATATAACACCTTTGGGATCTCCACTAGTGCCACTGGTGTACATAATTGTGCATATGTTAAACGGCTGTGGCGGCACGATATCTGATGGATATTTCCTTCCCTGGCAAATGATATACATGATTTTAATTGATGGGAAAATTACAACTATTACAACTAACAGAAGATTAGAAAAATTGCAAGAAGATTGAATAGTCAGTGCATTATTTACTGTAAAAATGATAGTCACTTGACTGAATGATGATTTATGAAAACCCCTAGAGTCCTACTAACTGGGCACTGTTTCGCAATGCAGCACTTTCACATTTCTTTTCACTTGTCAAAAATGAAGTGAACTATGGCGATGATGAAAGTAGACAATATTCGCCAAGAGGAATGCTGCTGTTTTAAAAAGAATGCACAATTTCCAGTTTTTGGACTGTTTCAGTCTTCTGTTTATGAAGGCAGAGATTCAAAGTGCACCAAACAAACTGAAAAAAAGTAAAAAATTGAAGATGAAAAAATTACCATTTCAAGGAATTCATTCCAAGAGTATGATTTTACACCGATAGAGGCTGCATTATTCTGTTCTTCCTCTGTCATTGAAGAGAAGCAAACTACCACTGCAACCACAAGAAGACTCAGTAAAACGCCTTAAAGCTACTGCAACTAATTAAGATTTAAACCTACATTTAAGCCGTCGAGCATGAGTGCATTCGGGATTCAAAAGCTGCATGTAAAAGTTTGTTTAATCAGAAAACCATCCAAGAACATACTTTGAAACTTATACAGAAACATTATTGAAGAAAGAAAAAGGAAAATAAGTCGGTGATGCTCACTTCTTTCACTTTTCTATCTTGGATGAAAACAAAATCAACCTCTGCATGATCTATGATGTAATTTATAGCTCCCGCTCCTGCTTCATGAAATATCCATGAGGTTAAATATTTTTCTTGCAGCAGCAATTTCATACGTTTGAATACCATACAGGACACATCACAGGAGAAAAAAGAATGAATAAAGATCAATCCAAAAATTATCTACGCACTGGCAAATACTCCGAGGAAAAACATGATAATTAATTGAAAAGAAAAAAGTTCAAGGAACAAAAGGGCATTCAATGGAATTCGTGCGGTGAAGTGAAACAAGCAAGTTCACCTAGAGTATCATAGAGGGGAACACAGATTAAACTTTGAGCACTGCATGCCTGCAAAATATCAGTAGTACTTTCTCATATAATATTCAGAAAACATAGAAAGAATGATGAAAGACTGGAATTATCAACAAATTGGAAACTCGGATGACAATATCCAATCTAACCTCCATGGCCACAATCCACTGAGGACAATTTGATCCATAAATTCCAACTCGTGCACCCTAAAAATTTAAAATAATTTAACTAAAGCAAGTGTGCAGATTAGCAGATATATAACCATATAAAATCAGAAAATATAACATACTAACTAAAATATGAATATCATAGATGTGTGTTCTTACAGGTTCAATCCCATGAGCCCGTAAAGCAGAACCAACATGTAAAACTTCTTCGTATACTTCCTCATAGGATTTCCAGAGATAAGGGCCCCACTAAGATGATAGCGCAAAACAAGATAAAATATATCAAAGAGTGATTTCTCGTGCATATATGAAGTAGCTAAAATTTTTGTCAACATTTGCAGGATGAGTAGGATGTTATTGTACCTTCCCATTAATAATTTCACGCCATCCTAGCATCTTGTTTCCTGGATACTTCTCAACAGACGCTCTGCACATCAAACAAATTCAGCTCTTAATGAACCTAATAGCAGTATCTAAAGGCTGATAAATTATTTTTTCTCCTAAGAATCAATAATAGACTAGTTGGGACATTTAATCCTATCAAAACACAAAATGCTGACTGGAGCCTAATCTGGACACTTGTCCCTCACTGCAAAACTTCATAAATATATCAAGTCACCTAAATATTCCTACTATATAAAGGACTCTATAAGAGGCTAGTTTTGTGCGTATTAGAGGCATTGACTCTTGTAATCTTTTTCTCCATTTTAGTGAACAAATTGGCGAAATGCCCGCAACGTGCATACTTAGCTTTTTCAGTGAACAGGCCAGGTGCAAACAAAAGTCCAGCATCAACTAGAGACGGTCTTCGATTTATAAAGATATTGGGCTACCCTCACCGTTTAACCTTTTAGGGTGGAACTCTAAGTCCCTACAAGTGGTATCAAAGTCGTGTCCAAGATAGACGTGGATGTACAAGATGAATCCCCAAACGCATGTGGAAGATCCAGAACGGAGATTCGTGTCCAATTTAGTTGCAATGGAGGGACATTCCATGATGGAGCCTCAATGGTACCGCGGGTTTAGTGCTGTGTAGATGGTGTAGATCTCGATTAAATGTGCATGTGATTTTCTAGTTAAAGGAAGATGGATGGAAAACATCAGAGGGGGGCTGTGATGAGCCATGATGATGTGCTACTTCGTTCAAGGAGATGTGTAAATAGGAGTCCCACGTTAACTAGACATGTGAATGGTCTTCGTTACAATTCTCCTTATTAGTTAGCCGTTCGGGACAGAGTGAAAGTCTCTACACTTTCAACACAAGGAATTAGCATTTATTCCATACCACAAAACACAAATTTGTTTCCGATTTCATAATTATTCAGTAATTTGACAAATTTAATTATTTCAAATTCAGTATAAAGGGAAATTCTAAAATACCTGAACATTTCCCAAGCAGTGCCTAAAGCAGGATCAGTGGCCGGAAATGCATGTTCTGCTATTAGATTCCTGTAAACAGGACCAACCGACGGCAGTCCATCTCTCCCTTCCTTCCCTTCTTCCACCTTCACTGCAAATTTCTTCATTTTACCTTTCTGCAACTCAATTCTCAGTTACTTTGTAAAACAAAATTATATAGTGAATATTTCAGTGCCCATACAAAATTTGTTGACAAAGCTAATATTTAAGTAGCAAGCAGAGCAAGAATTCTTCGTTCATAACCAATTTCATGAGGGGTCCGCACAATGAATGCAGCAACAACAATAGTACAATACATAGTGCGTTCATAAATACTAATTCGTACAATAAATTAATTGTTTCACTTTTCTCCTTGCCAAACTTTGAATTTCAGGCACGATCACTTTAGCCTTCATACTTGTGGTGGTGTTGGTGGGTTCGGTTGGTAAAGAGTCTTAAATTGGTGATGCAACAATGCAGTAATGTTGAAAATGTAGACAAATCAAAATTTTAATAAAAACCATAAGAAAAGATTTAGAAAAATATAGGAAACTTTATGGAAAAGAAATATATGGATAGAGACTCAGGCATAATCACACCTCAGTTAAAAAATATATATTTTTTATTTTCCTGGGAAGTAGAAACTGCTGTATTTAAGGATGAAGAATAAATAACGTGAGAATCAACAACACTCCCCTAAATTTTTTCCATGCCAACTGGAATATTAAATCCCACCAAACTCATATCATCTACCCAAAAAATAATATTCCAATCTTAAAAAATGAAAAAAAAAAAAAATTATGTATATAAAATAAATCTCATCAAAAAGCCTTTTAACAGCAAAACTTTTGATAAATAGGTGCCAGGAGAAACTTAAATGCACAACAACTGTTTGTTTTAATGCCACAGTGAACCACCTTATGTGCAATTTGAAAATTAGAAATTCATACCATATAGATCATATATAGATGATAGAGAAGAGATGCAAGGACTTACAGAATAATTAATGTGAAGCCGAAAAAGGAAAATTGATTTCTTGATGATGAAGGTGGTGGATGAAAAATCCCTTCATGTAAAAAAGCTAAATATACGCAAGGCGAAATAAGTATGGCAGTAGAACACAGACAAATTGGGTAGTTGAGACTTGAATTCAAAATACCGATATCGGATTCTTATCCATTAATTAATGCAATGCTACTAATTTCTCTAAAATTAATTCAACTTTGAGCGACGACCGTCATTGACGCCAGACGGAGGATGGCACTGCCGACGACTTGGAAGCCATGCAGACACTGCAGTGTTACTGACTAAATTAAAATTTAAACTTCTCCACTGACAAAGGAAGAGTTCTATTAAGACTGACAATTCAGAGGTCGTGGGTTCGATTGGTAGGGCTCTTGGAAGGCAAGGCATATACGAGAAGGCAGGAATGTATTGGAAGGTAAGGCGTAACGTAGGTTGGTTCACAAGGCACTTTGACAGTTCAGTCGGAGAGGCGCTCGGACCCTGGTCAATAAGAAGCACATCTCACGATTTAATTGGTCTGTGTGAAGAAGGGTCGGATCACAGATTCAAGGAATAGTCGTCGAAAGCGGACACCTTGATAAAAATAAAAATAATAATAATAATATTAAAAAAAATTGTGACTAAAAAAACTCGAACTTTAAGGATTAATTTGAAATTTCGCATGACGTTCGGTGACCACATGTAATGAATATCATTTTTAATACGAAAATTAAGTCGATATCCTTTGTTTAATTTAAAACCCTACTAAGTTGAATGTTAATATGTGATTAAAATACAAGAACAGTCCTGAGGTTTACTGCCTTTTAACAATTTCGTTACTACTTTTCTGTTCTTTATAAATAAAATCCCAACTTTTCATTCTTTTCAGCATAGTCAATGCCCAGTCCATCGTTTATAGGTTTAACACAACGTGTCTATAATATCGAAGTTTTTTATTTTTACTAGCTTGACAACACATACATTACTCGGTCCACTCTCATATCTGGAAAATCATATGATGAGTTGGCTTAGATCCGTTAGACGTCATTAGTTGTTTCATTAGTGATTCTCCACTAAAATTTTGACATCTTAACCAATCGAAAATTTTCAATATTGTGCTGTACAAGTGACATGATCTTAAAACATCTTTTTGATTTTCTAATAAGAGCTGATGTTTTAAATTGCGAAAAAAATTAAATAGGAAAGAGCCTAGATGAAAGCAGGTCAACTAATCTCAACTTTAAATTAGTATATTAAAACCTATTGCCAAAATTATGGTTGAAAAAAAAAACAAAAACAAAAACAAAAAAGAAGAAGAAAAGATTGACATGAACTACTAGACAATCTAAACAATCTAAACAAAGAAAAGATTGACATGGACCGCTAGACAATCTAAACAATCTAAACAATCATTCATTAATTCGTAGGTTTACTTATTTTCCGAAAAGAACTTGTGTGTGACGACTTAATGGTGTAGAACACGACGAAGCTAGTTAAGAACCACAAGAGAAATCACTTTATACTCTAATTGTGGATAAAATACTTGTGTGTGACAATTTAATGGTGTAGGACATGACGAAACTAGTTAAGAATCACAAGAGAAACCACTTTATACTCTAATTGTGAATAAAGTACTCGTGTGTGACAACTTAATGGTTATAGGTTAGAAGGATTGTATTGGTGACCATCATCTACTATATTTGGATGGCAAAAAAATAAAAGAATTTTTGAGGGACCAAGTGTAAAAAAACATTGTTAGACGAATCAAAACACATGCATATAAAGTTATGTTTTCTTTGTATTCGAATGTTTTGATTCAATTTGAGTCTTTTGCAATGAGTCTAAAGATCATATTATTTGTACATCTTTCTTTTTGTTGCTTGAGGATGATCGGAGTAGTTGTATGAGTCACTTGATTTTGATTTGTCCAAATACGTCCAATGCGCTTATATATGTATTTTGATCAATAGAATTTCACATTTACCGATCAAAAACCAGTACTGGTAACTTAAATTTTTTTATGAAATATTCCCTCTAAAACGCAGTTTTTAGTCGTCATACATTCGGAAGAACCCAACATATCTACTCACGTGCGGACTATAATTATTCTTAACTGTGCAAAAAGAACTAAAAATATACTTTTGAATATATGTAAACAAATGTCCCACATGAGCTAGCTGTGAAGATGGTCTTTAGTATTTTAAAATATTAGCTACTCCACCTAATAAGAACCTTTCGAGATGAATACGTACCACCAAGAAGGTAGCAGAAAATTAATTGGCTATTAATGTACACCACGCTAGTAAAGGGGAAGAGCAGCTAGACACATTATGTTAGTGCTGCACACAAAAATCGTGAAACTGCAAATCGAATTGAAATCCTTGAATTGAAACCGTTGGTTTGGGTTCACGTGGGTCTATGGTTTCTTTTTCCTCAAACTGAACCAAACCGTTTTAAAATGGTTTGATTTAAGTTTTGATTTTAAAAAATCGCACAAAATCAAACTGAATCGTTTTTAAATTTTTTAATTAAAAATAAATTTTATTACCTTAAAAATTTTACAGTTTTCACTTTTCAAAAAAAAAAAAAAATCAATTCAGCAATACAAATTATAACCATCCTATTAAAAAAATTATAGAAAATAAATTAAATTCATCATTATTGACCTATGATTTAATAAGTTCACAATATATGTTCTCACCCAATATCTAAACTAAATTAAAATTATTTCAAAATCATATGAAATGAAGAAAAAAAAATATATTTTAAACAGTCCAAATTATAATTCAACAAAACTATGTCAGCAAATCACGTCCAAAATTTTAGAAACCTTAACATAAATTCTCATTTCCCTAACATTTGACGATTGTTTGCCACTGTTGAACAAATCGTCGGTCGCCTTTACCTGTTAGTCTACTAATATCTACCTAAATCACATTTTTTTCTCCTCTTTCGGTAAGTCTTAGTATCCATTTGATTGCAAATATTGAATTGAAAACGAATTTTAGGGAATTGAATTGTCTAGAAATTGTTTTCCTGGTAATTTTAAATTATTGTGTTTGATTGGTATAATTTTTCATGTGGAAAAATGTTGAAATAAAAGTGTCTTTTGAGGTTCGTTTGACTTTGTTTTACATGAAAATTGTCAATTAAATGGATAAATTTTATTGGTATTGCGGATGAAATTTGTTTTAAAAAAAATTAAAGAAAATCATCTATCTTTTGATGTTCGTTTGACTTTATTTTACGTGAAGATTGCCAATTAAAGGAAAATATTTTTTTACTATAATTCTTAGAATTTGTTTTTATTGCCAACAAAATTTTTTTTTTTAAAAAATGTGTACAGTACCCAGAAAACCAATTCTCACCATATTGGTGGGAATCAAGAAAAGTCCAATTTCTAGACAACCAAGAAAGAGAATTCTATGGAAAAAAAAACCTATCAAACATGGCAAAAAATGAAAGTTGGAAAAAGAATTACATTTTCCATGGAATTTGGGTGCCTATCAAACAAGCCCTTAGATTTTTATTCAAGTCATTTTTTTATTGTTCTTTCTTTTATTTACTTTTTTTAACTTATTATACACTTGGGAGTTGTAGTTTGGATAGAAAAATGATTGTTTGTGTATTTAAATGATAATGAACTTGTTTGTAATTTGAAAAGAACGAAGGACGGAGCGTACTAATTGTGTGAAAATGTTAAAATTTCCTAACTAATACTACTACATTAGACTTTCATAAAGTAGAGGATGAAATTTGTCAATTCTCAATAAACTGAAACTCTATCTATCTTTGTATATCTAAACATATCATGTTCAATCATTATTTAACATCTCACTAACAAAACAAAAGAAGTTTTAACCAAACTATGATAACAAAATGTAAATATACATTTACCAACAACTATATGATAATATGAATGTCAAGCAAGAAAAGGTAAATAAAAATGAAAATATATGTATTTGTTCTATTAACATCTTTTAGCAACCAACTTTAAAAATAATTTATTAATGAATTTCATTGTAAATATGAATGTAATTTAACATTACTAATTTTCGTTTAAACTTATATTTAACTTATATTAAATACATTACTATAATGTCGAAAGGTAAACCGCGAATTAAAACCGAACAAAACCACAAATTATGATTTGATTTGAAAAAAGTTCAAATTGCATAAAATGATTTGAGTTAAAAATATAACACAAACCGTCCAAATCGAACCGCGTTCACCCCTACGTTATGTCATGCAAGGTGAAACTTACTTTGAAGTTTTAGAACACATTCATAAATAATTATAACAGCAAACGATCTAATTACCCAGGAATAGGGGTCTTTGAAGTCATTACAGTCTTAAACGATGAAAGCTAACATCATTTACCAGGTCTTTACTTACCAAATACCTACAAGATACACACCTAACACGAGATTACCATTACTGACTAACATTAACGTCTACTTCAACAAAAATTATCACAGCGAGACTCAAAAATCAAGAATTCAACTTTCTGCTCCTTGCAACAGAAGGGTGTGCTCAGAATCACGCGTTTACAAAGGCATGCCAGCTAAGCCTTCAAAATCACACTCGACATTATTGATGTTCTCTTTAATTTCCAGTAGTCTAGATTGCAAAGAAGCAACTTCATGATTCTTCGTCTCTTTAGTTGATCCAACAACTAAAAGCTTTTCTTGCAAGTTCCTTATCTGTTTGTTGATCTCACCAATCTCTTCGTCCATCTTATTTATCTCAAGATTGTGCTCAACAATTTGGCCGTTAATTTCCTCTGACTGGCTCATAAGCTTTTCCTGCCTTCCTTTCACTGATCCCAAGCCAGTAACACGGTCGCGCACTGCCAGAACATCAAATCCATGAATTTCCAATTCCTCAAGCGTCTCCAAAATGTCATCTGTAATGCTTTTAGGATCATTAAATTGCAACCTCGAAACTTTATCAACCACACTCGAAAAGGTTACCATATAACCTACAGCTAAACCTTCACGAGAACTCTCTTTATAAGATTCCAAAGGTCGGAAATGTGGGTTTTGCGGCATTCTTTGGAAAACTTCCATGGATTCGATTGTTTTCCAAAGCATTGTGTTCTTCACGAAGGGCAAGCTTTGCTGCTCACTCGGCACAAATTTATTTTGCTTCTCGCCGGTTCCAATACATTGCCCAGCAGTCCTTGTGAGGATAACTTCTGCAGAAAATTAATGTTGTTAGGTAATCCAGACATACAAAAGTGGGATCAACAAGAAAATGTATATTAGCTTTATACCGGAGCCATCAAAAGCAGTTGGAGTTGGAGCCTGTGTTCCTTCAATCCACTTAGAAAGAGGTTCATCGTCCAATTTTTTGCTGAGTACTTCAGCAATGACTTTCTGGGCCTCCTTGACTATGCCATTTGAACCCATGGTTTTCTCGCCGGATGTATCTAGAGAAACAATAGAAGGACGAAAAGGATGACATCAGCAGACATAATATTAACAAGTTATAAACGAAAAGCATCAATAAAGCCCATAAATTTCTACAATTTGACAATCTCTACAATCACCACGCCCCAAAAAATTACAAATAAAAATGGGTGGAGCTATTTACATCTACAATTGTTATATATCTATCCCACTTTATATCCATTTTTATTAAAATATTAAAAAATTACTATTTTAATCTACGTCACATTTCAATGTTGTCCTTATTAAATTTATTCATTTAAACAATATAGATCCATACAAATTTTATATATTCATCCCACGTTAAATACATCCCTAACACAATTTCAAATAAAAAATAAAATTCACTACACTCATTCCTGTTCTAACAATTCAATAATTAATTATATAGACCAAAAAAGCAGAAACTGATGAAGACTTTTCCAGATAATACGAGTGCTGTGGCTCACCTGGTGAGATTTTCTTCTCACTAACAAACTAATGTAATTAGTAGATCTTTTATCATTGCATTTGTTTGATAATTAGTTCAGCATAATGTTCAAAGCCATTTTAGGCTGATCCCATCCCCCTACCTTTCTCCCTCCCCTGGAAAACAAATTTAGATAAAAATGTGGACTTGAGCATAGAATCCCTATTGATTTCCAGAAAATTTGTTGTCATTTGGTCTCAGAAATCTTCTACATTTGCTTATTGAGCTAGGTACTGTGAATTGCCCCTTCACTTCTGATAAGTGTATTTTATACACTTATTCGGTACTTTAAATAGCGATATTTGATGGTTCTTTCAACAAATTATATCATAAATTTTTGTATTTTATGTTTAATAGGTGAAATTTTATGAAGGAAATGGATTTAAAAGAAAGAAGCAAAAGTGGGCAAAATTGGATAAAATGGCTAAATTGTATGAGTTCCAAAGTTCGGGGACTAAAGTGCAAATATTCAAAAGTTGTGTCAAACCTCAAGATGAAGATCTAAGAGCGTTAGGAGTCAATTGGATGAAGAAGGATGTCAAAGGGATAGGCAAAATATGATCACAAATCAATTTTCAATCGAAAAATTATGCTCCGAAATTTCAGGCTTACATGCAGACCCGTTTCAGACATAGTAAAAGATTGAATTGGAAAATGATGTCTAAAGCAAAGTTGTAGCCCTTTGAGTTAACTTTTCAACGCAACTTGAATCGCCTCAATCGGACGTCAACATATAAAGTTATGACAAAAATACTAAACGAGATGCTGTATGCCCGAAAGTGGTGCCGCAGCGCCACCAGAACAGAGCCGTGGCGCCGCCTGGGTGAGTCTAGGGCACTTTTTTACCCATTTTGAAGCCCATAAAAACCCTACTTTTTACACACGCTACTTGAGAAAGAGATTGGTTATAATTTATAGAGACAAAAGGAGCTGCAGACTGATGCTCTCACACTTTTGAAGGGAATTCCACACATTAGAAGCGATCCACACATTAATAGGCAAGAAACAAGTCTTGCGAGAAAAAGTGAGAGATTCAAAGGGAGAAAACGATGACAAATTTATCGTGTAAAGCATCAATTGGAAGAGGAAAGAATTCTTGATGCAAGATTTACTTCTTTTTCTACATATTTAATTCTAAATCCGGTGATATACTCTAAAACAATTTGTTATTTCTCTTCTTTCATTATTCGCAGCGAAATCCTTTGTTAGGGCAAACAATGTAACATATTTGGGACTCTTTATTTCTTTTATTTGAGATTCTTGTTCATAATGATTATATGTGTGGGTTTTAATCATGTTCTTAATGCTTTGAATTTTCTGGCCAATTATTCAATGATTTCGTGAACAATAATTGCGTACAGATGCGAATTCTTGTGTAGACCACATATTAAAATCCGGTAAATTAATATAACGTGTAAAGATACATATATTAATTGTTGCGATCCTATATGAATTCTTAGAACTATTATTTCGTTTAAATAATATTGATTCACATAGAGATATGAAATTGAATTATTTAAATAGGCTCAATGAGAACTCGAGATAAGTAAATTGAATACCATAGAAGAATTCAACCGGACACTATTTTAGATTTTATGAATCTCGATATTAGAAATAAATGTTATCAATAAGTGAAGTTGTTCCGCCCTAATATTCATTTATTATTTGAATTCTCACTCATTTTCTATTGCACTCACAAACTTTTAAGTAGTTAGAATAAAATCCACTTTTAATCATTGTTCTCATTTATTTTCGTCAAATAGTAGTTAGAAATAATAAATTGAGTATTGAAGTATAGTCCTCGTGGGAACGATAATCCAGACTCAAAAGGTCTACTTTACTACTTGTTATGATCCGTCCACTTGTGGGACAAAATCGACAACAACTTCATCCCTGCAAGATATTAGTTTTGGAACTTATAGGTTTCTTTTATGGACCACACATTCGTTAGCCAAAAACAATATGCATAATTCTTGAAGATACACTTCTTACAATATATAGCGAAATAACCCATGTAAACCTTATTCTGATATTCTGCATTTACAGCCATATGAATCCTAATTGTTTTAGAAGGCACTTCCTAGAAATTCTCAGATTCATCAGCATAAGAAATCCATAAATCAAATCACAAATCATCACAAACAGAAATAAATATAGCAAATTAAGCAAATCATCTTAGAATAGCACTGGATTCAAAATTTTCAAATCCACGATAAAAGGTAATTGTTACTTTTTCAAATTCCTGTTCATATATTGTTAAGTATGTATATATTTGCTCTAATGGTGTCTCTTCCATTGTTTACTAAATTTTTGTCTATTGAATTACAGGGTATTGAAGCTCTTCGAACATATTTGGATAATTTCTTCTCGTCAATTAGGGTTTTAGTTAAATACAAATTCAAAAATAATATAAAAAGATTTAAGAGGAATTTAATAAAATAAATATAAGAGGATGAATTTAGAGTTATATATTTTTATTTAATTTTATACATGTCTATTTAAGTAAATTTACATAAGATTAAAAATACAATAAAATTATATTTGTAAAAGTGGATATATATACAGAAAATATGGATGTAAATAGTGGCTCCCATAAAAATACAGGTTAAAAGTATTTCAGTCTTCCAAACCAATATCTTGTAGAAAGAAATTGCCTGTAGTAGAACTACTTACCTTGAAATTGAGATGCAACCATTTGATCTGCCAAACGTCTTTTTCCTCTCTTTGATGAATTCTTCTCATTTGGATTGATTAACGTCCTGGAAACTTTCTTAGCTGAGACTTCTGCAAAGGTGGTTTTCATCATATCGACAGAACTATTTTTCTGCTTTGGCAGACCATTGAAGAGATTCTCAGAATCCTTGCATGTTGTGCTGTCCTGATTGCCCACCAAGCCCTTCATCCCTGACATCTCAACTTCACCACTTGTGTGAGAACCAACTTCATTTGCTGTACAATCTTTTGTAACCATTTCATCTTCCAAAACATCTACTTTCTGCATGGTGCCTAAATTCAAGAATCTTTAAATCAGCAGATCTAGAAAGTTATTAACATTAAGGAAAAAGAATTCACTAATCAAGGAAGGAAGGATGAAAGGAAGAAACAGGAAGACCAAAAAAACAAAAAAAGAATGCACAGACCTGTTACCGGAGTTTGGGGACTGTTGATTAATATCCTTCGAGGCCTTCCCCTCTTTCTCTTCTGAATGTTCACTTCAGTACCTGATTGTTTACTCTCCTAAAGATAGCACAACAGTAATGAAACAAGAAGCAGGAGCATTTAATTAAACAGAAGATCTGTAAAAGATAAGGGCATGAAATAATGAGGTTCAATAAGGTCAATATAACTCATTGTCTAAAAACTTCTGATTGAGGCTCGCCTCAGTCTGAAATGAACAACAGGAAAACGCAGCTTGCGAGGCAGTTTTGGAGACACGCATCATTTGAGCGAGGCATGCACCTCAAGGCTTTTGAGGTGTACGCTCCTTAATTCTCCACACTTATTTATTTTGTTTCGGCGTCAGCCCTCATAACATTAAAAATTCGGATTGACCCACTTTATGAATGGCCTCACTACTCCCACTAGTCTCATTAGTAAAAGCCTAAAACATTAAAAATTCGTGTTTTTGGATTGAAAAAAGCAATTACTATGACATAAAAAAGTCTCTCATATACCACTTCGATAATAATCTATAACATAAAGATTATTAGTATTTCTTTTTTTATTTGGGATAAATTAGGCGCTTATTTTGCTTTTTCTAATTTATTTATTTATTTTTTTACATTGTTCTGGTTCAAATCCTAGGCTAAAGCCTTAGAATCCGATTATATACTAATTATAGTAATATAAATAAGTTGGTTAGTTGGTGGAAAAGGATACTGGATAGCAACCAAAAAATGAAAATTTTACATTTGTTTTTTTACTTTGTGCTTGTTTGGATTTCATTATAAGAACATTATAATTTAAAGGTCAAAATCAAACTTTATGCTAACCTACACAATCATACGATTCACAACTACTAACCACTCATCCACTACTCATTTCTATCACATTAAGCACCTGTTTGGTTCCCACTATTTTTTTTTATTAAAATCAAAAATATGAACGTTATCCATCACGTCAAGCCATCAAATTTGAATTTCGATTTCTTGTGTGGGGCCCATAACAGCTATATTTTTCATTCTCATTCTTCCAAAAATGAGAAACAAACGAGGCAAAATTAAGTACTAATAATGAAAATCAAGCACTTCTTTGTTTTCTTCTTTTCTTTTATTTATGCAAGGGGGGAGGAGGCAAAGAAAGGATTCAAAGAAACAATAATAGGAACTGGTAATTAAAAACTAATAATTTAAGATACAAAATTCAATGACCCAAATTAAAATGCCCAGCCTTAAAGCAAATTTGAAAAAAAGAGGGGGGGGGGGG
>NC_036248.1:13151569-13167127 GCF_002742605.1 Olea europaea var. sylvestris | reverse complement strand
AAAAAAAAAGGGGGGGGGGGGGGGGGGGGGGTGAAAGCTCCAGAGACGGAAATATAGAATTTCAATTAAATGTGACTAAGATGAGGATTGAACAGTTAGATGGAAATCGCGTTCCGTGAAACAAAAAGAGAAAGATAAGATGAATATAACTTTAGCAGCATAAAAATGATGAAAGGGAAACATGAAAGGACCGAAGTACCATAGTATAATTCTTAAAGAAAAAAATGAACAAAAAGTAATAGAACCACTATGGATAATAAAAGAGTTTCAAAGAACTGTAATCAATATTATAATCCAAAATTTAAGTGGAAAATATTTACATAAAATTACTCAAAAAGCCCTGTTATATGCTAGTCAGCAAGGTAAGTAGCACCTGATCACAGGATGCACATTGAAATTGAAGGCAACTTCATGATTGCAAAATGTTTTTTCCCTTACATTTTAAGAGTAACAAGCTTAAAAACAAGATTACGAATTAATCCTAAAATACCATTTTATCTCCCTTGCACCTTTTAGCTTATATATCGCAATAAATCTAGCAATGCAGATTTAGGATATTGATGAATGATTTGATCATTTAACTAATTAGTCCCATGAGACATCATGATTTCATGTTAGTTGGCTTGGCAAACCAGTCCTTGAATACGTATTTACAGAGAAAGACTCTTCGTCAAGATTCAAAACCATATATAAACAAGTGCCAGTCCAATCTTTATATTCACCTTTATAATCTGTATAGCTGAATCATTTGATAGCTGCTCCAGGACACTCACGAGCTTCAAAGATTCCTTACCATGGGACTCCAAAGCCCTCTTACCTCTTAAGCCCCCTGTCTTATGTCTTGAGCTCCCCAATTCAGCACATGCCAGACCTAAGACGATCCCTAAATCAGTTTCCCCATCCACATTCTCCTCTAGAACATCTGCAGCATTTTCCACTAAATTGAGCTCCCTGCCTGCTAATAAATTTTCCAGTTACAGTAAGTTGAATTAATAAAAAATTCAAACAAACTAAGAAAACAAGAATTGAACTAAATACCTTCTACAACAAGTTCTGGATTTCCAACTTGTGGTGTTTGTGTTCTTCCTCTTTTCTTCATAGAACTGGATGTAGGCATCTTTTGTTTTCCTCGTTTTCTCTGCTGCATGATGTAAAAGTAACAGTTTTCAGCATCAATGTCAGTTGATGCGAAAAATATAGCGCGAACAACACAGGAATGAGCCTAAATTTTTCAATTATTGCTTGGTTGGGAAAGCTTCAAAAGTTACTAAAAGTTTGAGGTCAAAGGCAACAATTAATTTTAACACCAAATTCATAGGACCACAAGTTTTATCAGCTCTACAACCGATATTTCATCAACTACTATTAAAATTTGCTAAAACTTTTATCAAAACTTTTGTCAAACAACCCCTTGCGCTTGTTTCATCTTCTCTCAAGGTTCTATTTGGCTTGACTTGGCTTGGAGTTTTAGCTAACCAATATTTAGGACAAATTTTTAGTAGCTTCAAAACTTCCTTAATGTGTTTAGTTATGGTCAATTCATACAATCCAACTACAAACACTCAACTCTATTAAACTAGAAGTGAGGGCCAGTGACTACATAACTAATCAGATTAAAGAGTGCATCCACTGGGACAGTAACAGTCACGTGTAAATTTCAAATAGTTTCACCGGCTTGAAATAGCAGAAGACCAGTTTATCTCTACCGAGTTACTACAGCATTTTGTGCATTCGTACGTGTTCGTGGATTCACATCATGTATCAACAATGGTCAATATGACGGTCATATACAAATCTCTCCAGATTAGTACTTCCTCTATAATTTCTCAGCTTTTGACTAAGGTAGCATCAATGAAGTTCCTATAATAAACAGGAGGGACTAAAACCATAGCTACCATATCGCTTATTCTGGTGTTTATCAGTGGCGGTATACAATCGGTTTACGCACTAATGAAGATCTTTATACTGGAGCTCTTTTTCTATAATTTCTTTCTGCCATATCCTTCATAGCAGGTTGGTTACACCTACGACCGAAATGAAAACCGAGCGTTTCGTGGTTCAAATCATCTTCAGGTATTTCACCTTATTCAATTGAACCAGCAAAATGAAGATAATATATCATGAAGAATTTGGATGGTGTGACTTACAATTCTCCTCCCCCAGTAAGGATTATTAGAGGAAAAATCCTGAGGCACAGGTGGTTTGACAGAGCTGGATATGGTACTTCCAGAGGTTGGGCTTATAGAACCACCTTGCACGCGTTTACTTGGTGTTTCAAGTATAGTTTGTTGATCAGGTGTAAGAGATGGGGACCCTGCTTTTCCTTCCTTAAGCTTCTTCAGAGGCTGTGAAAGCGTATCAAGAGAATCAAAAGGTAAAAGATATCTGCTCCTAGTCAATTGATCAGAAACAGGAGAAGGTTTCCGATTGTGAGGAGTTGACTCCATTCGAGTCTCCATTTTCTCTTTAGAGTTGTCCTTTCCATTGCTAGAGCTCCTTACTGGTTTAGCCACTGCAGTGCCATTGGTGCAAATATGAATTCCCCATTTTCCATCTTCTGAAGATGGGATTGAGACATCCTGAAAGAAATGCCAAAGACATTAGGGTAAATAACCCAAGTCAATTAAGCATTATAGATGCACAAATTTTCTGGCAATAGTGTATATAACAATAAGAAAAATTTAGGCATACCACTATGAAGCCATAAGTGCAGGTACAATAAATTGGTTTTAGATAATTTGACATAAACATATACAGATAATTGGTGCAAAGGGGGAAAAGCTGAAATATTATTTAAAAAAACAGGAAATAAAGGTATGAGTACAGTATTTAATTGTGAGTAACAGACCAACAGTAAAAGACGGTTTACAATTTAAGTTGTCCAATCCTTCAGTGCTCAACATGATAAGAACAAATCCTTCAGATTACATGGAGTACTTTACTGAAATATATTTGTAAATTAAATAAAATGTTCGGCCTAAGGTACAAATTCAACATGATGCTTGCAGGTAAAAAACTCACAGATTAGGTAGGTTTCAATTTAGTAGCTAAATACTTTTTTTGTTCTAAACTAATTATCCAACTTTAAGACGCGTTTCATGTTATCCACTGAGCTTAAATCGTTCCACATTAGTCACCCGACTATAAAACTTGTTTAATGCAATGTTAATCTCCTTGCAACTTAGAAACCGTCTACCAGAAGTAGCATCAAGTCAAGAAGCTTTCAAATGAATCTCCTCTCCAATATGGAAAATGTATGGTTGTGAAATTTAACATTATTGATTTATTACTGAAAATGAAGATCGATCTGAAGTCAAACTTGAAGTTCAGTGACTCGTTTTGCACAAATTAAGTTTAGTGATCAGCACGAAACAAATTTAAAGTTGAATAGCTCATTTGTAACAAATTAAAGTTAAGTGACCAAATTGAAACTGACATATCAGTTCAGTTACTAATTTAAAAATTTTACCCCATGGCATGGTGGCAAAGAAAACCATACCATGAATCGAGATAGATTAACCTTTAATTTTCCATCCCTTCTACTGGTTCAAGATTGAATTTATCCATGGATTGAATATAATCAAACAACAGCAAACAAATTTAATTCAACCAAATGTCGTGAAAGAAAAAAGGAGCGTACACAACTGAATCACTTTCTGTAAACCATTCAGGTCAGTGCTCAAACCAGAAGTACAATTTGCCTAGCACCACATGCACAGCACAGACAAGCAAGGTCCTTCTGCCTCCTCCCTATCACTAAAGTATTAGCCACTAGATTGTTCAAGAACATGCAACTCATTTAAAACTACATGCAGATAATAACAGCTAGAAACCCCAAAACATTTTATGAGCACGGTTAATTTAGATAGAGAATATAAAAGGCGGACAAGGACAATGCTGATCACTCCAAACAAAACAGAATTGGAATCTGCTGAGCGAAAAGCTAGAAAAGCTAGAGCAAACCTTGGAAGAAGTGATCCACTTGCCATCCCTCCATTCCATGTGTGGTCTTATTTCCGACTGATGGAATTTCCTATTCTTACTCGTCTCCTTGAAGAAGACAAGGTACCTACTATCCTCAAGCTCCTTTGTAATTACTCCACTCCACCAGCCATTATCAAAAGATGCATCAACTTTTTCCAGCAGATCAAATGTTTTACTCTTGACAAGTGGTGGACAAGGTCTAACACGGAGGGGATCTATGGTTACTTTCAGAGGCCGAACCTCATCACCAACTTTTGGGCTCCCATACCCCACCAGGAAAGATCCGTTTCTTAAGATGTCCAATATAGTTGCCGGGAACCAAGCATCTCGACAATCTTCTGCATCAAATGAGACCTCTACTTGTCTCCCCACTTCAAACATCAATGCTTCTGTACTCTTCCGAATATATCACAAGAACTAAGAAAACAATATCATGAATAGAAAGTTAAAAGTGATATTATCTCGTAAGATTACTGATCAACAGAGTTCAGCAGTTCTTAAAATTAAAACTAGTAATAATCCTCATCTACAAGAATGTCACGACAAAAAATCAACCATCACACCAACAGCTCCCAGCCCCTTACAACAGCTTCCACTGAGATATAATCGAACAGCTTCATGTGCTAAAGTACATCTAACTTCGAAAATTGTATACTGCTTTCAAAAACATTTATGCTATCATGACTCACCAAAAATATAAACCTACAAAATAGGGAAAAATAATAGAGAGAGAAAGAGAGAGAGAGAGCGCCTTCATCCAATATGAAATTCTAGCAATTTAGAAATATGAATATAGTAAAATAAAAATTCACAATAGATCGAGCTCGGAATAAGGATACTACACTTCTGTGAATCTGATAATTCCTAAATGCAAACCAAAATATCAACTTATCATCAGTATGCTTGGTAATTGGCCACCTTTCAACCCCAAAAAACTCAAATATAAAAAGTAATAGTCTCTCGTAAACCCTAAAAACCTTAAGTAGACAAAAATGCAGCACATAAAAAGAAGAAAACAATGCGAAAATAATATTGCAGAAAAATAAGACGAAAATGTTACACCTCATAAACCCTAAAAGCCCTGGGGTCTTTACCAGCTGAACGGGTCGGAGCCACAGACAGTCGACCCAATCCCAGTGGACCCGCAGGTCTACAACGCCAAATTGGAACTAGTTTGGAGGATTTTGAAAAGCGACTACAAACTTCGAACCTCCGTCAATTATTCTCCTTACAGCACCGGTGCACCACTCATCCCGTGGAAAGCATCAACGATGTCGTTCACTTCAAACCCCTGAACAATCTCTTCTGGTGGCAGCGCTGGCCTCACAAACGCCACATTTACGTACTCCCTCAAAAGCTCCGACTCATTTTCATCCGCCAAAAGGTCGTGGTACTCCACGTAAACTTTGTTGTACCTTTTAGGGTTTAAATTTTTTCCTTAAACTTTGAAAGGGAATTAATTACAGTAGCTAAGAAATAAACGTCTTCACAACCTTCTTCATCGGATTATACCTCGATCAGTAAACCTTTTAGAAAGAGAGCACTTTGCTGCCTCTTGAGTTCCTTAGATGTGAATTTTTTACAGCACTGCTGTGTTTTTCTGGTGCTCCAAGTTTTGGGTTAAATTCATGATGAGCCTTAATTTTATACTTAGGCCCATTTGAGCTCACTAATTTGAAGGAATGTATTATGGAATAGTAATTGATATAAAATGTGTAGTTAAAAAAGAAAAAATTTATTTTAGTGTTATATTATTTTAATGAAGAATGTGTAATCGAAAATGAGTACTGTAGAAAAAATAATAAAAAAAATGTAAAAAAATAGGGTTCAAATAGAAGTTTAGTGTCAGTTATTCAATTTGATTTTATTTCACCGTGATCAATTAATTGCATACCTAATATAGCATAACCACTCAATGTGATTTTATTTCATCGTGACCATCCAATTTTATATAATATTTTATCATTACTACCTACTTTCATAAATATTTCATCATGACTAATCATTTTTTTTTTCACTATTTTCACTAATTTTAAAAGAGGTATACAGTAACTTTGTCTTATATATAAAATATATTTTTTAAAAATAAATTTTTTTAATTTTAAAATAATTTTTTATTTTATTTCATTTTTCTAAGACTTTTTTTTAAAATAAGTTTTTATTATCTTTTAAAAATGAACGTTTTTTAAAATAACTTTTTATTTTATATTTTTTTCTAAGTTACTTTTTTATAAAAAGTATTTATTTTACTTTAATTTTTTTAAATGAGTTTTTATTTTATTTTTCTAAGTAAATTTTTTAAATAAGTTTTTATTTAAATTTTTAAGTATCTTTTTTTATAAGTTTTTATTTTATTTTTTAAATAAATTTTTTTTTTTTAAATTTATTTTATATATATACTGCAAAGCTGTCGTTTTATTCCTTCTAAAATTAGTGAAAATGATGAGAAAAAAAAGTTTGATGGCCATGGTGAAACATTATATAAAATTGGGTGGTTATGGTGAAATGTTATATGAAATTGGATGGCTGTAATGAAATAAAATCAAATTAGATGACCATAGTGACCTAAGTATAAAGGTAGACGGCCATGGTGATACAAAATCAAATTGAGTGGCCAAGGTGACAATAAGTTAAAGTTGGGTAGCCATTGATAAATTTAACTCCCCAATTTTTTGCTAGGCCTCTCGGCCCCCATCCAAAGTCCAGACCCTAGTTTTTTTTTTCTTTTCCAATTTCCTTTTCTTTTTCAGTAGTTTCTCTAATTTAAGTTCTTCTTATTCCTTTTTTGGCGATTTGCTTGAGACCAGAGGCGGAGCTGCTCTCAGCGAGCTAGCTCGGTCGCCCGTACAAACTCTGATAGAAAAGGAATTTCATGTTAATGAAGTTATTATGATAAATATGTAAAATTGGACCATCTTTTGACAATTATGATCGTAGCTCATTTGGTAGGGCGTTGGTTTTGCAAGTGAGAGGCACCTAATTCGACTCCTCTCATTTTCACTTCTTCTTTTAATTTTTCAAACACAATAAATAATAGTTAAATAATTGTATACTATTTTTGTTTTAATTAACGCTGATATAGTTTTGTATCTCAATTGGGAAGTCCGTTTTTAACGTATCAGAGGTATAGGATTCGATTCCCTTCACGTCCTCTTCTTCTTTTTAATTTTTTAACACAATAAATAATAATTAAACAATTCTATATTAATCGTTTTTGTTTCTAAAATAATTTCTTTAAAAAAATTTGTTAACTCAAATTATTACTTCATAGTATATACTTTTATTATTAGATTTTATCAATTTATTTTTTAAAATTCAAATTTGAACAATTTAAGTACTGATCTTTATTATTTTAAGAGTTTGAAAATAAGATTTCTTTTTGGGTAAAAATAGCTCTAAAAATCATTGCTTTAAAAATTTATTGACTGAAATTATTACTTCATAATATATACTTCAATTGATAAGTTTTATCGAATTATTTGGTAAAATTCTTTGTTCTTCTAAGAGTTTGAAAAATATTTTTCTTTCTGGGGGAAAAATAGCTCTAAAATTCATTATTTATAAATTTTTGTCTTTATCGATTAACCACTACATATAAAATTCATCTTGTCTCGCTTAAATTCATAAAAATTTGAAACTTGATAATATGTATATGATTCAAAAAATGGATTTTTATTCCTTATTATTTTGGATTATACTGAATTATATTTTAATATTTATATTATTTTTACATTTTAGTGCATTTATATATTGATTGGAGATTCTTTTAATATAAATTAATTAAATATTAGTAAACAATATCGTTATATTGGGAAGTGTTTGATAAATTTTTGACGATCCACCCTACCTCACTTGAGCGGCTGGATCCGTCCCTGCTAGAAACCATTAATTTAGGTAGTTGTAGGTGTGGGAACCATGCAAGCTACAACTTCAATTTTTATGGAGTTTTCACTTTTCTAGTATTTGGTATCAAATGAAGTAAAAACTAAAAATATTTAAAAAACAGTATAAAATCTTATTATCATATTAATAATTGTGTATATTATTATCGTATTAATAATTTAATTTTGTTACACGGGTACATAAGTACATGCATGTGTGTATGTGTGTAAGCATAGAATTAACAAGATAATAATGCCAACTCGTCCTCCACTTTCCTCAAAAAGGAGAGAAGAAATTGAGCGTTGCCACAAATAGTTATCACGACAATTATTAGTAGTGACAGTATTAACAATTTCGTACTCATTTTGAACTTTCCTTGGAATGAGTAAAAATAAGCATAGAATTAACAAGATAATAATGCCAACTCGTCCTCCACTTTCCTCAAAAAGGAGAGAAGAAATTGAGCGTTGCCACAAATAGTTATCACGACAATTATTAGTAGTGACAGTATTAACAATTTCGTACTCATTTTGAACTTTCCTTGGAATGAGTAAAAAAGAATGTGCACTTTATTCAAAAATGAGGGAAAAGAAATGGAAGAAGGTGACAATTAGCGTCAAGCAAGATAAATATGAGAAATATTCTACATGTATGGAAAATCTATACACGTAGTTTAAAAATGCATGTCGATTTGAATTTCAATAATTCAAATTGACTGAAGATGCATTTGATACGTGTATCTATCAAACTACATGTACATATTTTCTGTACATGTAGCAAAGTTCTAATTATTATTTTCATAAAAATTCAAATCACAATGATGACAACTTCAAGAGTTTTGCACCATCCTTGAAAAGGAGTGAAAGAAATGGAGATTTGCAATGTGATAATCACAATCTTCATAGGACTTTTATCAAAATCGTGAAGCTTTAAGAGAACCGCAACCATCTTGCACTTTCCTAAAGAATGAGTGAATATATATGAAGGGAAATGATGATACTAATAACAAACGTGAAAATCACTATCTCCATGAAAATCGGATCCAATTGCGCAATATAAGAACAAAAAATAACAAGTTAGAGCATTGTACTAAATTACAACACTCACTATGAAACCATGTACCCTTTCTACCCGAATAGAAAGAGATCATTTGAATTACTCAAATCAATCACCTATTAATTGCAGAAATTGAACATATTCAGGAAACCCTGATCAGATACCCAAGAGATTGTAGAAGATATGGGAAGAGGGTATGATATAGCTAAGGTTTTCAAAGATCTGTAATGGAGAAAGAAGATGCATGTTCTTTATTATGGAAAGTAAAGTCCAACATGCTAATACAATCACAACTCGAAACTAAAATAGAATACGATAACACATCGAGCATTAATTAGACTTAAAAAATCCTAGAAGTCTTCTTTTTATAAATTTTCTACTCGAAATCTGCAACGCATGCAAAGAACTTGGAAGTAGAGATAGCACATCTGCTGTTTGATTGATTGAAGGAACATGACGAACTTCTACGCATATTTGTAGAACATTTCTTGAAAAAAGTAGAGATCAATCTATATATTTAGTACGAAGAGATTTTTTGAAAGTGTGAAAATTTAAGGAAGTCTTCATAAAGAAGCTGTAGTGCCAATTTCGTAGGATTAAACTAATTGTACTCACTTGATGTACATTAAGTTTGACACTCCAATCTATGTGTCAATTAATTGAAGTGTTGTTAAGATCAATGTGTAAATGGCTGTCATCTTACAACAATGTCAAATTTAACGTCAACAAAGATGTACACGTAGCATGATTTATATCATTTTGCATTGTACGATGTTTAGGAAAATGATATTGTATAAAATTAATCTTTATGTTGTCCAATTTGATTATAAAATATACTCAAAGATCAAAATGGCAATGTAAACATTACTTATCTGATAATATACAATTCTAAATTTAACTAATCAGTAAATAATCTATTTTTCCAAATGAACATTGTAAACCATAAATGTTACTGTAGTTCTGGTTAATATTTGAACACTCTTTCCATCGTCGTATATATGTTAAAGAAAAACACTACATTGATATCAAAATTCACTAAACACCTACCATGCTCTATAAAATTAAGTATTCCAACTAAATTAATAAATATTCTTTCCTCCTATTTTTACGTTTATATTCTTTCTAAATTTTACATTACTAGTTGTTTGCAAGTGCATTGGACGTGCAACTACTTACAGAGATATGTGGTGCACGTGCACGTTCACATGATATGCTTGATCATTTTATGTGCGAATGATTTTATTATTTAAAACACCGACCATACTCTATAAAATTAAGTACGAAGATTCCCAACTAAAATTAATAGATATTCCTTCCTCTTCTTTTTACTTCTATATTCTTTTTAAGTTTTACATTACTAGTTTTTTGTTGGTGCGTTGCACGTGCAACTATTTATAGAGATATGCGTTGCACGTGCACTGGATAACTTGATCGTTTAAAATTATTGACAATGATTTGATTATTAAACTTAATAGTGCCATGAGATTTCCTGATTTCAGGTTAGTCAGATTGGAAACCAATCCTTAAATAGATCTTTACAGAGAGCCTTTTCATCAAGATTTAAAACCATATATTAACAATTGTCAGTTCAACCAGTGTATTTGCCTTTTTAGTCTGTATAGCCTTATCACTGGATAAATGCTCATGGACAATCACAAGCTTCAAGGATTCCTTACCATGGGGCTCCAAGCCTTACCTCCTAAACCCCATCTTATGTCTTGAGCTCCCCAATTTAGTACATGCCAAACCTAAGATGATCTCTGCACCTGTTGTCCCGTTCACCCTCTCTTTTTGAACATCTTGAACATTTTTCAATAAACTTAGCTTATTATATCTGCTAATATATATTTCGGTTATAGTAACTTGAGTAATAAAAATTTAAAACAAATTAAGAAACACTAGAATCCAACAAAATACCTTCTACAATAGGTTCTGGGACTTCCTGTGTTTGTGTTCTTCCTTTTTTCTTCATAGGACCTGGATGTATGATTCTTTAATTTTCTCTGCTGCACAATGTAAGGGTGATATCTTCAACGTAAATATATGTTGATACGATAAATATAGCATGAACAACACATGGATTTTTTTTTTTTATTAAGGTTCTGATCGACTTGGAATTTTTTGTTGAACCTATTTTTAGTGCTTTAAGAACCTTTACTCAGTGTTTCAAGTATAGTTTATTGACGAGGTGCAGGAGATGGGGCTGCTCCTTTTCCTTCTTTGAGCTTCATCGGAGGCTGTGATAGTGTATCGAGGGAATCAAAAGGTGAATGATGCTTGCTTTTCGATCGACGGATTAGTAACACGAGAAGGTTTTTGATTGCTCCATTCGAGTTTGCATTTTAAAGATAAACAATAAATCAATATCAAGAATTGCTAACCACCTACCAAGCTCAAGTATGAAATTAAGTAGGAAGATTACCAACTAAATTTAATGAACGTTCATTCCTCTCCTATTACTTCTATGTTCGTTTATTTCACATTACTAGTTTTCTACAAGTACGTTACACGTGCAACGCACGTGATATGCTTGGCTATATATATACATATATTATTTATCCGATTCGTTGACAATGTTGATGTGTCAAAAAACTGTTGGTAGAAAATCTGATAGTTTTCAAACTGTCCAATGACATGTTTGAGACTATTAATTTAGGTAGTTGTTCATTTGGGGGACCATGCAAGCTACAACCCTTATTGTTTCCTAAAAAAAGGTACAATTTCAACTTTTATGGGGTTTTGACTTATTGAGTACTTGGTATCGAATGAAGTAAAATTATTATTATCATATTAATAATTTAATTTTGTTGCACAGGTATATAAGTACATATGTATGTGCAAAAAATTAACAAGTTAACAATGCCAACTCATCTCATT
The DNA here is from genome assembly GCF_002742605.1 of Olea europaea var. sylvestris. Taxonomy (NCBI): domain Eukaryota; kingdom Viridiplantae; phylum Streptophyta; class Magnoliopsida; order Lamiales; family Oleaceae; genus Olea; species Olea europaea. The sequence goes on along the minus strand of NC_036248.1, from coordinate 13,155,328 downwards.
GTCCTCAAAAAGGAGAGAAAAGAAATTGAGGGGTGACACTAATGGTGTGTTTGATTACATTTATTTTCCATGAAAAATATCAGTTTTCCATCCAAATTCCTACTTTGAGTGTTTGATTGCTATTTTTTTCCATGGAAAATATTTTCCAACTTTTGAAAATATGCCTAATTTTCCTTGTTTTTAAGGAAAATATTTTTTTTGGGTAGAGGTGGTTTTTATTTTTCACAAAAGATGGAAAATATTTTCTTTTCTAGGTGATATTTTCCATGTCAATCAAATACACTCTAATGGTCTTGACGGTATTAATGATTCCACACTCATCTTGGACTTTCCTGAAAATAAGTGAGAATAAATGTGCACTTTGTTTCAATAAAAAACGAAGGAAAAGAAATGGAGAAAGATTACACAAATATCAAGCACAATAATTATAATAACTATAAATATTCAGATCACAATCGTAACAGCTTCAAGAGTAATGCACTCCTTTTGCACTATCATGAAAAAGGAGTGAAAGAAATGGAGAGAGTGATACTAATAAACAATGTGATAATCACACTCTTCATAGAACTTTTATCACAATCATGACGACTTCAAGAGAACTGACACCCATCTTGCACTTCCCTAAAGAATGAGTGAAAATAAATAAAGGATAATTAATAACCAACGTGATAATCATCGCAATCTCCATGAAATTTGAATCCAATATAGCAAGTCAAATTTACAACATCTCACTGTGAAAACCATGTATCCATTCTATCCAAATAGAAAGAGATCATCACAAAAATACGAGAGATCATTTGAATTACTCAAACCAATCATATACTAAACAGAGCATCGGATAGATTAAAGAAACCCTAAGCGAATATCCAAGAGATTGTAGAGGATATGGGAGGGGGATGATATGGCTAAAGTTTTCAAAAATCTCTAATGGAGAAAGAAGCTTCATGTTCTTTATTATGAAAAGTAAAGTGTACTATGATGATGCAAAAACAAAGTGAAACTAAAATAGAATAAGACAACACATTAGACTAAAAAAATCCTAATCATCCTTTTCAAACATAAAATTTAAATTTTCTACTCAAATTTTGCAACGTATACAAAGAACTTGGAACTAGAGATATATCTGCCAGTTGATCGATTGAAGGAACATAACGAACTTCTAGGCATATTCATATGACATTTCTCGAAAATTGAAGAGATCAATCTTTATATGTTTAGTACGAAAGAGATGTGAGAGAGTCACAGAATTTGTTTGGAGGTGTGAAAATTTAAAGAGGTCTTATTAAAGAAGTCGCGGTGTTCATTTTTTATCGTTTTGATTTGTATGTTGTTTAGGGAAAAGATATTGTTATAGAATTAATGTATATTCTGCCCAATTTGATGCATAAATTATACTTTTAAAGCTCAAAATGGTAATGTAAACATTACCTATTTGATAATTTACTATTTAAATTTAACTAATCGATTAATAATTTATTTTTCCAAATAAACATTGTAAACCATAAACTCTACTGCAACTCACATTGATATTTGAGCACATTTTTTCGATCTTCAAATATATTTTTTAAATTTCACATTACTAGTTTTCTGCAGGTGCGTTGCACGTGCAACTATTTATGGAGACATGTGTTGCACTCTCACTTGATATTCTTGATCATTTAAATTTATTGACTAATGATTTGATTATTGAACGAAGTAGTCTCATGAGATTTCACAATTTCATGTTAGCAGGCTAGCAAACCAATCCTTAAATACCTATTTACAAAGAAAGCCTCTTCATCAAGATTCAAAACCATATGTTAACAATTGTCAGTCGAATCATTATATTCGCCTTTATATTCTGTATAGCCATATCATTTGATAGCTGCTCGTAGACACCCAAGCTTCAAGGATTCCTTACCATGGGACTTCCAAGCCCTTTTACCTCTTAAACCCCCTGTCTTATGTCTTGAGCTCCCCAATTCAGTACATGCCAAACCTAAGACGACCTTTGAACCAGTTCCCCCATTCAACCTCTCTTGTTGAACATCTTCAGCATTTTCCAATAAACTTAGCTTATTGTCTGCAAATATCTTTTTTGGTTACTGTAATTTGAATTAATAAAAAATTAAAACAAATATAAAAAAACAAGAATTGAACTAAATACCTTCCGGCTTCCACAACATGTTCTGGATTTCCAACTTGCGGTGTTTGTCTTCTTCCTCTTTTCTTCATAGATCTGGATGTAGGGTTCTTTTATTTTCTTCGCTGCACAATGTAATGAGTACCATTTTCAGTATAAATATTTATTGTTACGATAAATATAGCGTGAACAACACAGGTATACGCCTTAAATTCTCACTTAGACTTGTTTCATCTTCTCTTAATGTTCGGATCGACTTGAAATTTTTAGCTGACCAATATTTAGAACCTATTTTTGGTAGCTTTAAAAATTTTCTTAAGGTGTTTAGTTATGGTCAATTCATACAATCCAACCAAATACATTCAAATCTATTCAACTAGAAGAGAGGGCCACTGACTAAACGTAACTAATAAGATTAAGGAGCGCACCATTGGGACATTAACGATCACTTGTAAATTTGAAAAAGTTTTTGAAGTGGCAGAATCTTGACAAATGTGGTATGACAGAGCTGATCATGGTTGTTTCCAGAGGTTGGGCTTCCATCTTGCCACCTTTAATTGGTGTTTCAAGTGTAGTTTATTGATGAGGTGCAAGAGATGGGGCAGCTGCTTTTCCTTCCTTGAGCTTCATTAGAGGTTGTGGTATTATATCAAGAGATTAGAAGGTGAATCATGCCCGCTTTTCGTCAACGGATTAGTAACACGGGAAGGTATTAGCATGATGGAATTTGCAGCGGTAACATCAATTCAATAGAAATAATTGTGTTAATTTTATTTATTTATTTATTTCTAGTTTGGGGTCAACAAACAAAGGGGGAAAACTGGTTGTAATATGGAGCAAAAGCGTAATTCGTTCTTTTTTCTGCCAGAATTTCAGATTATATTTGCAGACTTTTCTGTTCTTCTTTGTTGATCATAGAACAATCATAAAGACTTAAACTTTCAAATCGTTTCAAATAATTAAATCAACACCAAACAATTAAAAAATATAGATATCTAAAATTGATTTTTAATAACCATAATTGCATCCTAGTTGTAAAAAAAGGAAGAAAAAATAGAATTTTCATGAAAATTTCATGCCGTATCTAAGAAGAATTAAACCATACATGATACACCAGGGAACATTTTGTTCAATTAAAGCAGTAAAATACGAAGAAGATGTACCTGGAGCAACAGACTGTCTTAATAATAGGCCTTTTTTGTATTTGGGGGCAGCTAGAATTGATGATCATGCGTACAAAACTTCTACACAAATAGAAAGAAATCCTAACAAAAATACAGGGGATCACTTGAATTGCTCAAAACAATCACTAACGGACAGAGAATTAAACAAAGTCAGGAAACCATAATTGGAAACCCAAAAGACCGAAGGGGAGAGTGGCATGGAAGCCTGAAAGGAAACTAAATCCTCAAAGAAGAAGAGAGACTTTTTCTCCTGTGATTTGCTGAATCAATTGCAACTGGTATGACATAAAATTGAATAATATTCATAAGAGCGCTCAAGCTACCCTATAAAGTCTGGTATACAGCAATCAAGCTAAATGCTGGTGTTTTGGAAACTAATATTCTAATATTAAAATATAATAAACAAAATAACAACTGGCATAAGCTTTAACGACATGCACACAAGTGTCCAAG
>NC_036248.1:13081434-13151447 GCF_002742605.1 Olea europaea var. sylvestris | reverse complement strand
GGGGGGGTTGGTTATAAAAGAAAAACCAATTAGCTTCTAGGAAACATCGCTGAAGCTTATGCCAGTAGTCATTTTCTTCATTATATTTTAATAGCACATTATTAGTTTCCAAAACGCCAGTGTTTAGGTAGATTGTATGGGAGGGGATGGGGGGGACCAATTAGCTTCTAGGAAACATCGCTGCAGCATCACTGTTTTTATAAAGCCACACTTGTAGTATCAAATTTAAAAGGATAAATCATTTTTGTCTTAATTCATAGTATTGTGGCCTCAGGACTAACCATACTTAGTCTGTCTCGAACGGAACAAAATGGTTGGTATGAGCATCATATAATAAATGAATCTTTTGAGCCAAACTTAACCAATCTTGATTGCTTTTTTTTTTTTTTTTTCCGGATATTTTCTTTTAAGTAGCTTCATGAAACTTATCTTCACTGCATGCTAACACCGAGCATGTTATGTAAGGCCAAAGTCTAGATTGTAAAGCACTTTATGGCTTATTGAAGTTGTTCTAGTATTAACATTACAGCTAAATGTTTGATCGAGGAATTATAGATTTCTTTGATAATCTCGTGTTTTCAAGTGTCAACAGTGTCTTTTTTACATATCTCTATGAGAACGATTTTGTGCTGGTTATAACACATGAATACTGCTGCCAATTATTTTATACATTTGGCTTAAGTATTGATGCTTACAATGATTGGGGACGCTGAGAAACTGACATAAGAATCTTTATTGCCTTCTAATGCGTGAGTGCATATGGCATTTCTTTGCTTCGAAGAATCGTGATAGATTGTTTGAAATTAAAGGCCTGTTTTTAGTCTTCGAAGGCCAATACCTTCTTAACAAGGGATGATCTCTTTCAGCTAATTATAGTGAAACATGCATTCCCCTGCACGTGATAGAGATTTCTCTTAATTAGTAATCTGGAATATAGGTAAAGATGAGTTGTCCCCCACTTTTTCAAAATTGTTTTAAAGTCCAAACTAAGGTTATTTCCAATTAATTCTTTGGATCAACCATTATCCTCTAAGGATCAATAATTAAACAATACTCCAGTCATATAGCCGACAGTCATGTAATAACCTTAGTTTATTCTTTTTATAGTAGCTCATTATACTGAAACTCTGGAACTGAAAATGGAACCAATCAGTCCATTTAGACTGAACCTAAATGTAACATTATGAATTAGTATTCATGGATAATGATTTTGTCTTTTAAAGTCCGACTGTATAGTGAGTCAGTCAAGTAAATAAGGACAGAGGTGAGCTTGATCTTAAGTTTGAACATCAACCCATGAGATGGTAAATTTCAGAGTTGGAGTCATCAGAATTTATGCCATCGAGGTCCATATCAGGGTTAGGATTTGCTTCACATCATAGTAAGTTCTCCTCTGTTTCACTCCCTTTTTAAATGGAATTAAAACATTAACGATCATTCTTCCTTTGTCTTGGACGCCTCAAGCACATGTTAATGATGCCATTCATCTGGAAAAATTGCAGCCGATGGGTGAACATTTGGGGTCATTGGAAGTTTGGACCCTGACCTTCGTTTTCTGGAGCAAGTTAGGTCATTTGGACTGCCTCGTCCAAAATCAGGTGTTAAATTCATTAAAAAGACAATTATGCCCTCAAGTTTAGTTAAGCAAAAATTAAAGAAGAGAAAGGTAATTGTAAAAAAGAAAACATGGAAAGACAAAATGAATTTGGCATCCCCCGTCTCTGACCCCGACTCTGGGCTTGAGCTGGACGTTGGGGAAGGGGGATGACTGGCCTGGACAGGGGGGGAAGGAGACGGTGCTTGCGGACCTAAATGCCATAAAAAGTTGGGGAAGTTTCTTATTAACAATCTTCCCACCTTGCTCCTCATCCTGCTCCGTCTGTTACTTCTAATTGAAAATATCGGTACAAGAAGAAAAATTAAACGTCAAATTCTCGTAACCCTTGCACGATGTGTCTAACCAACTCTATCATATTGCCAATAAACTCCCACCTTCTTATGTCCTGGCATCTCTTAGGTACTATGTTTAGCACGTTAAGCCTGGGACCAGTTTATCCATGCCCCATACTTTCCATCTTATTTGAAAACAACCTTATCAGTTTAAGAGACAAAGCTTGCCCATGACTGTTGCCGTCTAAGCTAGGACAACTGAGAAAAATGTCAACCTTTTTGGCTCTACAATAATGTGTTCAATCTATCCATACCTGTCAATTCAATCTTGTGTTTTTTTTGTTTTTTTTTCACTACTTCCCATTGAGGCCTAAGCCTAACTTTCGTAAGACTCCAGACTTCTCTTTTAAAAAACACGGCACCAAGTTTATGTGATGCAGTATGCAAGAAGAGACTTATAGTAGAAGGGGAAAGGAGAGAGAGACAAAAAGAGAAAGGAGGGAAAAAGAGGGAATAAGAGGGGGAGAGGAAGAGAGAGATTGGGGAAGAAATTCCCTTTATTTCATAATCAAAGGTTGTTCTATTACAACACAAAAGATCCCTTTATATAAGGATTTAAACTAGTCCTAACCAAGCAGGAAATTATTATAAAATCAACGAAATCAAAACATTAATTATGTTTCCTCGAATAAATATCAAAATTGGAAATTAAATATAATAATATCCCTTTAATATTGCATCATTTTTTCTCGACTGAGAGAACTTGACCCCAACGAGGTAGACTAGAACTGCATACTCCAAGGAGGCCTATCTTTTGTCTCGACACCAAATTCCTGGATTGAATCTTGGATAACGTCATTCGACTAAGCTCAAACCGAGGAGGGTGATCCTTCCTATAAACCAAATAACGAAACCGATCAGGCAATAATTGAAGCTACAACTCATCCCCAAGAATATGAATTAACAAAGGAGGACGATCTCCCCTTTTAACTAAGTATCGCCATGGAACTTCAAAAATAAAAAACTCATGCAACTCATTCTCAAAATCTTCAATTGGTTGTGCATAATGAGGAGCACAAGGAATTACCATTGCAAACTGGCCGTAGAAAAAAATAATTATAACATCAAAGGCTCGAATGGGCCTCAATAAGGAAACAATTCTTCTGTATTGAATATATATAACTCTTATTTAAGTATGATGGCGAGTGAAATAAAAAATCTTTATATGGATGTTACAAAACTCTTTTCTTAACACATTTAAGAAACTGAGATGATGAGACACGTAACGAAGAATAATAATCATTAGGGTCTCCTAGCCTATGTTGTACATTGAAAGCAAGTTAAAAAATTTCATGATTAAAATGATTTGCCTTTTTATCTTAGCATGAAATTTAGGAATATTGACAACAAAAGGATGAGCTGACAAAGTATGCCGATAATTAGTAGGCAACATCCTAATGTCAAAGGAAAGTATGCAATCGAATAATTGCCTTGGAAAACAATGTGGCAATCCGAGGAGTATCATGCAATTGAGTTAATGTCATAATAAAATCAGCTTTAAATGTACACTTAGGACTAGACAAACGGTTTGAATTAGGAGACAATAATATAGGCAATTCCTCTACTATGTTAGTGCTAAGTGTATCGTCTATAGGTGTGATCATGATACGGGACATAATACATTGCTCACAACTCAACTTTTGTGTAATTGGAAGAAACAACTTCACCATAATCATCTATACAAATGCCTAAAGATTTTATAGATTGTGACAAGTAAGATTTGATAGTGACGGCACAATTCTCAAAAAGTCTTTCCACTACATTAAATGCAACAAGAAAAACCTCCTTATCCTTATTTTGTAAACTTGCCAAAGTGTCATAATAATCTCCAACATGATGATGCAGTATCTCACATTAGCCCGTCTCTAATATTCTAAATCCCTTATCACAGTTTGGTGTTTTTGCCCGTGAGAGATGCAAAAGATGATATAATCAATGGAAAGATTCATGCATTGTCTCATCACTATAAGGGATATTTGGTGTTGTGATACGGAATGTTTCACTGAGGCAAGAAACAACTGCAATTTGTATGGTAAAATTTGGATGTTTTAAAAGCTCATTGGAGATCAATTCTATGATAAGCGTTGAAAGAGATGTGAGCATTGACATAGCAGGTGACTGGTCAACTTGTGGAAGTAAATCCTCAGTTTGTTTCAGTGAAGATAGGAGTTCATCAAAAGAAACGGAAGTCGAAGAAGTTTTTTCCCATTTGTCAATAGTTGACTCCTAATATTTGATATTCACGCCAAAACATTTTTTTTATGTAAATAAAGCAACTAGAAATGAAAAGCAATTTTTTTCCTTAACGGGCCAAGGCACTAAAATAAAAGTATATTACCAACATAAAATAAATTAGTAACTTACGAGACTCAAAAGAGTCAAATAGTGTCCCAATCATAATTTTCAAGCTGGCATAGCTATGTGGAAGAAATCACGTGATGTATAATGCACATCCAAATTAAGCACTGAATCCCTATTTGAATGATTCACATTCAGTATCATTACTCATAATAAACAAAGAAAAATGAAAATTCTTAAAAGATGAGATCAACTCAGAAGTACTTTTATTTATTTGAAATAGCAATGGCAATTGATTGGTTGGAACGGCTATGTCAATCAACAAGTAAAAAATATCGTACAAATGGTTGTTAGAAAATCCCTTTTTTTCCCACTTTTCCTTTTCACCCTTTTTTTGTTTTTTACTCTTTTTGTTTAATATGCTAAACACAAAATTCCAGGCAGAAACCAAAAACAAATGCAGACATAGAGCCAAAATCCAGCAAACTAGAAACCAAAGACAGAGATCGAAAAAGAGACTACGACCCAATTAATTCTTGCTAGGTATATGCATTTTGGGATAACTGTTGCCAACGACTGAATGAGAAATTTGTGTGCATTGTTGACAAATTCAGTTTTTGGTGAGTTGTGAGTGGATGTCGGTGGAGCTAACTCGGTGGTTGTAACCGTTTGCTTTCTTGTGGGTCTGGTTTGGTTGCTGTTGAGGGAGATCACGATGCACTTCGATCAATGGGTGAGCAAGGGAGTAGCGATGGTGACAGGCAGTTGGGTTCTGGGGGGGAGATTACAGTGGATTTGGGTTTCGGGTTTACAGGGGTGGTCATATGAGTTCGTAGCGGCAGATTGAGGAAGGTACTATAGGAGGAGTTGGTAGTGGCTAGCGGAAGGTATTGGTGGAGGTTCGCGATGGGGAGTACCGCGGCATTGGAGAAGATGAAGCACCAGAGACAATGAAGTTGGAGGAGATTGGACCTGGTTAGGTATTGTGGACTGATGAGCTTATAGGGCTTAAGGAAGTGGAATTGGACAGGGTGAATGCTTTGGGGATAATTGGGTTATATGGGCTTGGAGTGGAAATAGTGTTGGGTTAATGAATCGATGGTCTCATGTAATTGGGCTGGGAAATGGGGTTATGAGGTGGACAAATGTGGATACATAATAGTTTGAGGGCTGTAAATGGATATATGAAGTGGCTATTTTGACTTCTAAGTAGTTGGGGCTGTTGGTGGATTATGGTTTGATATATGTGGGTGTAGGGATTGTGTATAGTGGACTATATATATTTGACTTTTTAGAACAGCAACACAAACTTCGAAACAGCAGCACTGGAAAGCAACTCTTTTGATTTTTTTGATTGATATATTTTTATTTTTTTTTGTTACTAAAAAAATAGAAAGTTACATAATCAACTAATGCTGGCCGGTGACAGTTTCGGCTCTTTTTTTTTTTTCCCTTAATTTTTTTTAACTACTACTATTAAACAGAGTAAAAATGGGATGCTGCTGCAACAAATTCTGCTTGTTTTTGTGCTGTTGTAAGGTTTGACAACTGGTTGTTTGGTGTATGGTTATAGGTGTATGGTTGTGGTTGTTTTGGTTTTGGTGCTCCGATAATTGACACAGTATGCAAGTAGAGAATTACAGTAGAAGGGGAAAGGGGAGAGACAAAGAGAAAGGAGGGGGAAAAGAGGGAAGAAGAGGGGGAGAGGAAGAGAGAAATTGAAATTCACTTTATTTCATAATCAAATGTTGTTCTATTACAATGCACAATATCCGTTTAGGGGTTTAAACTAGTCCTAATTAAAGCAGGAAATTATTATAAAATCAACGAAATCAAAACATTAATTATATTTCCTTGAATAAATATCAAAATTGGAAACTAAATATAATAATCTTTCTTTAATATTGCTCCATTATCATTATGGTTGCAGCTGATATTGAAATTTCATTTTAATTGTGCATCACGAATGGTCAAGCAATTTAACTGACATCCAAATTCAATGTAACCCAACTAAAAACATTGTAGGGAAAGGATTTGCTAACATGGAACCGTAAGGATGACGAGCTTAAAGATTTTGAATCAAGATCTGCAAGAATTGGAAGAGACCTCGTTGAGTGAAATTAATGTGATGAAAATGAGCTTGTAGGCTTGATAATTTTGGCACTCGTGTACAATAGTTATCCTCAGTCTTTATGCACGTGTACATTGTTTAGGTTGGATTTTGGGTTTTTTTTATTCCATGGGAGATCATTTTAATGAGCTCCAGCATATAGTTTTTGGCTTCAAGGCAGTGAAGATGATCAATGGAGTTGTATGCTTTGTTCTTAGGGATGTGATAAATCATAAAAGCACACTGCCTCAACTGTCTTGAGGAACAGAGAAGTATGGTAGACTGGTATTTTGAGAACGAATTTCTTTCAGCTGGCATTATATACATGCATTGCTGCCTTTTTCCTTTCTGGTTTTTGAAGGAATTTTCTGCCACGTATATATTTACTTTTATTTCTGTGTACTAGGAGTGAGTTTGTTCATGTTCACTTGTGCTTCCCATTCTGATTCTTAGCTAGAGTTATCTTTTTATTATCCGCTGTCTTTACCTGTACTTCATGAATGAACAACAGGAGCATGTGGAAGTTGTCCTAGCTCAACCACCACCATGAAAATGGGTATCGAAAGAGTTCTCAAGGAAAAATTTGGAGACGCAATCAAGGATATTTGCCAAATAAATGATGAACAAATTAGCGAGACAACCATTGAGGTCTGTTTATATCTAATCTTCGTATGTAAGATAAATAAATGCCTCAAGACTTCAATACTGTAGGTCTCACATTCAGCTTGCTCAAATATCTACAGGCAGTGAATGGTCATTTAGACATTCTAAGACCAGCCATCAAGAATTTTGGTGGGAGTGTGGAAGTGTTATCGATCACGGATGGAAATTGCCAAGTAAAATACGAGGGACCTGATTCAATTGGATCGGGAATTAAAGCGGCTATAAAGGAGAGGTTTGTTGATATTGTCGATGTCGTGTTTACTAACTAGAGGATAATATTTTCGCTTACTTTCATGAAGGCATTTTTTTATGGCTTTGGAGAGTAATTTTTGACAGTTTCGGTGCCAGGAATGTAATTCTATGTATAGTTTACCTAAGAATTTCTCTTGAACTAAGTACCTCTGATAAGGACAATAGTCGAATAAAGACTGCTTTTCACATAAAAATATAGGTACACTAATCTGTTGGGATGGAATGTTCTGTTCATTTCCGCCGACATTGACGATGCTTTATCAATCTTGTTACAGTGACAAACTCAATGACAGAGCTAGTGTCGGAACGAATACGTGTTAATACATGATTAGACAGTTTGAAAAAAAAAATACAACACCCAATCCCCACCCCTGTCAACTCCCCGTCATGTGCCTGTTCAAGAAACGTTATTGATGCTTTATTCCTTGGTAGAACACTCACTGTTGGTTTGGTTTTAGGATTTTACGGAAGTCAAATAAACAGCCGCTAAGTTGTCATTTTGCCGTTATTTTAGCAGCAATTTGAATAGTACTACAAGACCAACTTAATAATTATTAATCCAATAAAATGAAATAAATATTAATTTACAAACGCATTTACATAGACGGCCAGGGTTTGTTTAGAAGTCAAATAAACAGCCGCTAAGTTGTCATTTTGCCGTTATTTTAGCAGCAATTTGAATAGTACTACAAGACCAACTTAATAATTATTAATCCAATAAAATGAAATAAATATTAATTTACAAACGCATTTACATAGACGGCCAGGGTTTGTTTATGATAATTTGACTTCTAACCTGTGTTTACGGTGCAATAGTAATGAATACTTTTGGCAAGTGTTTAAAAAACTTGAAAAACATATTCTAAATGATTTAATTTTTTAAATTATGTTATTTATCTTCAAAAGATCCTCAGTCTAGAATCTAGATCACATAGTACCCTTTGATTTACTTTTTGATATGTTAAAATATGTTGAGTAGAGTAATAAAACATGCGATCTTACGTCACTTAAATTAATGATAATTGGCCCTCATTACTTGAAATTACAATTTTTATAACAGGTATTTTTATTTTTTATTTTTTGAAGAGAATGTTTGGTTGAAAAGAAAAAAAAATTCGATTTACATTTAAAATTATTTTATGAAAGATTGTATGATTGAAAATAAGAGAGATAATTTTTTGAGATAAAACTCATTTGCCAGAAGATTTTTACCCACTTGTTTGATAGATCCTCACAATGCATGGAGCCACAAAAAAAAAAAAAAAAAAAAAAAATTTTAACCCCCCAACAAACATTCCCGCACGTGAAATTCTTGGTGCTATTATTAATATCTTTAATATATAAATGTAAATTTTCAAACTATATTTTTTGTGGATTTTATTCCCAAGTGGATAAATTGTTAACAAGTAATATATTTTAAAAAAGACAGATTAAGATAATATTTGATTTCGATTCTCTTCAATAATTGTAGAAGCCCTCCTCGTCCTCCTCATTTTTTCATTTCATCCAAGTCTTGAAGAATTCTTTATATATTTGCTCCCCAATAATTGTTTGAATTAAGTTAGTGTGACAGATGAATCTTGACACTCCGGTTGACCTACGCTCACGTTGGTATGGGACCCACGCCGACCTCATGGGAATAAAAAATGTAAAAAATGGCACCCACCCACCCCGACTGTGAGTGTAGGTCAACCGGAATATCAAAATTCATCTGACACCCCAACATGATTGTAATTGTTTTATCTTGATGTATGACATTATTAAGGGTTATATGATGTACAAGGGTTTCATCCGTCTCTTGCTTGACTCATGCCTAAGCGAGTGTCAAAAGTTGTTCTCATGAAACTCATCTGTAACTATAACTATGAATGTCATTCTATACCAGCGATATAATTAAAAATAAATAAAAATTGCATAACTTTTATTTTACAACTTCGAATTACGATCCATTTTTTCATATTGAACTCGAGATTCAATTATCTTCATATCATTTACCTTGTGAAAATCTTTGTAGAAAACTTTATGCTTTTCTTTCCTTCCCTGCTTCGCATGCAAGTTCCACGTTTTGCATCTTTTTGATATATTTTTTTTCTCTGATTTACTTACTTTTACATTAATCAACTTTAAATTTGATATTTAACCCGTCCAAATAATCGTTCTAGTCGCATTTATCAATATCAATCAAGATAATATCGAAGTAGCTAAACAACATAAAATCGAATCTAAGTGCATTGAGCTAATTGTTCTTAGCGACCCACTTTTTTAACTAACGATAAGCAACATGTTCCTCTTGGAATTTAATGTAGTGTAATCTCGTTGGGTTAGAGGTCCTAATTAAGAACATATATTGTTTAATAACTTTTTGCAGCTTTTATATTAAGTAGTGTTCCCCATATGCAGTTTTTCTCTCGCGTGGATGAAGTCTAGATTTTAATTTAAGTTAAAGACAACAATTAATTTCAATGGATAATTAATACAAAACGTCATTACTTTTCAATGTTATCATGTAAAATGTCTTTACCTTCTTCTTCTTCTTTTTTTTTTTTTTGGGTATTTTCACCTCTATTTTTAACTTATATTGTGAAAAAGGTCATTTCAATCCAATTTATCAATAAAAAATGTAGAATGACAAATATATCCTTTTATTTAAATAAAAAAAAGAAAAAGAAAAGAAAAATTAAAATATAAATTGCAATTACACTTCCAAACTTTTTCTAAAAACTCCAAATGAATCCAAATAAATTATTAAATGGGTAATTATCACAAAACATCCTTACCTTCTAATATTATTGTGCAAAACGTTCATGACTTTCATTTTTTTGACATTTTCACTATTATTTTTACATTTCATTGTGGAAATCATTATTTTCGTCCATTTTTTCAATTTAAAACTATAAAATAACGAATATACTTTCATATTTATATAAAACAAAAATAGATAACAAATTACAACTATAATCTCACGTTTTAGTAAAAAGTACAAATTAATTTCAAATAAGTAATTAAAAACAAAAATTTTAAAAAAAATACTTCCTTTTTTTAATTATTTATTTGAAATTTATCTGTGAATTTTTGAAAAATTTGAGAATATAGTTGCGATTTGTTCTTTATCTTTCTTTTCTTTTATTTATTTAAATAGAAGAGTATATTCGTTATTTTATAATTATTAATTGAGAAATTTGATGAAAATAAGGGTGAAAATACTAAAAAATAAAAGGTATGAACGTGTTACACAATAACATTAAAATGTATGGACGTTTTGTAATAATTACTCTTTCAATAATTTATTTGTACTCATTTACAGTTTTTTTTAAAAGTTTGAGAGTGTAATTGTAATTTATTCTTTAATTTTTCTTTTCTATTTTATTTAAATAAGAGTGCATATTTGTCATTTTATATTTTTTATTGAGAAATTGGATGAAAATAACATTTTACACAATGAAAGTTGAATGTCAAAAAATGAAAGGTAAGAACGTTTTTCACAATAATATTGAAAAGTAAGGACGTTCTGTGTTAATTACCCTAATTTTAACCATATATTTTATAGAACTCACAATTTTTCAACCACACATTTCATCAATTCTATCAAAACAATTTTTTTAAAAATTTCATTTTGAAATAGTGTTATGATAGAGAATGCATGGTTAAAAAATAAGGAAATATTTTGGATTTGTGTGTAATATTATTTTATTGAAAAATATATGATTGAAATGATGTCAAATCACTGTTGAAAAATATATTTTGATGAAAAAAGGAGCTCAAACAAGGACTAAATATCTTATTTTAATTTCCCAGCAGAACCGTCCCCTTTTTTTCCCAGTATCTATATATATAACTTCAAAATAATATTCTTCATTCCTCTCTCAATGTTGTGTTCATTGAAATCAAGATATCATTGTCCATAAATTTTCGAGTATCATCCACGTCTTTAGAAAGTTATCCGTGTTGACCCTTCTTCAAGCATCACTCGCCCCGCGCCCTTCGTAATAGTTTAACAAAACATGGTCGTGCCTTCTGCAAGTCCATTTCGAGGCAAAAAAGCTAGAGCCCTAGGAATTCCAGTCATAGATCTCAGCCTCGACAGGTCTCAACAGTCGGAGCAAATCGTAAAAGCAAGTGAAGAATATGGTTTCTTCAAGGTGGTTAATCATGGAGTTTCCAAAGATATAATTTCCAGAGTTGAGAGAGAAGGTTTAGAATTTTTCTCAAAACCTGCATTCGAAAAACAACGAGCTGGACCTCCTACTCCCTTTGGTTATGGCTGCAAGAATATTGGATTCAATGGCGACAAAGGCGAGCTTGAGTATATTCTCCTTGAAGCCAATCCTCAATCTATTTCTGAAAGATCTAAAGCCATTTCCGACAACCCAAATAACTTCAGGTAATTTATAGTTTATTTGAATTGTAACGCATGCAATTCAGATTTACTTTACGGTTGCACAACTACTTTTTCAATACGATCAACTTGTCAATAATATATAAATTAATACAATGAGATCATCAAATTGTTTTTCACGTGCAACCCTTCAAACCTGAAGTCTCTGTACATGGTTACGATATACTAGTCCCATGTACCTTTTTTTTGGGGAAATTGCAGCAATGGTCCCTAACCTTTTAATTTGTTTGTAGACTTTACTCTAGTCTTAATTTTGTGTAGCGAAGGTCCCTAAGCTTTTATAAATAATGCACATGAGGTCCATCTGGACGGAAACCGTCCAAAACATTTTCAGTTGAGTGAGAAAATTCCTTGAACTATCTGCTACCATGACGATTTTATTAGATGTTGATATCAGTTTGAAAGGTGTTTCTGAAAAATGTTTTGGACGATTTTATTGGATGTTGATTCCTTAATTTTTCTGGTCAATTAACGGTGTTTTGGACTGTTTCTGTCCAGATAGACCCCATGCGCATATTTATGAAAGGTTAGGAACATTCGCTAGTACAAAATGAAATTAGGGTAAAGTTTGTAAAAAATGAAAAAATTAGGGACCGCTACTGCAACTTTTCCTTTTTTTTAATCAAAAGTTTGACACGTACACAATTTTTTTATAATTGATATATACATTCGGGACGAGTGAACTGATGTTCTATATTGGTTGCAGTTGTACTGTAAATGATTATGTGCAAGCAGTTAAGAATCTGGCAGTCGAGATTCTTGATATGGTGGCTGAGGGGCTTCGGGTCAAGGACAAATCCATATTTAGTAAACTTATTAGAGACGTAGATAGTGATTCCTGCTTCAGGATTAATCACTATCCTCCAATTAGTACTATTGACTCTTCAGTGCCCAACTTGTTTGATGAGCAATATTATTGCAATGTCAAACCAACTCGTATTGGATTCGGAGAGCATTCTGACCCTCAGATCTTGACAATCTTGCGATCCAACGATGTGGGTGGCCTACAAATTTGTTTGCATGATGGTTTGTGGATCCCCATTCCTCCTGATTCCAATCAGTTCTTTGTATTTGTAGGCGACGCTTTGCAGGTTAGTGACATTTTTTCTTGCGCATTAATTAAATTATTGGCTATAAAGTGATATTAGCGTGGATTCCGAGCCAATAGTTAGAATATTTCCAACATAAATAAGATGGACTGATACATCATTTTTGAATTGACGTCTAGAAAAATTGCTTCTTTTTGGAAAGTGACACATAGTGACTCGTGACATGTCTTGAAGCCATTCTGAATATATTCTTTATAACAATCTTTGGAAAATCGTCTATATTGAAAATAAACACAAGTCATAATGAATGTGCAGGCTTTGACGAATGGAAGGCTTGTGAGTGCTAGACATAGGGCCCTAGCGAACTCGGCGAAGCCAAGAATGTCAATGATGTATTTCGGAGCCCCACGTCTCAACGCATGTTTATCTCCTATACCACAAATGGTCTCGTCCCAAAATCCTCGTCTCTACAAGCATTTTACCTGGGGAGAGTACAAGAACGCCGCATATTCCTCACGTTTGGCAGACAATCGTCTTGACTTGTTCAAAACCCAACTATAAGTCGTACATGCAAGTAAAAATACTATTCGTGACGGCAATATGCCATTGTGAAAAGGCATGAAATCCGTCGTAAAAGTGTATACTTAGATGCTTGTTGTTTGATCCTTAATGATCACAATTAGGAGAAGGGTAAATGGAAAAACATTAGATCTAAGGCTAATTCTTTGGTTGACAAAATTATTTGTGCATAGAGTTGTATCAATTATTGCAATGGACCCATTAATGTAGCAAAGTAAGATTAATAAATTGTGGAGGCAAGAATTGACAGCTTCTGCATGCTATGTTTGTTGATTCGATGTTACCACTAAAATAATGGTTTTTTAACTCAAAAAAGTTATGCGATTGATCTTCTACTCAACTTTATTTCAAAATCAAGTCAACGTGTCGAGCAATTAAATGACTTAAGTACTTTTTACTCAATTGAATGACAGTTGATAGTGACGAAGTGATGCCTCAAATCATCAAAGTGATTAAATGACGCCACGACGAGAACTTTTTTAAAATGATATTGATACTGAGGTTTAATTGCTAATTTAATTGGCTAAGGGCTCAAGAGCCAAGCATCACCATCTATATAATATGTGCCTATAAAAGGCAGGGCCTCTTCGTCTGTCAATGATCTAGCCCATGCCACTCTCCCCGTCGAGTTGGCTCCTGGTCCGCTGCACTTGTATTCTCCATAATACACTCGTCTGTACATAGTAATAAGATGATTATAAGTTCTTTCTCTTTTTCAATATTCCCAAACATGGTACTAAAGTAGAGAGTAAAGTAGTAACGTACGAATCACGGCTGGTTTTGCCCCAGTCGCTCCAACCTTGGGGAAGAACAATCTTATCCATGAATGTGTAAGAGAAAATAACCCTCGAGTAATCCCCCCATGCTCTTCCTAGATAAATCGAACCGCTACCTGTAATTGTGCAGTTTTTGAAGGAAAATCCACTTGATATCGATGAATTTGTGCGTTTTTGAGCAGTCAGAGACGCCACCTTCTTGGCCACAGAGTTCAAATAGCAATTCTGCCCAAAGCACAAAATTTATTTCTAGAGTGTCAATTATTCCAAGCTATACCAAACCAGTTATTGATATGCTCGAAAGTCGAAGCTGTCCAACCAATCACGAGTAATAATATTTCATCATTAGCTGTCATCATCACTCGTCTAGGTGACACCAAGCACTGATTCGTTCAATGGGGTTGCCACTTAGATCTCTGATGATCGCAACTACTAATGATGAATATCATTCTTCTATAGGCCTAGATGGGATGTTGAAATATCTGTGATAAGGTCAGCCGAATATATATTTTCAAAGTGGACAGAACATTTGGGCCTTTGAACCAGGTTGTTTTTTGATGGACCAAGTTTGATGTGCTCACCTCATAAAGTGATCTGCCATAGCCAAAGATGAAATCAACCGATCCTTGAATGAAACAATTATTGAAATAATGAAGGCCTTTGTGATCATAAAGCGTGTCTTGACTCCCATAGAAACTACAGTTATAAAATGCAGCCTTTGTTCCAGATATTCGAAATGCCACGGCTTGGTCTGCTCTCGATCCAACAACATGCGGAGCTGTATTCTGCATTTACACATATCGAATCCATGAACAAGTCGATAATTTCGCAGAATGCCGAGATCGAATCAAGAAAAAATTTAGAAAATTAATCTTAGTTTGATTGTTCATATGTTAAGGTTTAGTTAATTTCTTTTAGTTTGATAATTGTATAGAAAACTATTCCATTAATAAATAAATTGTTGGTGAAGTACTTCACCTGGCCCGTCGCCGTGTTTGGTTCTGAGCCTCTGATGGGACGACAATGTTTTTATTTATTTATTTTGGGATGTTTTGTGTGGATTTGGAATCTACGTGCCTTAATTCCTCGCTTCAAATGAGGTGTGTCTTCTTCAAAATAGAGAGATAATAGGGTAAATTTCATTTGCGGTCACTGAACTTTCAATGAAATCTCAATTATATCACTAAATTTTAACTTGTCTAAATTGGGTTGATAAAATTTAATTTGGCTTTAAACCCCTAATTGTTTCTCATTTTTTTCTCCACTTTCTAAAGAAATAGAGCCTTTTTGGACCCACCTAACATGATTTATTTGACATGCATCTCACATTTGAATTAGAAAAGTGTGCACAACAATTGGAAAACTCATTTTCATTTCAAAAAAATGTGCAGCAAGCACGGGCTAAATTAGATTATTGCACTTGTGTTTAGTTCCAAAAAATTCACCACTTCGAAATCTATTGTCCCCCAAATTGATTAAAATTACTTTATTGGCAATCATACCATAATGAATTCTCCTCACAATCGTTATGTAATATGTCAATTTATCACTATATCACATCATAAAAATAGTGCCAAAAAAAAAAAAAATTTAAACTAAAGATGTTACTACACCTAGTTTTACCATTTTTTATTCTAGTTTCACATAGCGATTGGGTTGAAGATTATTTATTGTATAATGGCCAACTAAATGATTTCTATTAATTTGGAGCACTATATATGACAAAATATAGAGCCCGTTTGGCTGCCATTATTTCAAATTATAATATTTAAAATAGTAGTTTTTTTTTTTGAAAAATATGAAAAAAAAAATTTGATTTACGTGTAATATTATTTTATGAAAAATTATGTGGTTGAAAATAAGAAAGAATTATAATGTGAAATAATGGGGCCAAACGAGGTATAAAGTTGAAGACATAATTAAAATAAATTAAAGTTCAGTAAGCCAATTGAAATTTCTCTTAAAATTGTAGAGTAATTCTTTTTGCTTCCCAAGATGACATCCCTGCAGGAAAATACTCTCTCAAGCTGCTCGTGGGCAACGAAATGTTAGGTATTAAGCAATAAGACCTTATCCCGTCTCATTTCTTACAAGAGCGATAATTAAAATAGATTTATTCTCAATATACGCAAGAGGCCATTGTATAATTTGCTCATCTCTCTTACAAAAATTACGTAGTAGAACTTTTAGAACAACCTAAGACATATACGACATAGTACTCCAACATAAACAATCGCAGTCAAGGACATGAAATCATCATAGACAAGTATTAATTTACAGATGGACTCACCTCAAATTTCATGTTGATGGCGACGAAATAATCCCCATCAATGGCAACCGTGGCGCTTTGATAAGTCCTTAGCGGCGTCCCATCTCTTCCGGTCACAGACGCGGTGTCATTGCCCGTGATGCTCGGTGGATCGCTGGCATTGCCTGAAAATGTTATGAAACACATTGTTCTAGGGAAATTGATCTTTTCCCTACAGAAAACTCTAATCAGTTAATTCAAATTCCCTCATTCTCAAATTGATTGACAAAAGGGTATTATAAATATATACCTATAAACACCTGGCTTTATGTCCAGTACCACTCTTCGAGTGTTGTGCAAAGCAATGCTGTCAATGGCTTCTTTGATGGTCTTGAAATCACCAGTTCCATCTTGACTCACTCTTAATTGAATTTTATTCATTTCAGCCACCCGTAGCTTCGGATCCCAACGAGTACTCGACTCTCGATCGACCGACCCGGCTCTAAGATAAGCTTGTTTCTTGTTATGATTCTTGACGTTCCACGATATCCATCTCTTGAGGTCTCTTTCTCTCTTCACATTAGCTGAACAAACCAGAATGTAAGAGAGAAAAAGGAGCAACAGAATCAGTAGAACATGAATTTTTTGAGCCATAGTTGGAAAGAAATGTCTCATTGCGTATTAAGTGACTGTCATATATAGTTAGTTGCATGGTAAGACAAAAATTTAGAACTCATTTTCTGTTAATGCAAAATCCAAAACGAAGGGTCCCAAATTTTGCCCAGTGTGTAATTCGACAATTCTTAATGCGTTACAGGCTCCATGCCAATATTGGGTAGGATGGTGAAACAATAGAGTACTGCATCTTAGCTGTATTCCATATAATTTATGCCTTGTTTCGTAGCCATAAATCAATTGGGTATCCCTCACACGTTGTAGTGGAAGTTACATACTCTAAAGATTGGGTCGCCGGCCCTTATCAGTATATATGGTATTAGTTTGATCCATAACATATTTAATTTTGGCTATCTTACATTTTCCACTAGGCGTGGGCGCGGGTCGGTTCGTTCGGTTCTAAAGAGAATCGAACCGAACCAAACTTTTCGGATATCTAGTAAATGGAACCGTCGGGTCCAAATATAATTATGGAACCATTCGAGTTCGGTTCCGTTCGGTTCCGTTCGGTTCGGTTCTGTACTATAATTAAATTTTTTAACATTTATAACAACATTATATAAATACGAATAATGATACATTCAATGGTTTTGGAATGTCAGAGACTAGTAAACTACTTTATTCAAATGATCGCTACGATCAAAGTTTCGGTCGGCGGAGGTCACAGGTTCGATCGGAGGTCAAAGTGTCGGCCGACGATTGTATAGGTTTTGGAATATTAACGAGGCTGCGAGAGTGAGTACGAGAGTCGAGACAACGTTATGCACTTTAGTGTAGGTGTTTAGGGTTATTTAGTGGATTTGATCTTGTTTGGCTAAGAAATGAAACAATAAAATGGGTAATTGGGCCAAAAATTAAAAAATTAGAAATGAAACAAATTATTGGGCCAAAAATTTGAATTTAGAAATCATTAATTTGTTAATTTGTTTAGAAAAAATTAAAATATTTTGATTTACTCAATATAAAAAAAAATTAGAAAGATTCGATTTTTATTCGATTCTTCGGTTCTTGGTCTAGAACCGAGAACCGAACCGTACCCATCGGTTCTCAATTCAGATACCCGTTCGGGTATTTAATTTGACAAGAACCGTCGGATTCGGTTCGGTTCGGTTCGGTTCGGGTTCGATTCGATCGGTTCGGTTCGGGAGATTTGCCCAACCCTATTTTCCACGTTCAATTCCAAACATTTTAGTACAATTTATATAGGATTACATAATGTATCGTAACTTACTTTATTTTACGAGGCTCATATGTTCATCCGTGGAATGATATTTCAATTAACCTACTAAAATATGTAACTCTCTATTCTTGTTGAGCTATGACCCAATCGGATTAGGTCATTATTCAAATATGGTATAAATTTTGGAAGTTAGTCCCTCCACTTACATTTCCCCCCTATGAATTGGAAAATACCTACTTTTCGATTCTTAGAGAACAATAATGTATGGATACATATAATTAACTCGATATTTAGTCATATCTAAACACCACAAGCCCACCCACTCCAACCACGAACACCTTCATCCATTACCTCCTGATCATCAACAACCACGGCAACAAATTGAATCCGTACAGTGATTTGGCCGGAAGAATACGGCATTGGTCATCACCCATTTCCAAACGCATTCATTACCATTTTTTACTTGCCTGATTGAACTAAAAATTGATTAAAAGTCTAATTTAAATCAACAATTAATTTTAATCATACATTTCGTAGGATTCACAATTTTTCAACTGCACATTCCATCAACGTTTATCCAAATATACTAGAAATTTTAGTTTTATCCAAACCAAACATGATTGTGTTCTTCAAAATTTTCATTTCTTGTAAATAATAAAACATGGATATTTTTCTCATAACCAACTTCAAATGCTATTTATTTATTTTTTATTTATCTCATATTTAAATTTTTGTTGTCAGGACCAAATTTAATAATTTTGTTTTTGTTCTCGGTTTTCAGCCTTTTTCATGCAATTCGGAAAAGTAACACAGTTTTAAATGACTAGTTTCGATATAAAGTAACACTAGGGATGACAATGGGGCAAGTTTAGGACCGGCCAGCTGTTCCCGTCCCCTGTTCCATTAGGTATTTCTGTTACTTTGCCTTGTATTCATACCCACAGTTAAAATGGAACGAGACGGATTTTGGTAGGGCGAGCGGATTAGGTCCCCTGCCCCGTTTATCGTCCCATTTATTTATTTTTTATTTTTTTATGTTTTTACTTAGTTAATATTATTACTTTTCTTTTTTATCAGTTTCTTAAAGAATAACTCATATTCTTTTTAAAAATGATAATAAATCTTTTATTTCTATTTGATAAGAAACTTAAATTTGAAATTAATTTTAAATAGGGCAAGAACTATGTTTTTCATATCCGTTCCATACTTGCTTCGGTGGGTGGAACAATGATTTTTTAATGATAATTAACACAATATCAATATGTTACTTTTTGTGACTGAGCTTGAATTATCCTTACCTAACCATTAGGAAATGCTAAGAAATTTCTTATTTTCCTGACTTTTTAAAAAGACATGCAAGGATGCCCCATACAAGCGTGCCAAACATACGAGGGTGCTCCCTTTGCTTTCACTGCAGCTAGTTCCCAAGAATTGGCCATTTTCAAGAACAAATAACTTCCCTTGTCTATATCTTTTGGTCATTTCAGCTGTTGCATTGGCATAAATTTTGGGTTGCTTCCACAATTTAAGTTCATCGCCGTAAGTGCTTTTTAAGTGTTTCTTCTTCTGTATGATTTTACGGCGGTATGATTTGCCCCACCGCAGATTTGAAAAGCTTCCTTGGCTAGATTATGTTTTCTTGGAGGTCCTTTCCAATTAGTGTTGACTTTGAGGGAGTTGTGATGTTTGGGGTTAGAATGATTCTTTTGTGGCGTTTATGACAGATGGAGATAAACATTCTTTTCTCTCACAGATGGTTTGATGGTCTTGGACCACGAACACCCCAGTCGTGCTTTTGGTTTCCGATCTTGGGCATCATTTAAAAATGAAATCGTTTCTCTTTTTAATTCCATCAAATCTCGTATGGAAACAGTTCAACTCCAACCAGAGAGGGAAAAAAAGGCTGGAAATAGAGAGAACAAACACCGCTAGAAAAAGATTGAACATGTGGGAGGATCCTATTCTTGGTGATAGTCAACGATGGATCATCATGAACTGAACTTCACGTTGAATAAGTAACAAGTGGTATTTCCTCTGGAGTTACTAAACCAATTGGTCACTAAACTATGCACAGATCACCGAACTTCAAAAAACAACATAATTATCACTGAACTTCGTAAAAGGTTTGTACGGAATCACTGAATTTCGCAAAAGGTTTTCACATTGTCACTAAACTTTAAAAATCACTCCATTCATAAAATTTGATGAGTCCCACGATATGTGTGATGAAAATTGTGATCCAATGAATGTAAGATTAACAGCTTGTTTGGGAGTGATTTTTTGGCCCAAAAAATTGATTTTTTGATCGTTATTTCACTATTCCAACTGTTATATTTGACCTCTTCTTTCACATATGGACCCCACTTTTTTCCTAACGATCAAAAAATTAATTCCAAAATCACTCTCAAACAGGCTCTAAAAATGAAATTTGACTAAGTTTGACCAACTTTTTTAATAAGCTCTGTCTATCATTATTTCAAAATTCATTTTTTCTCAAACTTATTTTCAATCACACATTTTCATAATAAGATATTTTGCACATAAATCCTAAACTTTTTTCTACTTTTTAACTATATATTTTTTAAAAATTCACTATTTCAAAACTCATTTTTCTATTTCAATGTTAGACAAACAGGGGCTAAATGAAAACTTTATCAAACAAACACTTCATAATATTAGCACCATCGATGCTTCCAAGAGTCTAGGCAGCAGTGGATTTGGTTCCACCATTGATATATAGCAATAGCAATACTTTGTTCTATATTTTGTGATGCAAAAGTTTTTCGCGCGGGTAATCGCTAACAATTAAAAAGGGATCAGACGATTGTATAAGGAACGGACCTCTTGACACAAAGTTCCATAAAGGGGTGTTTTATTGACGATGATTTACAATTGGAAATAGACATAATCCTTTCAAGGGGCGTAAGCACACGAGTACTAAAAAAAGTGTTTTAAATTTAAACTAAGAAATAGAAATTACATATTCTCTATTTGAGAGTGTTTAATTTGTCTTTTTTCTCTATGTCTCATCTTCCTTTTATATTTCCTTAATGACTTCTTCGTGATAAACCGCTTGGAAACTGCTTGATTATTGTATAACTATCCACTTTTTTTATGGTGGCTAACTTGTTGTGGAACTGCCGTCTCTAACTGTTGTCATTACTCTTTGTCGTTCAACCGCCTTCAACTGGGCTCCTTGAATCGTCGAATGTGATAAGATCACTCAATAACTGTTTCAATAACTACTGTTCTAGATAACCATAATGTTTTATACTTGCTAAGATCCTAGGCGATTCGAAGGTTTGGGCGAGAACGGGGTCATCGCTCTGGGCGACTGTAAGGTACTCCATTCGCTCAGATTCTAGGTGTCTTGCAAGCTTGGGCGATGATGTTACCATGTTCGTGGGCTTCCACCGCATTCATCAATAATCCTGTTTGGACCTTTATCCTAGATTCCCCAATTGAGTTTCACTCTTTGGGCTATTTGATTTGGGCTGCACTTTTAGTGTGTCAACAATTCCCCCCCAATATGACAGAATTAATACCAATTATATTAATTTTTGCCATATTCACTTTGTATTTTTCAGCAATATTTGAAATTTTCAAGAATTTCAATCATTATTTCCTTCTACTGTAACGTCTCGAATTCTAATAACCCGAAACGTTACGAAACATGAATATACCTTGAAATAAACAGTTTTAATATAACGAGAAATTCTGTAAAAGATTGAATAACATTTAATCAAAAGATAAATTTAAATATGCGGAACGTTTGAAAACATATCATTCATCCAAAAATTATTAGAACAATTAAAAACTAATTGAAAATTTATAATGCACTCACAATTGGGTCAAAAATGAATAACCCATTATTAGTTCTAGTGTTTTTGAAAATTAAAATACTTCATGACGAGGATCCGTTGGTCCAATAGCAAATCCATCCACCACCGTCCAGCATACTAATTATTACCTGAAAATTGTAAATAAGGGGATGAGTATAACGAATTATACTCAATGAGATACTTGCTACTCCACATTCAAGTCAAACATGAAATTACAAATAAATTATCTTACCAACATAACATGAGAATTATCACACCATGACAAATGATAATTCTAGAAAGCGCTGCAAAATAACGTGAATGCTAAATTGTGCATTGAAAATAACGTGAAGGCTAAATTGTGCCTTAAAATGTATCATGATTTCTCCCGAAAGAGCCTGAATTGAAGTAATTAAATTCATAATAACGTATTTGAAAAGATGTGGAAAAATCACTAATAGCACTGAGTATATCACCTTTTGAAGATGAAAGTGGAGAATAAAATTGCAGAAATGTGATTGCAGTTTCAAAGCCTTAAAAAAATCTAAATAATATAGAGGAATATTTTAAAGAGGGAGAGGTAATGGACGTGTAGTAGAATGTGGTTTTAGTGCTCTATTTATACTGTTGAAGTCGGGTAATCACGTGGGGGAAGTGGAATTTCAGCCATATTTAAATTCATATTTCATGCAATCTTCTGAGAAATTGATTCATAATTCCCGATTGATATAGTATGATTGGAGATTAATTATTGGTTTTCTGCCAATTTCTATATCAATTACAATTACAATAAGGAAATGATAGGCATTACACTGCATGACTTTTACACGTGGACGGGGAAAACAAATCTACCTCCTATTTGCATAATTTACTCTAGTACAAATATCTTAAATTGTCAATCTCCTAATGGCCGAAAATTATAAAATATATGCTTATTAATTAAATTAGAATTTCAGTCCAATCTTCCCAAAATTTGTTCCGATTAGGGGACACAATGATTACCAATTATATGGACACGTGAAAGTTGTAATGAAATGCATGGGTTACTCATGTACTAAAGTCTAACATCAAATAATTCAAATTCCTTTGATTTGCATTTAACTAAATTTGTAAGCAGGAATTATGTTTTAATTGATTACCTCTTAATTAAAAATGTATAATTATTAATACTTAACATAAAGACTTTGTTTAGCCAAAACTTAAAATTCTAATTTATTTAGCTAAACTAGTGGTGGCAGTCAACTGTCGAAAAATCTAATCCTTTAAAACTCTTATAACCATAATATTCTTTAGACGGCTAAAACTCGGGTTTAACTTGACCAAATTAAATTTTTCTTGAGTCCATAATTCGCCATTTATTATGAGCTTCAAAATGAACACAATATTGGTAGAGTAATTCTAACTCCTTCAATAGTTAACTATTTGGCCCATTTAACAAAGTATAAAATAATTTAATATATTTTTTTCAATTTGGTCCCTCAACTAATAAGATAACTATAAAGATAATCAATTAACTTGCATAAAAACTTAACCAAACATTGCATTCCTATTAAATGGCAAATAAAAATATATGCGAATTTAAGTTAAAAATTCGAGATTCTACATCTACAACCTGAAAAGGTGCAACGTTACAAACCCTTATATACCCAAAAGACACGCCATTTTATCGCACCACTAAACCACGTCTCTATATTTTGTGCTTCCTCCTCATTATTTTACTGTTCATCTTCTTGCTTCTCTGCTACGTTTCTCAGGCAAACCTTAACGAAACTGTACTTTGTTCCCAATAGCGACTTCACAAACTCAATCTGATGATTCTTTTGTTTCGAAGATTTCCAAAAAATCCTTACTAGGCCGTATGTAAATCCAAACTTCCTTGCACAAGCTAATGCTGACCTCAATGAATTCTATCTGGGTCCATCGTTCAATAATGTCAAAGCCGTTGGACAAGTGGCGGTGGGCCAGCTGTTTCATTGCACTCAAAGTCCTCCGTTCCTTAACTCTCTGCCATTGAGGCCAATTAGCGAAAAAGGTATTCGCGCTTGGCCCAAAGTTGATGTTATTTTTCGTAGATGGCATGCATGCCTGGTAAATCATGGCTCTACCAAGGCGATTTTTGATCGTGCTAGGATTTTAGACTTATTAGAAATCACTCTTCAACCCCCAATTTTCGACCCAATGCTTTTTCCTATTGCTTTGAGTTTTTGGTCTTCTGAATATAACACCTTCGTTTTCCCTCTTGGTCTCATGTCTATTACTTTAAGGGACGTTGGAGCTCTAGTAAATCTTTTGCCTTTGGGCGATACCATCTTTCCTGGCATCTTGATTTTCAGTATTGCCCCGAAATTTGAGAAGAAACTTACTGAGTCCTATTCAAGCCTGCAAGGCTTTTATAATCACTCAAGCGCTGAACCTTCCCATGCTGAGCGTGTGGCCTTTCTTCAGATTTGGCTCTGTAAATATATTTTTTGCATGCCGAGTATGAAACCTTCTATGAGCTACTTACCCATAGCGCATGAATTGGCGCATGGTAGATCTTTAAACTTATGTTCCTTCTTTTTAGTTGCCCTTTATAGAGGCATGACTTCCCTTCAATTTCAACTGAAAAATGGTGCATCTCCCACTGGCAGTGGGCCCCTTTGGTTCACTCAACTGTGGTTGAGAGCATATTTTCCACCACTTGGTGCTCCATCCATCTCCCTTCGTTCTACTAGCTGCTATGGACTAGCCATTAATCCACTGAACCCTGTAAATATGTCCAGTAGGGACATTTTTTTATTCTTTTATACCTTTAATTCGATTCCTTCCTTCTTTTCTTTTCCTGCTTACTTGACTCCAGATTATATGCAACCTCCATCCATCCTAGACAGTGCGAGTGTCTCTCTGCTTGTTTGGGTTCAGTTTTTGATTGGGAGGGAATTGTTCCACGATATCTTAACTGGAACCAATGCCAAAGCTGGGGTTGAAATATATACTCCCCAATTTTTTGCTCACTAACTTGGTTTTGGCCAAACTTGGCCTGTTCCTCCTTGCTACTCCAAAAATTTGACAGACCGCTTTCACACTATTAACAAGACAGAGGCATAAGCTATAAATGCTAGCAACATTTTTTTGACGAGCAAATTTTCATTAGCCCCTTTCAATTCTAGCTGTGCCGTCCATCCTCTTTTTGAACAGCTTTGGCCATCAGTAAAACGTCAATTGTTTGCAACTGATGGTAATTGTGCCTTCCATTTACTGGACCAGCCAGGCACCCCCTCTACTTCTCCTATTTTGGTCACCCCTGTGTCCATTAGGAATCCTTCCTCCCTTGCTCGTGCTAAACATTCTATCCATCCATCTGCTTCTCTACCTGCCAAGGCTACCGCAGCTAAAGGTGCCTTAAGTCGCAAACGGCCAGTTTCAGTATCTCCCATTTTGCAGGATGATAATGATGATGATGATGACGCTCCTCTCATCCTTAGGAGAAAGGTAATTGAATTTGTTTATTTACAAACATATTTTTCTATGTACTAATGGTTTACCTAAATTTCTCAGAAAAGTTCAGCCTCTCCTTCGAAGGCTTTGGTTTTGGCAGCTCTTGCTCCATCATCTTCTATTGAAGCTGGTTCGTCCAAATCAGCTGATAAATGGATTATACTTAAAGAGAAACCCTTAGTCTCGGAACTTTCATCACAACCAGTAGAAGGGCCACCTTCTTCTCAGGGCGCCGACTTCCCAAACGTCGAACCAGAAGGTAATACATATTTTAATGTTTTACCTTTGCTTGTGCTATTGATTTCTGATTCGTTGCTCCTTGAATTATGCAAAGGCATCCATGGGCCTGCCCGTTGTGGCAGAGTCTTCTCGCCCAGATAAGGAGAAGTCCCCACAGGTGGTAGAGCCAACTGGTGATATGCTTGAACTTCCCAAAATTGCTGATGAGGTAACATTTTGCTTCACTTTCATTTTCACCTCGTTTATTGTAGTTAAAGTTCTCAATGTTGGCATTTTTCTTTGCAGGGTGCTGATGACATTGTGCGTTCCATCCAGGACTTGTTTACTTCCTGGGGGCAAGTCAAGATGTCTTGCCCTACTTCAACCAGTCATCCTTCTGCTTCTTCAGAGGAAAATATGAAGTTTCTCAAGCAGTCGATATTTGAGTATGTGTCTTTTATGGACATGGATATCGGTCAGACTAGTGCTACTAAACATAAGGATAAGCTTGAACTATTGAGTGCGAAATTGGCACAAGCACTTTCACTTCCGTTGCTCAATGTTTCTGCTGACTTTAAAGCGACATTGAAGGTTGTTCATTCTGACATCCTCTCCTTGCTAGCCAAAAATGTTGAACTGAAGGTTAGGAGTACTCAATATCTTCGTGCTGCATCTAAAAGAGAGTCTTTGCTTTTAGAGATTAACAAAACCGAGGACGAATTAAAAGAAATCTATTCAGACGTTATTGTTAAGAAAATATGTAATTGGCAAATCTGTGACCAAGGACCAAATTGTCAAAATTGTAAAGTCAAGGACCAAATTGTCAATGTCCAATAGTTCAGGGACTAGAGTTACAATTAAATAAAGTTTATAGGCTAGGTCTAGGGTTGTGTGGGATGCCTCGAAGATGCAAGCGGCGCTTTGATTTCGCTAGAGTCTCGCCCTGACCTCGCTCGAGCCACAATTGCAGAACCAACTTCGCTGGACTCACGCTGAGCCGTCGCTTGAGCGAAAGGTACGTCGCTCGAGGCTCGCCAGTACCTCGCTCGAGCGACCGTGTTACCTAGCCAATTCTAATTTTAAACGCTCGCGAATGTTTGACGCTCCACATTACCATATATCAACCTCTATATATACCAAACGTCCTATTCGTGTTCATTAACCCCGAAAATTCACATTGAAAACACTTTGAATATTCTTTCAATTCCTTGGCAACCAAAAATCCAAATCATTCTCTCCAAGGATCAAAAGCCAAAGAAATCCTTCATTGTTCTCATACCAATCCTTGGCTTGTTGAGTAAAAACATCAAATCCATAAACACCAAAACACCTGTCTCACAACTCCAATTAAACTTCCAGAAGATCATCAGTTTGAAGATCCGGGAAGGATTTGCTTGAAGAGCTGGAGTATGTGGTGATTCACGGGAGGTAGACATTATACAAGGCTGGGATTTAGCATGGATCTGCAAAATCCAGGAGGGTCTTGAGTTCATACAGCAAGGAAGTCAGAAAATTGAGAGTGTGAATGATGTCTGGCGTGCTGCAAGTTGGTTTCTACAATAGTGAATCTCTACTGGCTTGTGCTTGGAGTTTTTACCCAGTTGGATTTCTCCTTCAACATGTTTATTGTGTTTTTACCGCTTTAATTTATTTACTTGTCAATGGTAATCCAACATAGGTAGATAAAGCAAGTGAATTAATCTGGACAAATTATAATTTGTGTGACTTGTTGCATGAATTATTCAAAAAGTTTTTAATTTCGCAAGAACACCTATTCACCCCCCTCTAGGTGTTAGTTGGGTCGAACGATAGGTTTTTCAGTTATGATCGAAGACTCTTTGATGACAAGTTTGACTGCAGAGATGAAGGAGCTTCAAGCAAAGATGAACGACTGTAGAGCGAGAATGGCTGCTAAAAAGCGTAATGCTTCCCAAGGAATTGAACGAACCAAGTCTTTGGTTGAGCAGTACAAAAAGCTGGAGGTTGACGACGATTTTGTAGCTGAATTAAATGTCGCTTCTTCTCAACAGAGCGAAGATTGGGGGAGACTTAGGGAAAGAATTCTTTCGGCCTGGGTGAATTGTAATTAACACATCCAATGCCTTAACTTTTCTTTTGTAACTTTGTACTAACTTTCCTTTTGTAACTTCGCACTAATTGTCATTGCTAATTTTGAATGTAACAGCAGTTATCGTCATTAATGAACGACTAATTTGTCTACTTGCGTATTAATTGACGTTGTCCTTAATTGTCAACCTCCCAAGTATTTAATTGCTTTATGTTAAGATTCATGTACATTCTTCCTTGGTATTCCTGTCTCTTTTTCCAAGACTCTGGGCCATTTGATTTTAGTTATTAGGCACGAATGTGGTCATTCATATTCTGTCTTTTCACTTTCACGCCTCTATAAATGCGTGTGTATTTCGCACTCATCATTTTCATTTTCATTCTTTTCTTCAAAAACTAATTTGCTGTCATCGTTTGGCATCTCAACAATTGATCCAAAATTTTCGTCTTCCACAGAAATGAATCATTTAATCCGCCCATTTTACTATCTGTTTTGATGTCACATTTGGTATGGGAGATATAGAAAACATTCTTTGGCCAGCAAAGTTCTTCCCATCGTCTCAATGTTCTTTACAAGGAGTTCAATGATGGAAGACAATTTTTGAGGATACTTTTCAAGCCACTTTGCTTGTTGAGAGTACTTCTCAGTCTCCTTGCCCGTTATTGCAGCAATGCGATTAGACAGGCGATTTGAGGGTGCTTTTCTTCCTTTTTGCTTTTTGAGAGTGTTTCTCGGTCTCTCTGCCTGCCCTTGCAGCAGTGCGATCAAGATGGCGACCAAGGCCGGTTCACCCTCTTGCTCGGCGATCGACTGAGAAATTAGTTTGTTCTCAATTGTAGCTTATAGAGAATTTAGTATTTTGTATCTCACAATTTGTAACGAATATTTGATAATAAAGGAATTTATTTAAACGTATTTCGTTCTGGCCTTATTTATCTACGATCGTTCAACACAATTTGATTATTTGTTCATTCTCCCATAAGGAAGGAACATACTTTTTTAAATATTTGTCATTAATGAACCTTATATGCTTAGTGCCATCCAAATCTTCTAAATGATACTATTTACTTTATATGGCCCTTCCCAATTGGACGACCATTTGCCATACTTTGGATCCTTGCTATCCAAAGGGAGTATTATTTTCCAAACCAATTCGCCCAGGCTAAATGATTTTGCTATAACTTTTTTATTATAAAACTTAGCCATCCTTCGTTTTTGAACTTGCAATCTATCTAGGACGTCCAACTCCAATAAGTTTTGAACTAGTGATTCGGTATACTCACCATCACTTAACTTATGTTGCAAACACACTTTGATTGATCGCACATTGATTTCCATAGGCAAAACGGCCTCCTGTCCATAAGTAAGTTGGAATGACGTAACTTTAGTACTTGACCGAGACGACGTCCTATAAACCCATAATGCCTTGTTTAGACATTCGTGCCAATTTCTGGCATTTTCATCTATCATTTTCTTTATAATATTTTTTAGAATCTTATTAGAAGATTTTGCTTGTCCGCTAGATTGAGCGTAATATGGTGTGGAGTTCACTAATTTAATTCCAAACTCGCTCAAAAATTCATTCACTTGATCTCCATTTAAAGAAGTTCCGTGATCTACCATCAAAGTTTGTGAAATCCCAAATCTATAAATAATATGATCACGGATAAATTCTATGACACTCTTTTGGGTGATCTCCTTTAAAGGTATCGCTTCTACCCACTTAATGAAAAAATCAGTTGCAACTATAACAAAGGTATGTTGCTTAGACGATGGGGAATAAATCTTCCCTATCAGGTCTATCGCCCAACCCTTGAACGGCCAGGGTTTGATAATGTGTGCCATCTCTCTTGCTGGCGCTTTTTGTATTGGATCATGCTTTTGGCATGCTAGACAGCTCTTCACATATCGAACATATGATTCTCCATCTTGAGCCAAAAATATCCATTTCTAATAATTAATCATCTCATCTTTTGGCCAGCTTGATGAGCTCCACATATCCCTTCATACACTTCAGCCATGATTGTTTTGGCTTCTTGCAAATTTACACATTTTAGTAATATACCATCAGAGCGTTTCTTAAACAACTCTTCATCTATCAGTGTATAGTTTAGCAAACGCAACTTCATTTTTTTACTACCTCCTTTATTAGGTTCTTTAAGGAACCTTTTAATCTCTGCCCTCCAATCTATTGCATTTCTATCTTGCATGCAATAAATTTCAATCCTTCTCGCCCTTCTTTGGACTACGAGCAATGTTACTTCATATTCATAAGTAGATTTCCAATTTAAAGCCTTTGAATACCCCGAGGCCATCTAGGCCAACTCATTTGCTATGTCATTATATATTCTATTAACACATTGAAGCTCTACTTGTTCGAATTCTTCCAACATTTCTTGGATGATTTCATATTGACTTATAATAGAATCACTTTGGCACTTAAAATCACCGATCAATTGGTGAATTACCAATTGAGAATCGCCTCTAACGATCACATTCTTTACCTCCATATCTATCATTAATTCTAAGCCCACGATTAAGACTTCATATTCGGCTTGATTGTTGGTGCACATCCTATCCAAAGTGAATGCGAACTTGTAACAAATCCTTAAAGGATTCTGCACCTTTAAAGGTTTTTGACCTGTCGAAATATAAAACCCAAGGTTTTAATTCGAATGAATTGATTTCTAATTCAATTTCCTCAGGTATGTCAAGGCATGGATGATCGGCCAGAAAGTTAGCTAAAGCCTGATTTTTGATTACCTTTTGTGATATGTATTGTATTTCGAATTCTGATAATGCTAACGTCCAAAGGCCTACCCTTTGGTGTAAAATAGGGCGAGAGAACATATACTTAACCAAATTTACTCTAGAAATCAAATAAACGGTCAAGGGCCGTAAATAAGCCCTTAATTTCGTACATGTGAAATATAATGCAAGACATAATTTTTCAATGGCAGAGTAATTACATTCACATTTTGTTAACCGTCTACTCAAGTAGTAAATCGTCCTTTTTTCACCAAATTGGTCTTCTTGCACGACCATTCCAGCTATTAATTCTTGTTCAGCCGATTTATACACTTCCATTGGCTGTCCTTGGATTGGTGACACCAACACTGGTGGACTTGATAAATATGTCTTTAGACTTTCAAAAGTCTTTTGATGTTCTTCTTTCCAGACGAATTCGTCCTGATTTTTCAACTTTAAAAGTGACGAAAAAGCTTTAGTTCACCCTCTTGATCGAGCATCTGGCTGACGAATATTGGGCGATCTTCCCCTTCATTGCCAATATTCACTTTAATCAGAGGGTCTTGTACTTGAGCGTATTCAGGTTTGGTGATCCTCATTACTTCATCGTCCATTTCCCTTATAGGCATTTCTTCTTCTAAGCAATCCACCTTGTTGACTTCTCGACCAATACTTTGTTCCAACTCGAACACTGCCAATTTGTCTCCCAATGTTTTCAAGGCTGCTTCTTCTTTCGTCTTGTCCTTACATTCTGTATTGAAAGCCATTAATTTGGCTTTGAAAGCTTGAACATCAACCATTTGCCTTTGTTGCTTACAACTCATTTAAAACTCCTTGATTACTTTTTTGCCAATTACTGGCTCTTCCAGGGCCAATATGTTTGGCCTCATTTGACTGAACATTTCAGTGAGTGCATCTACCGAAAATGGTTCTTCACTCTGTGCAACAATTTGAGTTTCTTTTCCATCTTAGACCACTCTGACAGGTCCGTAATTTCCTTCGTACATGAACATTTCCACCAAGTTTGCTTCTGCGATAAAATGTCTATGATCTACCTGCACCACTTCTGCTTCACCCTTGTCATTCCAGAAAACCAGGCATTGATGGAGCGATGAAGGTATGCAGCGACTTCCGTGTATCCAATTCCTTCCTAATAACACATTGTAACTAGTAGGACTATCTATTACGAAGAAAACTGTGGTCCTAGTAGTTGTCCCTATAGTTATGTCCAATGGCATAACCCCTTTAGCTGAAATTGTTCCTCCATTGAAACTTGTAAGGATGACTTCTGTTGGAATCACATTACTTTTTGTCTTTGCAAATTTCCTCATCATCCTAGATGGAATGATGTTGATAGCTGCTCCATTATCGATAAGTACTTTCGCCACAGGTATAACATTAACTAAAGCTTTAACGTACAATAGTCTCAAGTGTTTACTTAACTTCAAGGCTGGTCTCTTAAAAATAACCTTTTCGAGAGCATCTATTTCCATTTCCTGCTTGTTCTCTGTTGAATTATCCTTTTGTGATAAGTCAACGTGTAGTATGTCGTACTGAACTTTCGCTTCCTGAATTTCCTTTTTATTGTTTTCTAATGCTTCTTCTTCGGTTACCCAACCTGTGGGAGAAGACATTATTCTTGGAGGTGATCCATACTTTTCAGAGCGAGGTACTTTCTTTTTCCTCTTGGGCGTCCTGTACAGCACGTAATAATCGAAAGAACGTCCAGATGGTTCCCCCAATAAGTCCACTTCACGAACTCCCTCTCGATGTAGTTGCTTCAAGAGAGTATTGTGCGATACTCCTCTCTTTCTTCTTTCTGCTTCCAGATCAATTTCCTCTTTGATGTCCGTCATACCGTCATTCTCTTCACCATTGTAGGCCCCTCTAGAAGTTTGGCCTTTTTCACATTCCAGCACACATGCTTCTTCCTCGTTATCATCACTCTCTTCTTCTTCTTCTTCTTTCTCTTTATTCTTGAACTCATTGGCCAGTAAATAGTTATTAGCCATGACAGGAGGTAACGTACCGAACTGAATAGTAAGGGGCTGATCTGGATCTTCTCCATCCCTTCTACCTCGTTCAAACTTCAATCTGCCAGAAAAACTCTCTGGCAATTTTTTCATCGATTCACCTATACCAGTCTCCTCACTGTCTTCGAGAACATTTTGATTGGCCATCTCGAGTAGTTTAGGCGCCTTAGGACGTGGCACTCCCTGTTTTTGCCTCATCATTCGTCCATAATTTCGTTGAAAACGCCTTTGTTGGGTTCTAGTCATCTCGTTAAAGGGTATCACCCTTCCTGCATTATACTGGAACGAATGTCATACATTTGGTTTATGAGGTTACGGTCTGAATGTTCTCCAATTATTTATTGGCCTGAACTGCCACTCAAAATGTGGTTCCCTATAGAATGATGTACCTCGTCCTCTACCAGGCTGAGCGTTTGGGCAAAAAAACTAGGGCGATGGTGATACTGCCATATCCCTGATTTCTCTGTATTTGCACTCACTTCTCTTTTACATCTTGCACACAGGATGTCTTCATCTTGTTTAGGCTCCTTCCCTTTGACACGTTCAAAGACACTGGGGTGTGGCCAGGGTCCTCTTCTTCGTCATCTATAACCAACTTGAATTTTGACAACTTGTTTTTGAAACCAGTCGTCACCATGTTCACCCCAAGTGGCTGTGGAAAAGGGTTTTCATCCACTGCCATCTTCTTCTTATCCTCGAACGTAATTCGTCCTGATTCAATAGCGTCTTATAACACATGGCGAAAAACCAAACAGTTGTTAGTCAAATGCGACCATGCATTATGCCACTTACAATATTTTTTACCCTTGATTTGTTCAGGGCTTGGCAACTTATGTTTATCGCTCAGCTTTATCTGTTTATCCTTATATAATTTATCAAATATAAGGTCAGCTTTGGTTACATCGAACGAGAACGTTCTAGCCTTTTTGTTTTCATCTTTTATAGGCCCATCCTTACCCAACGATCGAGGCTTAGCCATTATAGGACAAGTATACGCGTCTCCTCTGATTAATTCGGCCAAACACATTTCGGTTTGATCGTAATACTAGTCACTAATGGTATGAACATCAAAATTTGGGTCTCTATATTAAGTCCCCTTACTAGAATTTTTTATTTGCTCTTCTTCTCTTATTAATCGTTCATACCTAATCATGTTTGCGCTCAATTGGAAAAGATCAGGAAATTCCCCATCTTGAAA
Source organism: Olea europaea var. sylvestris (assembly GCF_002742605.1). Taxonomy (NCBI): domain Eukaryota; kingdom Viridiplantae; phylum Streptophyta; class Magnoliopsida; order Lamiales; family Oleaceae; genus Olea; species Olea europaea. The sequence goes on along the minus strand of NC_036248.1, from coordinate 13,117,707 downwards.
TTTCTATTTCAAATCAAAGTTTAGACAACTTTGAGCGATTTTAACAAACTCCTTTTCAGGCAAAGGTACAAAACAATTACTTCTTGCTGTCTTGAACCTTTAAAAGAAACCTTCTGCCCATTCGTTTGACATTTGACGTAAATTCGCCAAATCGACCAAAGTAACTTCAGACTCAGTCTTATAAAACTGAGTATGGAACAACTGCTCCAATTGTTGCCATATTTGAACAGAGTTTTCTTGAAAATTGATGAACCAAGAGAAAGCTACTCCTGTTAATGAACTAGGGGAACAACCTCATTTTATGGTAGTCGGTTACTTCACCACTTTGCAGTATGAATCGCCCTATGTGTTCTAGAGTAGATACCTCTCTTAAATCGGTAAATAATGAGAATTCTGACACTTTATACCCTCTAGGCCATGTATATACTTGGTCTACCCAATCAGGGTATGGCTTTGTGTAAGTCGGCCTCATGACAGGACGTACCCAACAGCCATTTAATCCTGTACTATTTCCATGATTTGATTTCTCAACATGACGTTGAGGTCATATGGAATTCCTACAGGTTGGTTGATCGGTTGATTTGCCTGAGGCCTGATGTTTGGTCCTTGGTTGGCAACAAAGTTGCCATGATTTGGGTCATTGTTACCATTAGCCTGAATATTTATTTCATCATGGACACATGGGGTATTCTGTCCATTATTTAGGACATTATCTCTTATATTTAGTTTACCCTCCAAGTTAGATGTACCATTACTATTATTCTGATTTGACATTGCACCATCCCCTGGTTTGAAGTAGGTGGACCAAAAGGTGGTTCTATCCCCTGATTTGGACTTAGGACTGGAGAACTATGTCCCACGATTGTCCTAGTTTGAAAGTGATTTGCAATAGGCACAACTGACTTACAAATTTGACCTACTAATTTATTCATTATTTCATTTAATGTATTTAGTTGTTTGGCCATGTTGTCATAATGTGCATTCCCATTTTGGGTAAATCTTTCCATATTATGAACATTTCATAGATTTACCTGTTCAACGACATCCTGTGTGAGTTCTCCAAGCAATGCACGCATGGTTCGAGGACTCAACTCTGTCATTGGTTCGAAACGACTGTGACTGCTCTGATTTTGTCCCTCTGTTCGTGGAGAGCTTTGCCGCTCCTCATATCGCTCGATTACAGACTGGACTCCTCCCTGACTTGCTGCTTCCTTATCCGATTTGTGAGGCATATTGTTTCACCTTTTGTATCTTCAACACCAAACACCAATGTCCCACTGGGCGTGCCAAATTGTTTTGCGCGGGTAGTCGTTAACATTTAAAAGGGATCAGACGATTGTGTAAGGAACGGACCTCTTAAGACAAAATCCCAAAAAAGGATGTTTTATTGGCGATGATTTACAATTGAAAATAGATAGAATGCCTCCAAGAGGCGCAAACACACGAGTACTAAAAGAAGTGTTTTAAGTTTAAACTAAGAAATCGAAATTACATATTCTCTGATTGAGAATGTTTGATTTGTCTTTTTTTCTCTATGTCTCCTCTTCCTTTTATATTCCCTTGATGACTTTTTCGTGACAAACTGCTTGATTGTTGTATAACTACCCACTTTCTTTATGGTGGCTAACTTGTTGTGGAACTGCCGTCTCTAACTGTTGTCATTACTCTTTGTCGTTCAACCGCCTTCAACTGGACTCCTTGAATCGTGGAATGTGATAAGATCACTCAATAACTGTTTCAATAACTGCTATTTTGGATAACCATGATATTTTATATTTGCTAAGATTCTGGGCAATTCGAAGGTTTGGGCAAGAACGGGGTCATCGTTCTGGGCTACCGTAAGGTACTCCATTCGCTCAGATTCTGGACTTCTTGCAAGTTTGGGTGATGATGTTACCGTGTTCGTGGGCTTTCATCGCATTCATCAATAATCCTGTTTGGACCTTTATCCTGAATTTTCCAATTGGACTTCACTCTTTGGGTTATTTGATTTGGACTGCACTTTTAGTGTATCAACAAAAAGTTTTAGAATGCATAATCTGTCGACAGTCAGAATGTTAAATAAGCAAATATGTTATGTTTTATTAAGAAGGCATAATTCAAGTAAATATTTAAAGTTACTCGTGAAGTTGTTTATACTACAAATAAAATTCTAAATTTTTTTGGAAAATAATTACCCAATTATACCATAACAAATCATGAATGTGAATCCATAGATAGGGGTATAATAGCGAGTTGAAGTGTTTAAGATCGATACTTTTAGACAAAATACAGGTCATGTCGAACTCTTATATTTTAAAAAGAGGTTGGCTTGGCTGGACCCACCAAAAATTGCATGCCGAGCATAACAAAACTACCCCTCCATCTCTAAATCAATTTCTTCTTCTTCTTCTTCTTCTTCCCCCTCTTTTTTTTTTTTTTTTGTTGTTGTAATATTAGTTGGGCTTGGGACTGTATATTAGGAAATAAGATATAGAGGAAGACAGCCTTCCAATTCATCTACGCTTTCAAGAAAGGGATATTATAGATGTTTTCCCTTTAGTCCATAAAATCTTTAATTAATTTGAGAATAATTTAATTTTTACCCAAAAAATAAAAAAAGAATTCTTAATTTTAGAAAGGGAAAATTGCAGTCAAGGCACCAAACTTTTCGTTTATTAGTAAACTTTGCCCAAACCTTTCATTTGCACCACCGTGAGTACCAAATCTTTTAAAAAATTGCAACTCAAGTCTAAATTGGCAGTTTCTGTTAGTTTGACCCCAAAAACTGTCAATTGACCCTAGAAATTAAAATTTTAATAATTTAAACACATAAGACAAGGGATATTTTGAATAAAACATGTTTTTCCTATTAAATCAAAAAATAAAACCACAATCCATCCCCATCTCTTCTTCTTTCCCAAATCAAAACCACTCCATCCAACCACCACATTCACCGTCGGCAGCCACCACTACCCACCAGCATCACCACCACCCATTTCTCCCAAAACCTTAAGCTCCACAAAATCCACACATCACTTTCAATGTTATTGTTTATCTTTAACAACAGTTCATCATCAAACGAGTTCTCCCTTTCTTGCAACTTTTAAGCTTAACTCCTCCGCAAAGGCTCCCTCGACATAATTCCAAACAACTTAAGCAAATATTATAGAAACACTCAGTGCAGCTTCCGTGGTAATCCAGAATAAAAGTTTTGCAGTTGCTGTTCCATGTTTCAATTCACCATTTAAAAAAATAAAAAAATTACAAAAATATTAAAAGATAGCCAAATTAGGGCCTCAATCACGCAATCAACTATTGTGATTTGCGACGAGATGAAACTTACCAGCAACATAAGTTTTGGAAGCCTAAGTTGGCATGTGGAATCTGGACTTTGCCTCATTTGCCTGTTAAATAACATTCAAGACTAACTGATTTGACGTCAAATAAGGAAACAGATTTGCCACGCAGTGACTGAGCATGATGTTGGTAACACTTGTGGGTACTGGTGGCTGCCGACGATGAATGTGGTGGTTGGGTAGAGTGGTTTTGATTTGGAGAAGAAGGAGATGGGATGGGTTGTGGTTTTATTTTTTATTTTTTTTATTTTTGATTTAATTGAAAAAATATTTTTTTTTATCCAAAACACCCCTGTCTTATGTGGTTAAATTAATAATTTTTTAATTTCTGGGGTCAACTGACAGTTTTTGGGGTCAAACTAACGAAAACTGTCAATTTAGACTTGAGCTGCAAATTTTTAAAAGGTTTGGTACTTACGATGGCACAAATGAAAAGTTTGAGTAAAATTTACTAATAAACGAAAAGTTTGGTATCTTGGCTGCAATTTTCCCTTTTATAAATATTCATTTTCCATAAGAATATTAATTTTATGTTTTTCTCTAACATAATTGTTAAAGAAAATGACATGAAAAAGAAGAGCAATATTAATCGAATGTTCCAAAAACTTAGGATTCTTGATTTATTTTTGAGTTGCCAAATTTTGTTGAAGTGTGTTAAAATTTTACTTTTTAATATAAACATGTTATTCATTATGAATATCTTTAAAAATAAACAGTCTGTTAAAAATGCTCTTATATCGTAATCATGATGTGAGAACTAAGATGATATAATAAATAAGATTAATGTTATGTAGCACAAGTATCTTTAGCAACCATAAGCCTTTGTTTTGCTGCCAAATTATAAATGGTTAAAAATTTTAGTCAACGACAAACATTAATTTCAATTACACATTTGTAAATATTTTTCATTATTATTCAAATATTTCATCAAAACCACTATTATTTCTCTTTATAAAATATTTACAAATTTACCAAATGGAGACTAAAACAATGGCCAAAAACCTAAGTATAAGGCATAGTTTAGTGGTGAGTATGTAAGTATCATTAATTGATAGATTACCTTAAAAATGGGTAAATTAATCATATAACCAATGAATCGGATGGTCTGATCCAATTGCTCTAATTATTACATTCAGCAAATGAAGAGGGAGAGCTTCAAACCTAGGCATTTGACATAACTATTACAACCTTAACCATTTGACATGATATATATAATTATAATATATAATTTAAAAAATTGTTATCTTTTGTTTTATAAAATATTTTCAATAAATATTACAGTCTAGCAATGATCCATAGGTTGAACCACTAGTCCACCAGTTGAACCAAGACTCGGTAACCCGTTGATTTTTTCGGGTCGAGTTTGATAATTATAGTTGCATGTTATTTTACGTTGGTGCTATATAAAATTATTTCGAATAAATTAATTCAAAATCCAAAAATGTAATCCTTCTAGAATTAATAGGGAAGTGGGAGTGGGAGTGGGAGTGGGAGTGGGAGTGGGAGTGGCGTGGGGTGGGGATGTAGGTATAATTCTTAGCTAATGTAGCTAGCTGGGTAAGAAGAGGAACATATAACAGCATCAATGCATGCACTAACCAAAGGTATTCGTAGATCTTGTTGTCTAAATTAACTGCATATTTTTGTCATCAACAAAAAAGTAACGAAGTATACGATCTTCTGACTCATCCACTTATATTATGCTTGTGTTACCTTTGTTCTTCCTGTAATTAATAAATATTAAGTTAAGTACCTAGGTTATAGCATACACCAAATATGTTATTGAGTTATGATCCATTCAAAATTCGTAGGGGGAAAAAAAACAATTCAGAAGTCCTTGTATGGTTTGGTTAAAAATTATATTTTTGGTAAAATTTAATAAAATTTGATAAAATATGCAGTTAAAAAAGTTAATATAAATTATGGAACCATTAAATATGCGATTGAAAATAAATTTGAAAAAAAAAAAGAATTTTAAAAAATGACACTCGTATACTTATGGCCATTCACAGTGAGTGGACAAGCAATAAATGAGTTCATTATAATATGCAATACATATAAAATTAATTATCTATATATTAATTAAAATTATTATTAACTTTTGTACGTTATGAAGACACCTTAAAATCCGTCAGATAGTAGATATGCATAAAAGGAATGGAGCCTTTTGTAGTTAAACTCATTTACTTTAAGAGGGATAAATAGTGACTTTTATTTTTTAACCAAGGAGTAAAATTAGGTCTCAATTTATATATGAATAAATAATACATCAAATCACTACTTTTTTCTTCCTAATATGATAAGAAAATGTTTATTAATTTTCCATGCTTATGTAGGTCACAAAGGAGCAATTCATCGAGCTAGCAAGAAAATCACCAAAATTTAATGATGCAAGTCTCGAGTTCCAAAAGAAAATCTTAGAGTCCTCCGGAATTGGAGATAAAACCTACGTCCCAAGATCCATCATTTACCCCGAAAATATTTCTACAATGAATGAAGGTTGAGCTGAATTTTACATAATTTAGAATCAATCTTCCTAATATGATAAGAAAATGAATGATTACAACAACGTGATTATATTGTAAGTCTAATTATATAACTTAGAACTACTTTTGTCTTCGTATCTAATTAGAGATGCAAGTTTGTTTGTTTTTTTTTTCTTTACGATTAATTTAATAGTTTAGTTTATCGTCTTTAGTGTAATAAGTGAAAATAATAATTATACTGGACAGTCTTAGATTGACTTTATCGGATATAATTAGTGTAGCTTGAATTACATAAGTCTGAACGGGTCCATTTGGTAACTTCACTAAAATTTTTGGATTTAATTGCGTTATTTAATAAAGTTGAGGATCTAAAAGTGCAAAATGACAAAATAGAGGTAGAGATTGATTGGAAGCACAAGACCTAGTCAGCTAGGGTTAAGGATGTCAATTGATTGGAAGCACAAGACCTAGTCAGCTAGGGTTAAGGATGTCAATGAGTCGGCTCGCGAGCCAAAACTCAAAGCTCAGACTCAAAAGTAAAAATAGTTTAGATTTTTTTTTAGCTTAAGCCGAGTTGAGCTTTGCTCGATGCAAAAATATAGGTTCAACCCCAGCTTTTAGCTGCCTAAATAATTTTTTTATTTTTTATTTTTTTTTGCTTGGATCGAGTTATGGGCCATTTGAATCAGCAAGTCAAATTGACACCCCTATTTAGGGCACACCAGAGAAAAAAGAGATTTGATCTCTTGATACTCTGTTCTTATTCAAAAATTTTGAAATCTTGATTTGTTCTTGAGTTGCTTACCGACCAATTGCAATTTATACTTTTCGGAGAATACAAAAAACATATTTGGCTTTGAAAGTTCGAAAATTGAACATTAATATTTAAGAAGATGATTGAAGCAATTATTGGCTGGATCAGAACTCAAAGTTCTATTTCAGTATGCTTGTGTGATTAACATGAATGTTATAACGTGAATCAAATAAATTAGTAAAGATCTTAGAATAAATATTATTAAATTAAAAAAAAATTATAATCTAGTTTTTACTCTCATAAACTTTTTTTTCATGTTGACATAGATTTTTCCTTCAAGACTATATTGCTGATTTACTAGACTATGATTTTATGAACGTGATACACTTTCAAAACTGATTGAAACCCGTTGATGTAGAAACCCAGAAGCCTTCATCATTTAACGACATTGTAAATGAATCCTCGGAACTTAACCAGTCGTCTCGGTTCTCATTTCCGTCGAACCCATAGTAGAAAGGGTAATACCCCAATTCAGGGCCAAAACTCTGCACAGATAAAGGATCACCATTCCAGTTAACATCTTCGACATTATCTAGTACTGAAACATCGGACATGTTCGCTTCGCAATTCATTTCCACCGCCATGGCCCCAGTTTGAAGGATTTCAGAATCTGTCATTAATTTCTGCCTCTGGCAATTGGTGCGATCAAAATCAGCACTACTTGACTGGGATTGGGATTCTGAATTAACTTCGGAAATGGGATGCATTTGTTCCTCCATTATTCTTGGAAGCCACATAGAGCGCATGATGTCGAGAAATTGTATACTATTCACGTCGCATTTTAGCTGCTTTGCTTGCTTTTTGATAATTGTTCTCCAGTGGTTCTTTATTTCGTTATCAGTTCTTCCTGGTAACCTTTTCGCAATCTGTGTCCACCTTCATTAATTTTTGTTTCAGACCAAATAATTAATGAAAATCGAGGTGACAAGAGTAACATAACAAAGACAATTGTACAAAAAAGATGCCGAATTTGTATGAACATACCGATTTCCATAGCGCAAGCGTAGCTCTATGATAAAAAGTTGTTCTTGAGGAGTGATGTTTCCTCGTCGAACATTTGGATTCAAGTAGTTCAACCATCTTAATCTGCAGCTCTTACCTGTACGCCTCAACCCTTAATCAATGGCGAAAATTGTTGGTTATTGAGTTAAATACTCTGTTTTTTTTTTAATTAAAATTACTTGAAGGACTATTCAATGAGTTTATATGATTGAGAGTTGAAAGTGTCATCTATATTTCATGTACCCTTGTCACACTCCTCGTCCCATGCGATTAATGAAATATTTTGTTGATTCTTGGTTAGGTCAAATAAATCAACAAATTGATACCAATTTTAACTTTGAAGTCTTCGTCCCATCTTGATTAACATTAAGAGATGCTTTGAAGTATACTTTTTTTACGTCTTTTGTGTGTGAACAAGGTGCCGAAGAAAGCTCCATCCAAATGTATATATACTATTTGTGGGCCAGCATAATATATTAATAATATAAAGAAATAAAACTGAAAATTTAAAAAAAAAAAAAATAGACTTTGGAATATATCCTTTTCTCTTTTGCCTTTACCAACTCTAGACATTTCTCGTTTATTATGCGTTAAAGAATCCAATTCAATATAGTTGTCGTACAGTGAAGGAAATATTATAGTTTATTATAAGGTTAAGGAATCAAATTACTCTCCTTGAATCGACAATTGTAAAATAAAAAATAAAAAATTGAAGGAATCAAATTACCCCTTTTTTTTATTTCCAATTTTAATTTTTAGTTGAGAAATGTAATATTGCTGAGCCATTCACCTGTACAGTCCTCAATTCAAGAATCAGAGAGGTAACCATCAACTAAGATAAATTGATGTCAGCCCTTGTCCCTCTCTAGGTTACCTTGCAGAGCTTGGGACTTTTGGTATTTTGGATTTTGATATTTGTACAGTCCTAATCAAATTACACTCCCTCACAACCGCACGCGCCGGGGGCGGGGGGGGGCGGGGGACACCAATTAAAAAAGGCACGACTCCCTTGTTGTGAGGAGGCTGTAGCTTTAGCACTTTTACTTTTTTGTTGACAAGGAAACTTGCAACCGCTATCCGAAGGTGCGCACTAGGTAAATCCGCCTTATGATCCTAGCCGGCAAAGGACCACAAGGAGGTAAACCAGCCTAGATTATTGGCTGGATCAGAACTCAAAGTTCTATTTCAGTATGCTTGTGTGATTAACATGAATGTTATAACGTGAATCAAATAAATTAGTAAAGATCTTAGAATAAATATTATTAAATTAAAAAAAAATTATAATCTAGTTTTTACTCTCATAAACTTTTTTTTCATGTTGACATAGATTTTTCCTTCAAGACTATATTGCTGATTTACTAGACTATGATTTTATGAACGTGATACACTTTCAAAACTGATTGAAACCCGTTGATGTAGAAACCCAGAAGCCTTCATCATTTAACGACATTGTAAATGAATCCTCGGAACTTAACCAGTCGTCTCGGTTCTCATTTCCGTCGAACCCATAGTAGAAAGGGTAATACCCCAATTCAGGGCCAAAACTCTGCACAGATAAAGGATCACCATTCCAGTTAACATCTTCGACATTATCTAGTACTGAAACATCGGACATGTTCGCTTCGCAATTCATTTCCACCGCCATGGCCCCAGTTTGAAGGATTTCAGAATCTGTCATTAATTTCTGCCTCTGGCAATTGGTGCGATCAAAGTCAGTACTACTTGACTGGGATTGGGATTCTGAATTAACTTCGGTAATGGGATGCATTTGTTCCTCCATTATTCTTGGAAGCCACATAGAGCGCATGATGTCGAGAAATTGTATACTATTCACGTCGCATTTTAGCTGCTTTGCTTGCTTTTTGATAATTGTTCTCCAGTGGTTCTTTATTTCGTTATCAGTTCTTCCTGGTAACCTTTTCGCAATCTGTGTCCACCTTCATTAATTTTTGTTTCAGACCAAATAATTAATGAAAATCGAGGTGACAAGAGTAACATAACAAAGACAATTGTACAAAAAAGATGCCGAATTTGTATGAACATACCGATTTCCATAGCGCAAGCGTAGCTCTATGATAAAAAGTTGTTCTTGAGGAGTGATGTTTCCTCGTCGAACATTTGGATTCAAGTAGTTCAACCATCTTAATCTGCAGCTCTTACCTGTACGCCTCAACCCTTAATCAATGGCGAAAATTGTTGTGAAAATTGTTACATAAGAGTAAAAGATGGCGATAAATGATATGAAAGTAATAAGTAACGATTCAGGAGATTTGATTATGCTTACCTGCGTTACAGGAGAGGGCTTCCCATCCTCCTTCGCCATGGATAGCTATATAATTTATGAGTTTTGAGTCTTCGTCGCTAGACCATGGACCTTTTCTTATGCTTCTCTCTTCTTCTTTCTGAGGTATACTGCTGCCATATATTTCTTTGGCGTACATTGCTAGATTGAAGAAGCAGCTAAGGGTTAGCCTTATATATATGTACGCTTAAAGGAATCTTGAGGAATTGGATCCACTGAAATTAAATTAATAGAGGTTATTGAGTTAAATACTCTGTTTTTTTTTTAATTAAAATTACTTGAAGGACTATTCAATGAGTTTATATGATTGAGAGTTGAAAGTGTCATCTATATTTCATGTACCCTTGTCACACTCCTCGTCCCATGCGATTAATGAAATATTTTGTTGATTCTTGGTTAGGTCAAATAAATCAACAAATTGATACCAATTTTAACTTTGAAGTCTTCGTCCCATCTTGATTAACATTAAGAGATGCTTTGAAGTATACTTTTTTTACGTCTTTTGTGTGTGAACAAGGTGCCGAAGAAAGCTCCATCCAAATGTATATATACTATTTGTGGGCCAGCATAATATATTAATAATATAAAGAAATAAAACTGAAAATTTAAAAAAAAAAAAAATAGACTTTGGAATATATCCTTTTCTCTTTTGCCTTTACCAACTCTAGACATTTCTCGTTTATTATGCGTTAAAGAATCCAATTCAATATAGTTGTCGTACAGTGAAGGAAATATTATAGTTTATTATAAGGTTAAGGAATCAAATTACTCTCCTTGAATCGACAATTGTAAAATAAAAAATAAAAAATTGAAGGAATCAAATTACCCCTTTTTTTTATTTCCAATTTTAATTTTTAGTTGAGAAATGTAGTATTGCTGAGCCATTCACCTGTACAGTCCTCAATTCAAGAATCAGAGAGGTAACCATCAACTAAGATAAATTGATGTCAGCCCTTGTCCCTCTCTAGGTTACCTTGCAGAGCTTGGGACTTTTGGTATTTTGGATTTTGATATTTGTACAGTCCTAATCAAATTACACTCCTCACAACCGCACGTGCCGGGGGCGGGGGGGCGGGGGACACCAATTAAAAAAGGCACGACTCCCTTGTTGTGAGGAGGCTGTAGCTTTAGCACTTTTACTTTTTTGTTGACAAGGAAACTTGCAACCGCTATCCGAAGGTGCGCACTAGGTAAATCCGCCTTATGATCCTAGCCGGCAAAGGACCACAAGGAGGTAAACCAGCCTAGGTTACCCATAGCTGACCGGCTCTAACCAAGAAGGCCAATAGGCAACTCCAACGAGAATCAAACTAGCAACCTAACGATTGCTAGTCCAACTGCTCGACCAACTTTAGCACTTTTACTTTGTTTGCATGTTGGTGGATAAAACTTACTCTAAATTAAATATACTTTAGATAAAGAGAAAAAAATCAGTTTTCTTCATTTACAATTACAAATAATTGATTTATTTTATAAGCTCACAGATAGACATGAAAAGAAATATATATATTTCACTGTTCATTTCAACATTATGCATTGGCTATTCTCTTTAAAATTGTTTAAATTAAATACCCAATTGTAATTACAACACGTGCATCGCACATGCAATTAACTGGTATTTTAAAAGTTTCTTTAAAGTTTTCACGTCAGTACTACTTGACTGGGATTGGGATTCTGAATTAACTTCGGTAATGGGATGCATTTGTTCCTCCATTATTCTTGGAAGCCACATAGAGCGCATGATGTCGAGAAATTGTATACTATTCACGTCGCATTTTAGCTGCTTTGCTTGCTTTTTGATAATTGTTCTCCAGTGGTTCTTTATTTCGTTATCAGTTCTTCCTGGTAACCTTTTCGCAATCTGTGTCCACCTTCATTAATTTTTGTTTCAGACCAAATAATTAATGAAAATCGAGGTGACAACTGACAAGAGTAACATAACAAAAACAATTGTACAAAAAAGATGCCGAATTTGTATGAACATACCGATTTCCATAGCGCAAGCGTAGCTCTATAATATAAAGTTGTTCTTGAGGAGTGATGTTTCCTCGTCGAACATTTGGATTCAAGTAGTTCAACCATCTTAATCTGCAGCTCTTACCTGTACGCCTCAACCCTTAATCAATGGCGAAAATTGTTGCATAAGAGTAAAAGATGGCGATAAATGATATGAAAGTTATAAGTAACGATTCAGGAGATTTGATTATGATTACCTGCGTTACGGGAGAGGGCTTCCCATCCTCCTTCGCCATGGATAGCTATATAATTTATGAGTTTTGAGTCTTCGTCGCTAGACCATGGACCTTTTCTTATGCTTCTCTCTTCTTCTTTCTGAGGTATACTGCTGCCATATATTTCTTTGGCGTACATTGCTAGATTGAATAAGCAGCTAAGGGTTAGCCTAATATATATGTACACTTAAAGGAATCTTGAGGAATTGGATCCACTGAAATTAAATTAATAGAGGTTATTGAGTTAAATACTCTGTTTTTTTTTTAATTAAAATTACTTGAAGGACTATTCAATGAGTTTATATGATTGAGAGTTGAAAGTGTCATCTATATTTCATGTACCCTTGTCACACTCCTCGTCCCATGCGATTAATGAAATATTTTGTTGATTCTTGGTTAGGTCAAATAAATCAACAAATTGATACCAATTTTAACTTTGAAGTCTTCGTCCCATCTTGATTAACATTAAGAGATGCTTTGAAGTATACTTTTTTTACGTCTTTTGTGTGTGAACAAGGTGCCGAAGAAAGCTCCATCCAAATGTATATATACTATTTGTGGGCCAGCATAATATATTAATAATATAAAGAAATAAAACTGAAAATTTAAAAAAAAAAAAAATAGACTTTGGAATATATCCTTTTCTCTTTTGCCTTTACCAACTCTAGACATTTCTCGTTTATTATGCGTTAAAGAATCCAATTCAATATAGTTGTCGTACAGTGAAGGAAATATTATAGTTTATTATAAGGTTAAGGAATCAAATTACTCTCCTTGAATCGACAATTGTAAAATAAAAAATAAAAAATTGAAGGAATCAAATTACCCCTTTTTTTTATTTCCAATTTTAATTTTTAGTTGAGAAATGTAATATTGCTGAGCCATTCACCTGTACAGTCCTCAATTCAAGAATCAGAGAGGTAACCATCAACTAAGATAAATTGATGTCAGCCCTTGTCCCTCTCTAGGTTACCTTGCAGAGCTTGGGACTTTTGGTATTTTGGATTTTGATATTTGTACAGTCCTAATCAAATTACACTCCCTCACAACCGCACGCGCCGGGGGCGGGGGGGGGCGGGGGACACCAATTAAAAAAGGCACGACTCCCTTGTTGTGAGGAGGCTGTAGCTTTAGCACTTTTACTTTTTTGTTGACAAGGAAACTTGCAACCGCTATCCGAAGGTGCGCACTAGGTAAATCCGCCTTATGATCCTAGCCGGCAAAGGACCACAAGGAGGTAAACCAGCCTAAGTTACCCATAGCTGACCGGCTCTAACCAAGAAGGCCAATAGACAACTCCAACGAGAATCGAACTAGCAACCTAATGATTGCTAGTCCAACTGCTCGACCAACTTTAGCACTTTTACTTTGTTTGCATGTTGGTGGATAAAACTTACTCTAAATTAAATATACTTTAGATAAAGAGAAAAAAATCAGTTTTCTTCATTTACAATTACAAATAATTGATTTATTTTATAAGCTCACAGATAGACATGAAAAGAAATATATATATTTCACTGTTCATTTCAACATTATGCATTGGCTATTCTCTTTAAAATTGTTTAAATTAAATACCCAATTGTAATTACAACACGTGCATCGCACATGCAATTAACTGGTATTTTAAAAGTTTCTTTAAAGTTTTCAGAAGATTTTTAAATTTTATTAAAAATTTAAATACAAGAAAACTTTAAAATTCAGAATTTTCAAAATACTTCAAAAGTGTCCCAGATTTTGAATGTGTTCAAATTGAAACGCTAGTATGTTACCTGCAGAAATTACTTCTACACAGTTAAAATAATCCAACTTTTATTGCATTTTTCTAATAATTCTGGATCTTATTTGGCAGAATTCTTACAAAAAGACACTTAAGAGTTTTTTCATTAGTTTTTGACACAACAAACAGAAAAAATATACAATACAAATGCTGCCAACACACCATCTAAATCATTTTTTATCAACAATTAATCTAGTCGCACAAAACAAGTTGACAAAATAAGTGTTGGCAGAATCTTCGTCTTTGATTTCAAATAATTTTAAAAAGTGTTTTTGAAATGAATGGTGTAGATACAATTTTGTCAACTAATTTTTTTACAAGTAGTGTGATTCTTTTGTCATTAATTATCTATACCCATGAAATTATTCTTTGTCTAGAGTAAGTCGAAAATAAATTAATTTGAACTGACTGAAGAATTGTTCGTGCTGTGCATGCTTGCATCATAATAGATAGAGTCAGCTAATTTAGATCATGCCTACATCATATAGTGACGTCAAAATTTAATAAATTCGATGTTAAAGAATCATTCAACGAAAGCTAGTGGGTGAATACCTTTTGACTTTTTGTTATTCTCACCTAACCGCCCATTTAAAATCTTCCGTTGACGGATAGACTTTAAAATATAATCCTTTTAGAATTTTTTACACCTTGTTACTTGATAGAGCTGAATAAGGAATTAAGGATGCACATGAATAGAAGATGGATTATTCTACACCTTGATGTACACAATGGTCAAATGATATTTTATCATCGACTAATGGAAAAAACTGTTTTCTTACTAGCCATAATAAAATGTCACTTGAGCATTATATACACCAAGATGTACATGTAGCAAAATTTAAGACAGCTCCAAACATATTTATTTGTAGTCAAATTGAGTTTCTTTACTTTTTACTTGGAAAAAGTTAAAGTGAACACAAGTAATTAAGCCCATGTTTGACAGTTATTTTTTGGAAAAAATGAGTTTTTAAATAGTAATTTTTTTGAGAATGCGTGTTTAAAAAGTAAGAGAAAAATTTGGTTTTACGTGAAAAATATTTTATTGTGAGAATGTGTAATTTAAAATAAGTATAAAAGAAGAGTTTTGAATGAATAATTATCAAACATGGACTAAGTATTTCACTCTTTTTTACTCATCCACCTATTACAACCTTTGTTCACAAAATAATTCACTTAATAAATAAATAAATTATATTAGGTTAGGTTAGGTTAGGCTAGGCTAGGCAAAATCTGAGCATTTTTACAAGTAAAATACAATAAGATCAAAATGGATAACGAGTAATTCAGTTCAAAAATTGAGCTCCAAATACATCATGAGAATTACTGTTGATCGTATCCTATACTAATTTCAAGGTCGTATAGGGATTTCTCATAGCAACCTCCACTATGATAGAACCCAACAATGAGTTAATGAAGGTCCAGTGCTCTTGGATTGATCATCGATCTTGCTCTAGACTTAACCCTTGTCCCAAGAAACTTAACATCCACAAATAAAAGATTCACAGGCTAGAACACGCAGTATGTTATCAAGTTATGGTACGTTCAAAATTCATGGAATGTGACAATTAGTTACATATCCTAATAGTTCATTGCAGCATGGTTGAGGATAAAAACAACACCACTACTTAACAGTGGTGGATGCAGAAATTTTGAATTAGTGGGCCACAATCTCGGATAGGAGATTGGGCTGGGCTGTAACCCAGTCCCCTCCCCTGCTCCCTTAATAGTTTTTAGGGGCAAAAAATAATAATAATAATAATAAGTAAAAAAAAATTATGTGTACATTTAATTTTTTTATTTTATTCCCCCAAAGGCCAAATAAAATTTTCTCATTCCAATAAAACACGCGGTGGCATACTGGCTTCTATAATTTTCTAGTTTATTCACTCGCCACCACTCTCTCTTTCTCTCTTCTCTTTGTTTCATCATTTACCCTCTCTCTTCACTCTCAGTTCTCTCACTTTCTTTTTTCATGATAATTACATACACAATACAATACACATTTCTCTGAACGACAGCCGAATAATTCAATACCTATGTGTTGACTGTCCAAAAAACTTTGCCCAACTCAGTTCCTAAATTGTGATATCATCAATCATGGACGGATTCATCATGAGACTTTTAAAAAAAAAAAAAAGACATAAACAATACACACAACTAAACACATTTATAGTATGCTATGTCGGTGGAAGAGTGTTCATCAACATAAGAAGAATAAGAATGGGTTTTGATTTTCCAAGGGAAGGGAACTAGGGATGGGTTTCGATTTTTCCATTTGGGCACTGGAGTCTTCTTCTGGGTTCTGCTGAAAAGGACTGAAAGCCAAAAAACAAAAAATAAAAATCAATTTTTGGAAGTTGGTGGGTCATGTGACCCACTAGGACCCATTGTGGGTCCGCCTCTGCTACTTAATTAAAAAAATATTAACCTATATACAAATTTATGGATTACTCATGTTAATCATATTGGTTTTTAGGATAGACACTCATCATAAACATCCTTATTGTAGTCACATATGGAGTCTAAACGGTTTCCACACTGACTTATTTTGCAAAGTTTAATGTAAGTGTCGAGCAACATTCTTCAACATCAACCAACTGTGAAAATAATAATAATAATAATAATAAATAAATAAAATAAAATAATTAATAATAATAATATGACAAATTTATTAAGAAAACAAAAATCCAGAGTTGGAGGGTCTCTAAGATGAAAAAGAAAGTTTAGGATTGTTATTGAAATATTGGACTCAAGAGAGAATATATTTTAATTTTTACTTAACATATTTCCCTGCCCTAACTATTTATATGGGGCTGTTAATCTTTTGTACTTAACTGGGCTGGATCCACATGCCCACTGGACGCGGCACCAACGAACTGTCGAGAATAGAATTAAAAATTAAAACAATATATGCTGGAAAATATAGAATATAAACATTTATAATAGAAATCTCAAAATATTTTTCAATCATTGTCATTCTTTAATTGCCTCAAGTTACTTAATTTTTTATTTTCTTTGTACGCTTCTTGGCTATCATCGTAACCTCAACTATCACCTCCAATCGGCTCTACACCATCACTCAGATTCACGTCTAGTTAGAGAAAGAAAGAGAATCAAATAAGAGAGAAAGTGTTCTTGAAATTTTTTTTGGCAATTTGAATATACACTTTTTTTTTGGTCTATTTTTGTTCAGAATATAAATTAAAGCTATTAAGAATTGAAAAATAAATAAAAATAGGGTAATTAGTACAAAAAGTCCCTATCTTTCGATATTTTTGTAGAAAACGTTCCTACCTTTCATTTTTGGCGGATTACACTCTCACCTTTATTTTTTTTTTTTGCGCAAAACATCCTTCTGTCAACTTCCCATTAAAATGCTCTATTAAATCAAAGAGTAATTAGCACAAAAGATCCCTACCTTTCAATATTATTGTGAAAAAGGTCCATACCTTTCATTTTTTGGCATAATTAGCACAAAAGGTCCCTACCTTTCAATGTTATTGTGAAAAACGTCCCTACCTTTCACCTTTCATTGCGCAAAAGGTCCCTTTTCATCCATTTTTTCAATAAAATGATGATTTTACCATCTTATTCAAATAAAACAAAAAGAAAAGATGAATTATCAACTGCAACCATAGTCCTTAAAATTTTAAAAGATTACAAAGAAATCATCAATTCTCAACCACCAACACTTTTACAACCTATCAAGCTGCCAACTATAAATTCACATAATACCACCTTGCGGCCACCATGCCCACTAGACTCCACTATAGTAAATGTGGTTGTTTCTGACACATTGGTGACCAATACTATAAGGTAAGATATTGAGGAGAGTGAGGCGGGGTTCGTGGTGGTGGAGTCCGATAAGTGTTGTGATCGAAAGGTGGTGCTATATGGATCTATAAGTGGTAGCTTGGTGGGGTTGTGAGAGTAACGATAGTGGAGAATTTATGATTTATTTGTAATGTTTTGAAAAATTTAGGACTATAATTGCAATTAATTATTTATTTTTCTTCTCTTTTCTTTTCTTTTCTTTTTGTTTTACTTGAATAGGAGGGTAAAATCGTCATTTTATTAAAAAAATGGATGAAAATGACTATTTGCTCAATGAAAGGTGAAAGGTAGGGGTGAAAATGCTAAAAAATAAAAGGTAATGCACAATAATATTGAAAGGTAAGAACTTTTTGTGCTAATTATGTCAAAAAATGAAAGGTATGAACGTTTTGTATAATAATATTGAAAGGTATGTACCTTTTGTACTATTACCCTTTGATTTAACGGAGCATTTTAATGAGGAGTTGATAGAAGAACGTTTTGCGCAAAAAAAAGGTAAAGGTGAGGGTGTAATTCGTCAAAAAAGAAAGATAGGATGTTTTCCACAAAAATATCGAAAGGTAGGGACGTTTCGTGCTAATTACACATAAAAATATTACCAATACAATAATTATCAACAATAATGTGGTCAATATCTATCAATGGTGTATTCACTACGATTACATTTCAATTTCCTAAAAAACCCCTTGTTCTAGACCAATTATTACTAATAGATGCTCAATAAAATATAATAAGCATGGCAATCAAACACTACGATCGATACAAAAATCTAAAACGAAATAAAGATATTATATCCCGTTCGTTCCAAGGAAAGGGAGCTGCACGTTACCCCTACGTTTGGCTTGTAAGCATTTAGTATTATTTTTTAATAAATTTCAAAATAAATAAAAGTACTATCTATTTATTTATAATTAGATTATTTGTAAACCACTCCCAAATATGCCTAGTACATCCAGTTTCTTTTGCAAAGTTAATTCAACTCATGTGTAACTCTCATTCTCTAAAAGCTCATCTTACTTTCAACTACATATCCTCTCAATAATTTGATTTTACATGTAAACTTAAAATTTTTCATTATTTAAAAAAAAAAAAAAACAGATTGTCCAAAAAATTACTATTTCAAAATCGATTCTTTCTTCAAAAAATGAGATCAAATGGAACCTCAACGTCAAAGAATTTGGATACTCGTACATAAAAAATGTACATAAGCAATTAACGAAAATGATGTGGAAGGAAAGAATTGAATGAAAAAGTTGATTGCTTTTTAAATAGCAAATAGTAGAATGACATGTGACTTTAAATAATCCTTTATGTAAATATTGTACTTATAAATAACGAGATTCAATCTCAAAACCAAGGTACTTGTATTGACTATTGACCTTCCTAATATGCAAGTTTTTAATGGATAAATTAAGAGTTTGTTTCAGCTCATTTTTTGGGAGGATAAATTAAGTATATTTGATTAAAAGTAGATAAATTTTTTAATTTATATGTATAATTAATTATTTTAATAAGAAAATATAATTAAAAATGAGTCATGTTAAAAATAAACTTTTTTTCATTTTTATTTTGTTTAAAGAATGTGGCTCAGAGGCAAAGGCATTAGGAAAAAGATAAAGGAGCATCCCCCATGACGTTTGAACTTTGATATTTGTTCACTGGTTTTCGACACTTGTATTGTTGTCAAGTATCAATTGAATGAAAAACTATTTGAAATTTAAACTGTACAATAGAATAATGACACGTGACAAAGTATAAATTAAAGTGTATATATAGTAAGTTCAAAGGCTTTAGCCTCGGCAGATAACACGTGGCATACAACTGGCCCATACACTCCAAAAGAGCAGTGAGCTGGCAAATTGTACAGCGGTTTCAATCACGTGATTTACACCACTCTCTCCATGCAACGTGTACGCTGGCCGTTAAATTTGCTGACCCTCAGTATTGTAGTTTAAAATTAAAGCGCCGCCCAACTTGCTTTTATTCTCTTCCGTTCCGGAAGATCTAAGCCCCAGTTTGAACTCCATTAAATTAAATTATATTATATTTCAATTTTTTTCTCGTATTTTCAATCACACAATCTTTCATGAAATAATATTACACGTAAATCGAAAATTTTTCCTTTCTTTCCAATCACTCATTTTTTTAAAAAAATACTATTCCCCCTATTTTCATTTTCACGTAATGAGCATCAAATAGGGGCTAAATTCCTTTTTGACTGCGATCATGAAACTTTGATGAAAAGAAAATAAATTTTAGATAATTTAATTATTTAATATTTATTTATATGAAAATTATTAATTAAATATGTTAGATTGATTTAATTTTCGATTTATAAAATATTATACTTGTTCTTTTTATTGATAGGTAAACGAGAGAGAATGAATATATGAGAGAGAGAAAAAGAGTGAATTAGTGAATTACTAAAAAAATAAAAATTTCTTCTCCCTAAATAGAATATTTTTCTCGTTTTTGAAGAAATTATAATCACGTGAACATAAAGATGAAAATATTTTTCATTGAAAAATTATCAATCAAACACCAAAAAAGTGAAAAAAAAAAATGATATTTTCATGAAAAATAAAGTTAATTAAACACTCTATAAATATTTTATTTAACGTTATTTTCAATTTAATTTATCACAATGCATGATAAGAATTGCTATTTAAATGTCATTTAAGTTATAGTACTTCATGTTTACGTTATGTTGCTGTTATCTTTAACGTTCAAAGTAAGATGAATAACATTAAAAATAAATTACTATTAAATTAATTGATTGAGATAAATTAAATTGAGTAACCCAGTTAAAATTCTAAACATTCAATGACCAAAAATGAAATTATAACCCTCAGCTTTTATATTTTTGAATCCATGTGAGCGGATCGTTCTGTAACTTGTTCTCAGTTTTCTTTAATTAGTTTATTTATTCTTATATAACAAAAAATAATAATAATAAAAAATAAATAAAAATTAAAAAAGAAAAAGAAAAACTCTCCGACAATGGTGGATATCGGTCTGGACCCCTCGTTATTGAAAAAATGGCATTGTTTAGAAGGTTGAACCCCAACCTTGAGGGTCCCCCACTACCCTTACCCTGGAGTATCGTGAGAGAGGTAAATCGCAGGTTATGCATCCAAGGATACAAGGTGGAAGGCTGCTTGTACACTTGCACTTATTCAAGAGCCAAATCCATATTTCAGGATTCGAACCCTTGACACGGCAGCCTCAAGCAAAATTGAATTTCTCCACCCTCCCCTTTTACCACTTGGAGATGTGCCATGGGGGCAAAAAATGACATTGTTTAAGTGCATGTTTGGTGTTAAATGCTTGTTTGGTGAAACTTAAATTTTTTATTGAACGTTTTTATTGTTCGAACATTTTGCAGCAATCATAGTTTACAATTCCCTTATTATGCAAATATTCTATATGACTCGCAATTTATAAGTATTTAAAAGTACTATCAAACATTCTCTAAACAAAAATATTTGAAATTATAATCGAATTTTTCATTTTTTTTTTCAAAAATACTAATGAAAGTCTCCAAGCCCTCAAGTCAACGATTTCTAATATATTAAATTGACAAAGAAGAAAATGATGAGCGTTGAAATAAAGTATGTATTAAATATATTAAATATTATTACCAAAATAAATGAATTCATTAGGGTCGCTTTAGCTATAGACGTTTCGAGTTGGTGGGGGCAAAATTGATCTTGAAAAAAAATACAGATTTATGTTTATCTCAAATACCACCAAGTTTGTTATCATTTTTATCTCCAACATCATTTTCATCACTTTTATCTCGTGATCATCAAAAGAAAACGTATATTTATGTTTAAATTATTTTTCCATCACAATCAATTCAAGTGAAAAGTACAAAAATCACAATAATTCTCAATGTTACCTCATCAATCGTACTTTAGTCCAAACAAAGACAAAAATTACAACAAGAATCCATTATTATAAAATTGCCAAAACAAGATAGAAATTGGAGCGCTTAAGTGGTCCCCACTTTTATTTGATAAGAAAAACAAAAGAAATCATCAAAAAGAAATAATTTCCTGAAGAAAGAGGCATACAACTTTTCATGAATGAATCTTTCACATTATTTAAAAAATTAAAGCTTTCAGATTTTTTGGACTCGGGTTCTTCTTCTTCATATCCAACTTCTTAAAAAATATAAAATTGGTGGGTCAAGTGACCCACCATGACATACTGTGGGTCCGCCAGTGGCTATCTGTTAATATATTATTAAAGAAATGATGCGTCATTTTCATAGATGGAATAACCAAAATGGTATTCCTGTCGGTACCTTTAAAAAACCGACATAAAAAACTCATTGTGATAATCTCAATCTTTAAACAATATGAATTTCTTCAAACTTGGTGCATGGTGGTGCGTAGGTGGGGCAAGGGCAAAGCAATTGCGCACACTCGTGTTTTCGCTTATGATAAACATGGTGTAATCTTTATATCAAGTATTTCATTCATCGATTTCAATTAAAATTAATTACTTAATTAGTTATGAACTTGAAAATGAGAACTATTCACTTCTAACTGATTCTTGATTCTCAGTATTTGATTTAATTATTAATTGTTACGTTTTGGCTTATGAAGCAAATCACATGACAACCAGCTAAGCAAAAGGTGAAAAGGTGACGAAAGGTCTACATTCCTCACCCCTTCATGTGTGCTCTAAGAGGCGATTGGACACAGTCCTTGGACTCCTCGTCCAAGGTATTATTTTTGAGAAAATGTCACCTTCCTATTACAACGTATTTCCACGTGATTGACATCGTTTGTTATAGATATCCTCTAAAGACCTCGTCTAGGTCAAGACACATTGTGCAACGTCATATTTGATAGCTCTGCAATAATGCCATTTAGTCCATGCAAGCTATCACGGTCATAGGCCTAATATGGCTACTCTTCAGCTTATCACAATCAGAGATGATACGATTAAACTTGACATATTAATTGTTTGGACGCGCCCATACATCAAGCATCAAATTGACATCAAGGCATTTCTCCTAGTATGGATACTCACACACATAATGACTTCCAAAGATAATATGATTTTGAATACAAAATTACTCTATGTCTTAGTAATATTCTTTTTCAACCCGATAATTATGTGTTCGCTCATTATGTCTCTCCCATACCTAAATATGTTTAGTTGTTTGACTTGATGTTGGAGTGTTTGCAACCATTGCGGCTACAATCATTTTAGTCCAAATTAACGTTTAAGTATGCAAGTAACATACACATGAACGGAAGATGAGATCCATTGAATATATGATCCCATCGAATTCGAGAACAACAATATTATCAATTTATGATAGGGTCAAGCTATTGTATATTTATTTACTTTACACACTTTTGTTGCTTAATATATGGCACATAAAGATCACACTAAAAAAACACTTCTTTTTTCTTGAAACATGAAAATAACTTAACAAGAACTAACGAGTTATCCACTTCAATTCATCAACACATAATACTTGGTTTCATCTAATTTAACTCATTTCTAATATAGATACCTTTCTTTTCTCCAATTATTCTAAGCCCTAGAAAATTGGGAGTATTATTAAACTTAAAGAGTTTAATGTAAAATAAATAAATAAATATGAGAAACGTGCAAGTGATTATAGTGCTGCTTTAAAATGTTTTAATACTTTAGTTTCCAAAATGTATGAATTTTCATGACAGTTGACAATAATAAACTTTGTACACTAGAAAAACAATTGAATTGTTATCACATAATTAAAATTAAATTGTAAAATATACATTATATGAATTCACCGACAGTTATTATCAGACAATCACACTTAGGAAGTGAAAAACGTGTTGAATAAAATCAAATGATCATCTATAATGTCTTGATTACTTTTAACCTGATAAAATTAATTAATGGCCGTAATTTTTCACGCCTAAACGATGAGAATATAATATAATTAGCATCTTCTAGAGAAAACTTTGTTAGATCTCTTCTTTTATTTTATTATTTTTAGTTTTTCATGAGATTAAATGTTCGTAACATAATTTATTTAAATATTATTTTTTCTCAGACTCATTTTCAATAACCGATTACACAATATATATATATATATATATATATATATATATGCTCACTAATTTCACATAAATTTTTTATTTCAAATAATTTCTCCCAAATAAAACGCTATAATTCCGGCAGTGGCCAGCAGTGACAAAGATACAGGTAAACACGGGCCTCAGGTTGACCCGAAATAAGTGGTGCTTTCTAGCGTCTATCCTCGTCATTTCGAGAAATTTCCTTAAGCCCATTTTCCACCGTTGATGCAGACACGTGTCAGTACACAGCCAAAGTCAAAGGAATCAATATTTGAAAGATAAATAGAAGAATTTTTCATCATTGGTCCCCAATTAATTACTTTGTTTGCAAACTTTTAAGAGGTGCAAGTTGATTCGAGTAAAAGTATGTGATCCCAAATTTTATTTCAATATATTTATGGTATGTCGATGAATCACTCATTCTTAACAATGAAAAGACAACAAGATGTAACTTGTCAATGTGTCAAAAATATATTGTCTTCTCATTTGCAAAGCAAAATGTGATCTGTCGATGACTTGGCGTGTCAAAACTCCAATGCAAGGACGTTCAAAACTAAAAAGACACCAATCTTGAGGCAGTGGGCATGAACTTAGTTGATCCTCAATATTTCATTATATTTCTCTAGCGAGTCCTCAACACCAGAAAATATCTAAATTCATTGATTTTTCAAGTGATCGTTGTAAAATTATAGACATTTAATGTAGATTTTTAGAGTCAATTTTGTGAAAAATTGACTTTTTGAAGAATGGGTAGGTTAAAAAAAAAAAAAATCTTTTTAAAAATTGTATGATTGAAAATGAGTTTTATAAACTCTGTATCAAACATGGATTATGTATCACTTTCAAATTTTTAAAACAAAATCAAACTTCTAAAAATTAGGTACGTGAAGGTCACGTGACAATTTTTCATTGTTAGTGATCAAATTTTCAATTGTATAGAGGACTAACTTGTTCATATTTTAAAAAGTAAACACCAACTTGTTATTCGGATAATAGGTTGAACACCAACAGTGTAATGTTTCGATAAATGTTTCACATCCCCATACTGTAACCTAGTCTCACCGCTATATAAACACCATCCCGGTCAGGGCTTGAAGAGAAAATACAACTTCATAGACATCTCTTTTTCCTTTATTCTTAAGAACTCTTTTTAATCTTTCACAGAATCCAATCTGAATTTTTTAAAATCTTGTTTTAACTAATTCATCTTTCAGGTAACAACTCAATTATGGCTCCTGAACTTGTTGCAAAATCAACTGGTTATATTCAGTCAACTTCTTTCTCCGGAAGGGCCTTTGTGACATTCTTGGCTGGAAACGGTGACTACGTTAAGGGTGTTGTTGGGTTAGCCAAAGGGTTAAGAAAGGTGAAAACTGCCTATCCTCTGATCGTGGCGGTGCTGCCGGACGTCCCTGTGGAGCACCGCCGCGTACTGGAGGATCAAGGCTGCATAGTTAGGGAGATTGAGCCCGTGTACCCACCTGAGAACCACACCCAGTTTGCCATGGCGTATTATGTCATCAACTACTCCAAGCTTCGTATTTGGGAGGTATATTATATATGTAGAAGATTTTTTTTTCTTCTGTTGAGGAATACGTGCATGTTTGATGGTTACAAACTTTTTGGTTTATGTTGCAGTTTATGGAGTACAGTAAAATGATATACTTGGATGGAGATATACAAGTGTATGATAATATTGACCACCTTTTTGACTTGCCTGATAGCCATCTCTATGCTGTAATGGATTGTTTCTGTGAGAAAACATGGAGTCACACACCTCAATACAAGATTGGGTACTGCCAACAGTGCCCGGAAAAAGTCAAGTGGCCGGCGGAGATGGGTCCTCCACCTTCCCTCTACTTCAACGCCGGTATGTTTGTGTTTGAACCAAGCCTTGCAACCTATGAAGATCTCTTGAAGAGAGTCAAAATCACGCCTCCCACTCCTTTTGCTGAACAGGTGTTAAAATTTAGATATAAAAAATTCATTTTCGATCACACATCATATGAAATCTACAATATCAAAGGGGGTTAAAGTTTTGTGATGCTATGTACGGATTTTTGGCAGGATTTCTTGAACTTGTATTTTAGGGATATATACAAGCCGATTCCTAATGTGTACAACCTTGTTCTTGCAATGTTATGGCGTCATCCGGAGAATGTTGAGCTTGACAAAGTGAAGGTTGTGCACTACTGTGCAGCGGTAAGTTTTATACTACTTGGTATATAATGTTAAGCTGGTAAATATAGTATATCATATATATTATCTTTAATATGAGTCCTTTCACGTAACTTGTGTAGTGTTGTTTTGACGGATTCGTTCTAGTAAATTATTTGCCTTAATTTATGTTAATAGGGTTCAAAGCCATGGAGATATACAGGAAAAGAAGAGAACATGCAAAGAGAAGACATAAAGATGCTGGTAACGAAGTGGTGGGATATTTACAAGGACGAGTCACTGGACTACAAGAAACCGGAGCCGGTGGTGTCCGATGGAATACGTGTGGAGGCGGTGGCTTTGCAGCCACTGGTTGCAGCAGCAATGACGGAGGCCAAGGCATCGGCCGTGCACTACGTGGCAGCCCCATCTGCTGCTTAATATAATATAGTAGGAGTTTCCTCAACTCTTTCAAGTAGAGAAGAGGACGATGGGATAGGCTTAGTTGTTGATATTATGGGTTCCATTCTAGTTCGAATTAATGATGTGTTAAGTGTGTGTACTGCGTGTTTTCTGATTTCACAGCATTGGATTGGAACACATTGTGCATTTTCTTTTTATGGTTTCGTTATCATTTTGTTGATCTTGTTCTCCTTTCCCCTGATTGAGGACTAATTAATACGTGCTTTGCGCGGGTAAAGGATTTTAATCCTTCCTGTTCTTGTGATATGGTGACTGGGTCCATTTGGATATGATTCTCTTTTAAACATTGCAATATGCTAAATAAGGAAAGGAAATGCCGTTGACTTTTCTTTAATTTATTCTCAATCAACTTTATTCGCAGTCACCACCACCTAGACTCGTTTGTAATATTACACCATTACCAACTGGTAGAAAAACACATTTATGGATTGACAAGTATATAAATTGGCAACGTATAACCAAATCAAAAATGCCTTCGGATCTTAAATCGATCCGTATACGGGTATTGGTGCATGAGCCGATGTTGGAAGTAACACTCGTCCTGCTTTATGTGCAGAAAAGGAAGTGATTCCTTATAGAACAACCGAATATGGAAAAAGATCTTAGGTGTGAATATGTAACAGGGGATGATGCTAAAGAACCGACAAAAATTTATGAATTATTCCAAAGTACGAGAATCAGATTTCAACCTTCCCAAAAGCAACCAAGTTTAATGACAGAAAAAGCAGAAGTCCAAAGCAACAGAGAAATGAAAGCTTCTTCCAGCACTGATACAACACTGCACCTTAGATACACAGCAATCTAAGCCTGCAAATTGCAATGAATATAAACATCAGGAGCGCCCAAAAGAATAAAATGTGCAAGCAAAATATCCAAATGCTGTTAAGCATCTGCATGCTGCACCTTGTTTGCAATGTTGTTTGAAAGCCAGTCCAACCCCTCGTACAGGCCTTCACCAGACGTGGCACATGTGCTCTGAATGTACCTGCATTTTGAATACCGTAAGATCAAATGCCTAATTTAGAAAAGGCCTAACCAGATTTAGTTACCAGTGACGTTGGCGGAGAGAATGAAGGCCAAGCTTGTCAGTTATTTCAGCAGCATTCATTGCATTTGGGAGATCTTGCTTGTTTGCAAATACTAGGAGGACTGCATTGCGGCTACAATCATTTTAGTCCAAATTAACGTTTAAGTATGCAAGTAACATACACATGAACGGAAGATGAGATCCATTGAATATATGATCCCATCGAATTCGAGAACAACAATATTATCAATTTATGATAGGGTCAAGCTATTGTATATTTATTTACTTTACACACTTTTGTTGCTTAATATATGGCACATAAAGATCACACTAAAAAAACACTTCTTTTTTCTTGAAACATGAAAATAACTTAACAAGAACTAACGAGTTATCCACTTCAATTCATCAACACATAATACTTGGTTTCATCTAATTTAACTCATTTCTAATATAGATACCTTTCTTTTCTCCAATTATTCTAAGCCCTAGAAAATTGGGAGTATTATTAAACTTAAAGAGTTTAATGTAAAATAAATAAATAAATATGAGAAACGTGCAAGTGATTATAGTGCTGCTTTAAAATGTTTTAATACTTTAGTTTCCAAAATGTATGAATTTTCATGACAGTTGACAATAATAAACTTTGTACACTAGAAAAACAATTGAATTGTTATCACATAATTAAAATTAAATTGTAAAATATACATTATATGAATTCACCGACAGTTATTATCAGACAATCACACTTAGGAAGTGAAAAACGTGTTGAATAAAATCAAATGATCATCTATAATGTCTTGATTACTTTTAACCTGATAAAATTAATTAATGGCCGTAATTTTTCACGCCTAAACGATGAGAATATAATATAATTAGCATCTTCTAGAGAAAACTTTGTTAGATCTCTTCTTTTATTTTATTATTTTTAGTTTTTCATGAGATTAAATGTTCGTAACATAATTTATTTAAATATTATTTTTTCTCAGACTCATTTTCAATAACCGATTACACAATATATATATATATATATATATATATATATATGCTCACTAATTTCACATAAATTTTTTATTTCAAATAATTTCTCCCAAATAAAACGCTATAATTCCGGCAGTGGCCAGCAGTGACAAAGATACAGGTAAACACGGGCCTCAGGTTGACCCGAAATAAGTGGTGCTTTCTAGCGTCTATCCTCGTCATTTCGAGAAATTTCCTTAAGCCCATTTTCCACCGTTGATGCAGACACGTGTCAGTACACAGCCAAAGTCAAAGGAATCAATATTTGAAAGATAAATAGAAGAATTTTTCATCATTGGTCCCCAATTAATTACTTTGTTTGCAAACTTTTAAGAGGTGCAAGTTGATTCGAGTAAAAGTATGTGATCCCAAATTTTATTTCAATATATTTATGGTATGTCGATGAATCACTCATTCTTAACAATGAAAAGACAACAAGATGTAACTTGTCAATGTGTCAAAAATATATTGTCTTCTCATTTGCAAAGCAAAATGTGATCTGTCGATGACTTGGCGTGTCAAAACTCCAATGCAAGGACGTTCAAAACTAAAAAGACACCAATCTTGAGGCAGTGGGCATGAACTTAGTTGATCCTCAATATTTCATTATATTTCTCTAGCGAGTCCTCAACACCAGAAAATATCTAAATTCATTGATTTTTCAAGTGATCGTTGTAAAATTATAGACATTTAATGTAGATTTTTAGAGTCAATTTTGTGAAAAATTGACTTTTTGAAGAATGGGTAGGTTAAAAAAAAAAAAGATCTTTTTAAAAATTGTATGATTGAAAATGAGTTTTATAAACTCTGTATCAAACATGGATTATGTATCACTTTCAAATTTTTAAAACAAAATCAAACTTCTAAAAATTAGGTACGTGAAGGTCACGTGACAATTTTTCATTGTTAGTGATCAAATTTTCAATTGTACAGAGGACTAACTTGTTCATATTTTAAAAAGTAAACACCAACTTGTTATTCGGATAATAGGTTGAGCACCAACAGTGTAATGTTTCGATAAATGTTTCACATCCCCATACTGTAACCTAGTCTCACCGCTATATAAACACCATCCCGGTCAGGGCTTGAAGAGAAAATACAACTTCATAGACATCTCTTTTTCCTTAAGAACTCTTTTTAATCTTTCACAGAATCCAATCTGAATTTTTTAAAATCTTGTTTTAACTAATTCATCTTTCAGGTAACAACTCAATTATGGCTCCTGAACTTGTTGCAAAATCAACTGGTTATATTCAGTCAACTTCTTTCTCCGGAAGGGCCTTTGTGACATTCTTGGCTGGAAACGGTGACTACGTTAAGGGTGTTGTTGGGTTAGCCAAAGGGTTAAGAAAGGTGAAAACTGCCTATCCTCTGATCGTGGCGGTGCTGCCGGACGTCCCTGTGGAGCACCGCCGCGTACTGGAGGATCAAGGCTGCATAGTTAGGGAGATTGAGCCCGTGTACCCACCTGAGAACCACACCCAGTTTGCCATGGCGTATTATGTCATCAACTACTCCAAGCTTCGTATTTGGGAGGTATATTATATATGTAGAAGATTTTTTTTTCTTCTGTTGAGGAATACGTGCATGTTTGATGGTTACAAACTTTTTGGTTTATGTTGCAGTTTATGGAGTACAGTAAAATTATATACTTGGATGGAGATATACAAGTGTATGATAATATTGACCACCTTTTTGACTTGCCTGATAGCCATCTCTATGCTGTAATGGATTGTTTCTGTGAGAAAACATGGAGTCACACACCTCAATACAAGATTGGGTACTGCCAACAGTGCCCGGAAAAAGTCAAGTGGCCGGCGGAGATGGGTCCTCCACCTTCCCTCTACTTCAACGCCGGTATGTTTGTGTTTGAACCAAGCCTTGCAACCTATGAAGATCTCTTGAAGAGAGTCAAAATCACGCCTCCCACTCCTTTTGCTGAACAGGTGTTAAAATTTAGATATAAAAAATTCATTTTCGATCACACATCATATGAAATCTACAATATCAAAGGGGGTTAAAGTTTTGTGATGCTATGTACGGATTTTTGGCAGGATTTCTTGAACTTGTATTTTAGGGATATATACAAGCCGATTCCTAATGTGTACAACCTTGTTCTTGCAATGTTATGGCGTCATCCGGAGAATGTTGAGCTTGACAAAGTGAAGGTTGTGCACTACTGTGCAGCGGTAAGTTTTATACTACTTGGTATATAATGTTAAGCTGGTAAATATAGTATATCATATATATTATCTTTAATATGAGTCCTTTCACGTAACTTGTGTAGTGTTGTTTTGACGGATTCGTTCTAGTAAATTATTTGCCTTAATTTATGTTAATAGGGTTCAAAGCCATGGAGATATACAGGAAAAGAAGAGAACATGCAAAGAGAAGACATAAAGATGCTGGTAACGAAGTGGTGGGATATTTACAAGGACGAGTCACTGGACTACAAGAAACCGGAGCCGGTGGTGTCCGATGGAATACGTGTGGAGGCGGTGGCTTTGCAGCCACTGGTTGCAGCAGCAATGACGGAGGCCAAGGCATCGGCCGTGCACTACGTGGCAGCCCCATCTGCTGCTTAATATAATATAGTAGGAGTTTCCTCAACTCTTTCAAGTAGAGAAGAGGACGATGGGATAGGCTTAGTTGTTGATATTATGGGTTCCATTCTAGTTCGAATTAATGATGTGTTAAGTGTGTGTACTGCGTGTTTTCTGATTTCACAGCATTGGATTGGAACACATTGTGCATTTTCTTTTTATGGTTTCGTTATCATTTTGTTGATCTTGTTCTCCTTTCCCCTGATTGAGGACTAATTAATACGTGCTTTGCGCGGGTAAAGGATTTTAATCCTTCCTGTTCTTGTGATATGAATTCATCAACATGAAGGCATCAACAATCATGTTACTTCATACACTTGTTGGGGGGGGGGGGTGTGGGGGGAGTGAGGAAAAATCATTAATTAATACCTTATCCTGGCCCCCGACATCCCAAACTGTAAAGCTAATGTTTTTGTATTCCACAGTCTCCACATTAAATCCTGAACAAATAATAATAATAATCAGTTTCGAAAGTGCTACCTCAAACGAAAATTAGAAAAAAAAAGAAAAAAAGAACAAAGAATAAAACCATATGCATCCAGATTATATGAAGCCATAAGCTCTAGTGACATACTCTCCAATGATAATTTAGTACCATCAGATTAATTGCAGCAATATTTAAAAAAATAAAAAAATAATAAAAATACAAACGGATACAGAAGATATCCTTTTCCCATTGTCAATTAAGTGAAATTGCTTTACTTATAGATTTGGGTTACAATTTAAGAAACTCCACAAAAAGATCCACCATTCAGGAAACATTAGATAGATCAAAATAAATAACTAAAATGCTTGTATATACAAAACGAAAAATGTGCATATCAACATTTTAAATATGAATTAGTTTCACATCAATAGGAATTTTACATCCGAATATCATTGAAAATGATATTTCTCATTGATTCCCGTTTGGGCTCCATTAAAAAGAAATTTGGAGGAAAATGCATTTTGAAATAGTGACTTTTTGGAGAATGTATGGTTAAAAAATTTTAAGTTTACGTGTAATATTATTTTATTGGAGAATGTGTGATTGGAAGTGGGAGAGAGAAAATTGCATTTTTGAAAAAATGGAGCCCAGACAAGTGCTAAAGAACCAGGTTTAAGTCAAAGTAGGTGCTATAAAATCTCAGTAACATTTAGGAGGAAATGCCAGTTGCTAACAAATGATACTGCAAAAGAAAGTAACTTCAGATACAAACCTTTCCTCATTTGATGAAAATCTGTTGCATTACAAGGGTCAAGTACAGAGAAATTTTGAGGAAAGAAATGAACAATCACAAAGAAAAATAAAAATTGGAAGACCACCGACCACATACATAATAAGACATACATGCATTGTGAAGTCAACTATCAATTATGTAGAAAAAAACAAAAAAAACAATGAATAGTCTGAAATATACCAATGGTAGGAATTGTAGTGACGATCTCTCCAAGTTTGAGTTTATAGAGAATGGTCGTTTTACCAGCAGCATCAAGACCCACCATCAGTATGCGCATCTCTCTCTTAGCAAACAGCCTACTGAAAAGCTTGGTGAAAGACAGTCCCATCTTTGCAACTACCAACTCCAATGAATTAAGCTCTTGTATCAAAAAGCATTAAGAGTGGGGGAAAAAGAACCATAATGAATATTTGTGGCTCATGACTCTAAGAAGCAAAATATGCACCTGGCATGCAAAAAGAATTGCCAGATTGATAAAAAATAACAAGTCAGGACCCGAATTTTCTAAAACGCAACCTGATTACATCTCAGGATTCAGGAGGCTTTTACATTAAATTTATTCTCTAGATTATAGCATATATACAATTTAAAAAACATTAGTTAAGTATTTTGTCAAATAGAAGATACGTGCTTTAACATCAAAAGATTGTCAGGGTGTAAACATAACAGTATAAACCACTGAAATTCTTAATCATTGCAACTGATTGGTCCCATATGATCGCGCTAGATAGAACATGAGCAATCATTCTAAGAATTACACATAAAGGCTCTTGTTGCTGAAATCTAGCCAAAAAATTAATACTTTCCTCACCTGACATTAGTACTGGAACCGAAAGACAAATGAAAAATGATTTATCGAGCAAAATTATATCATTTGCTAACGTTGATAATTACTAATACAAATTCACAAGAACACGTAAAAATCTTGGACTTCTGCCAATGAGATCGCAGTTCAGACATAAAATTGATGAAATACAAGAAATCTAAAAATTTAAATCCCAAAAACGCATACTAGAACATCATTCAATCTCGGTCTCCTTATACGCCAAAAGAAAGATCTAAAGGAAAAGAGATTCAAAGCCTTATGGAATAAAAGATTTAAAGCCCTAAGAATTCATGATTATATAAGAATTAAATCAGAGATATAGCTAATAATTTTAAAGAAATCCAGCTAAGAAATTACAGGCACCTAGGGCTTTGAAATGCAATGATTTGCAATTGGGAAGAGATTAATACTTACAGAAGGAAAGGCAAGATTGAGCCGAGTATAGAGATCTCCCGGTTGAAGATCTCAGGAACGTTCAAAAGGATCTAAGGAAATGCTGTAATTGGGGCTTCGGGTATTTATTTATTTTTCATTTTACGAAGGAACGTTTATTTATTTTCCAGAGGGCATGGCTCTCAAAAGAACAATATTATCGAAAGCACCAGTCTACGTAATAAATAATCAAACCGTAAAATCGAATCGAAATCAATTTTTTATAATTGTTGATTTGGTTCCACGTGAATCTGTCAACGTTTTGATTTTGAATCGAACCAAACCACTTCGAAGGGATTTGGTTTAGATTTCAATCTTTGCAAATTGTTTCAAACCGCCAAATCATTTACCAAAAAAATTTGAAAATAAATTAGTCTTAAATTTTAACACATTTCAACTAAAAAGATATATCTATATTAGACATAATTCAATTAAACCCAATTCTACAATTATACATCTCAATTAATTAATTAATCAAATCCAAATATTCATGAGTCATTACAACTGTGAACGTAAAATCCTCAAATTGGATAAAGTGTTGAATAACTTATGCCAAAACACATTCATCGATTTTTCAATACAATTGAGCAGACAATAAAATCTAGATTTCAATTCAAACATGCACATTTCATTTCATTCTAATAATTTTATCAAATTTTGCTCAAATTCAAGTCAAATTACCAAAATTCTTTTATTTTTTGGTAATTATTTTTATTGATAGTTATGTTATTTTGTTCTAATAATTATCAGTTTGTCGGTCTCCCTTAAAGTAATTTGCCTATATTTATATTTAGTAGAAGCTTTGAATGATTCACAAAAAGTCATAGTAGCTAAGTACTATTGTATTCGAATTTTTTTTATTAATTATTTTATATCATTTAACTATAATCAATGAATTTATGTATTATATTTTTATATTTATGAAAAAAATGAATCATGTATTACACTTGCAAATGGACGTCATTAGTATCAACTAAGAGCTTAAAGTATTTATATCATGTTATTACATTGTAATGATTATAATTTGATTTGTAATTTTTTTAATAATACAATTTATGTTATAACATGAAATTTTAGACTAATATTTATGATTTAACTTATTTGATATATATTAATTTTTTTTGTCATACCATGATTTTAAACCAAACCAAACCGAAAAAAATGGTTTGAATTTGTTTTGTTTAGAAATGGAAGTGACTTGGTTTGGTTTGAAAAAAATTTCAAACTACTTAAAATTGTTTGGTTTGAAAATTTGTCTCAAACCGTTCAAACCGAATTATATTCACGCCTATATAAAATTATGTATATTATTTAATATCATTTAAGTATCACTTAAACTAATATAATATCAATAATGTTAAATAACATTACTCTAGTAAAAATGGGATAATTTTCTAAATTTTATATGAAGATCTTATTTTTAATCATAAAAATTTTACATTGTAACTTGTAAATATTTTCTATTTTTTAGATTTTCAAATCAATCATGCTACTTGTACAATAAGTTAGACAACAAATTTGACAATGTATAAGTTGACAGATATCATTTCCATTGATTTGAAAGACTTTTTGAATTCAATGTTTAGGTTTTTGTCAACTTACACATTGTTAAACTCATTGGACATATAGATTAATTCTTGTTCAATCAACTCCGGTATAATCAAGATTGAATCATCCAACAAAACCGTTCAAATTTTTCCCTTGTTTCACATCCTTGACTTAAAAAATAATAATAATAATAATAATAATAATAATAATAATATATATATATATATATATATATATCTGATACTAAAGAAGGGGGGTCCCTGAAAAAGGTTATTTCAAGGATTTGATGCCATCTGAGATATATGAACTTGGGCCTAATTCCATTCTTGTAAGGACACCACTGGCATTCCCTTAACAAGAATTCTTAAAACAATGATCCCTTTCCCTCTTCTATGCGTCTTCTCTAAAGAAGGGGGGTCCCTGAAAAAGGTTATTTCAAGGATTTGAAGGTTGTTGTAGGGGATTGTTAAACAAATTATGAAAAAATCCTACTCAGTACTCTTCTTAATTTAGATGTCTTTTTCTTTTTATAAAATAATATCCCTTTTTTTTTTTTTTTAAATTTTTAAATCATGCCATCTGAGATATATGAACTTGGGCCTAATTCCATTCTTGTAAGGACACCACTGGCATTCCCTTAACAAGAATTCTTAAAACAATGATCCCTTTCCCTCTTCTATGCGTCTTCTAGCCTCTTCACTGGGCCTTTACGCTTTGAGAGGTCACTCAGGGCTTATTTTAATATATATATATATATAATTGTCCCTCGAATTATTGGAACTTGTACAGTCGCACAACCAGCTAACCCTCAAGACGGACGTCAGCGGCTCTGGAACTAATATTAACTATTAGCACCATATCTTAGAACTATAAAGCATACCTACCGGAATGATCCATCGGTAGTTTTTAAAACAACATATTTTTGTGGGATATTATTCTATCTAAGAATAAGAATAATTAAGAATTTCCCTTTCGGGAGAGAAAGAAGATTTAGAACATATTTCAGAGAAATAAAAACTTGTATTGTATATATTTTCTTGTGTGTTTACAAATGAAAGAATGGTCTCCTTATATAGGAGAGAAAAGA
>NC_036248.1:13078098-13080444 GCF_002742605.1 Olea europaea var. sylvestris | reverse complement strand
AGTACAGAATATAGTTTACCTAAAGACTCAGTATGGGTAAGAGAATTATCTTTAAATACAGACTTAATTTTAGGATTAAGTTTTTTGTTAAAAGATAATGGTAGCATAATAATTAGTAAAGATTATTTGCAATTACAAAAATTTACACTTTGTGCACCTACTTATACTAAGATTATTCCATCAGAATATTCTGAGAAGCGTGGTGGGATAATAGAAAAAGAAAAAGAATGTGAGTGTAGTAAAGAAAGAGAATGCCAATTAATAGAAAAAGAAGAATTAGAAAATTTAAATTTTTTAGAAGAATATTATGAAAGCTTTAAGGAAGAAGAAGAAATATGTTTAGATTTTGTAGAAATTGAAAAAATATATAATCTGTTAGTAACAGAACAAGACATAGAAAATATGATTAGTAAACTAGAAAAATTAGAAATTTTAGGAGAAAATATATTAAAATATTGGGAAAAAGATAAAGTTTTTTGTGAAATAAAAATAAAAAATCCAGAATATATAATAAAAACAAAAAATATTGAAACTACAAACCAAGATCAGGAAGATTTTAAGATGCATATAAAAGATTTATTAAAATTAGGAGTAATTAAAAAATCAGAAAGTCCACACAGATCAGCAGCTTTTATAGTTAGAAAACATTCAGAAATTATTAGAGGAAAAAGTAGAATGGTAATGAATTATAAAAGACTAAATGATAATACAATAGATGATGCCTATAATATTCCAGATAAGACAGTTTTAATAAATAAGATTCAAGATTGTAATATTTTTAGTAAGTTTGATTTAAAATTTGGTTTTTGGCAAGTAAAAATGCACCCAGATTCAATAGAATGGACAGCCTTCACCAGTCCAGAAGGACATTTTGAATGGTTAGTTATGCCATTTGGATTAAAAAATGCCCTAGTATTTTTCAAAGAAAAATGGATAGTATTTTCAGTAAACATAATAAATTTATTATAGTTTATATAGATGATATTTTAGTATTTAGTCTTCACCAGTCCAGAAGGACATTTTGAATGGTTAGTTATGCCATTTGGATTAAAAAATGCCCTAGTATTTTTCAAAGAAAAATGGATAGTATTTTCAGTAAACATAATAAATTTATTATAGTTTATATAGATGATATTTTAGTATTTAGTAAAAATAGGCGAGAACATAGAGGTCATTTACAAATTCTCTTTTCAGAATTTATTAGACATGGTTTAATTATAAATAAAAAGAAAATATTTTTATTTAAAGAATATATAGAATTTCTAGGAGTAAATATAGGAAAAGGAAAAATAGAGTTACAACCTCATATAGCCCAAAAAGCTTTAGATTTTCCAGATAAAGTTGAAGACCTTAAGCAGCTACAAAAATTTTTAGGATTAGTTAATTATGCTAGACCCTTTATTAAAAATTTAGAAAAAATTGCAAGACCTTTATATGGAAAAACTTCACCAAAAGGTCAAAGATATTTTAATATAGAAGATATTAAATTAGTCCAAAAAATAAAAGATAAATTAAAAGACTTACCTAAATTATCTATGCCATTAGAAACAGATTATTTAATTATAGAAACAGATGGAAGTATCACAGGATGGGAAGCAATTTTAATTGCAAAACCCAATAAATATGTAGATAAAGATAGTGAAAAAATTGTAAGATATAATAGTGGAAATTATAAAGAAAAAGGTAATATAAGTAGCATAGATTTAAAATTACTTGCAGTCAATTATGCATTAGATTCTTTTGAATTATTCATTATTTCTAAAAAAGAAATTACTTTAAAAACAGATTGTGAAGCAATAGTAAGTTTTGTTAATAAAATGAAATTAGAAAATAAAAGAAGTAATAGAAGAAGATGGTTAAATTTTATAGATAGAATTACTAATACTGGATTAGTAATTAATTTTGAACATATTAAAGGAAGTGATAATCAGATAGCAGACATTTTAAGTAGAATAATTAAAAATAAAGAATATGATTGATTATTTTTTACAGATGCAAAGACCAAGAGGCCCCAGGCCAGGATTGCCAATTGTTGGTAGTTCAAGTTCTCAAACAAATATACTACAGACTCATGATAAGTTAAGATTTGGTAACATAGAGTTACTTTGTTTTCCAAACAGTAATATTAGTTTTAAGACACTTTCTCATATCTCAGTTACTAAATCAGAAAAATGTATTTTAGACAATTTATGGATATCTTACAATAAGAATCCAAAAGATCAAAAATATTTTTTAGCATGTTTAAATGCTCTTTCAGAACACTTTAGTCAAGACCAAAAAAAATTTAAGTGTTATGTTGTTTTACAAGGTAGACTTCCAGGAATTTATCATACCTGGTTAGAAGTT
>NC_036248.1:13077496-13077910 GCF_002742605.1 Olea europaea var. sylvestris | reverse complement strand
TTTTGTGAACATTGTGAATGTATGACTAAGAATTTTAAAATTTTAAATGAATCCAATCAGTCTTTACAACAAGAAAAATTAATTTTACAAAAGAAAATT
The DNA here is from genome assembly GCF_002742605.1 of Olea europaea var. sylvestris. Taxonomy (NCBI): domain Eukaryota; kingdom Viridiplantae; phylum Streptophyta; class Magnoliopsida; order Lamiales; family Oleaceae; genus Olea; species Olea europaea. Next base: position 13,077,811 of record NC_036248.1, on the reverse strand, counting down.
TCTGAATTAGAACAAGAAATTATTAATTTAAAGATCTCAAATCCAATTGTTCAGATACAAGCAGGTAATATGGAGCCCAAGAATTCTATAGCTAGTCCAGTTCAAACGGAAGCTGGTAAAGACTTATCAAATCCGTTTATGGTTCTGGGCTTACCAAAAGCTCAACAGACTCAGGGGATTGTTGATTCTCCTACTTTTCAATTTAATCAGACTCAACAGGCTGAAAATCCTGTTACAAAAAATAAAAAATTTTCTGAAGACCAGACACAGCAGACTGGAAATTCTGCTACTAGACTTATAAGTCCAATAGACCTT
>NC_036248.1:13060129-13075743 GCF_002742605.1 Olea europaea var. sylvestris | reverse complement strand
TTAATTTTCCCATATTTAAAAGCAAGAATCCTAATGTATTTCTAATCCCCTCTCTCGAGCACCGATTAGTAATTAACCATAGATCCCAATTCTAATATTTCTGTTCAAAATTGAAAATCAAGAATTTAATAAAGATCCGATTCTTTTATGGAGTAAGCTTCACAGATTTATACTTTCTCTCGAAACCTATAAATTCTATGTTGTATCACTCTTATGATCACGCCTAAATTCCAACTCTCTCGAGCACCGAAATTGACTAGTATCAAATCATCCAATTGTTGATCAGACAATTGAAAGCATTAAAATCATGATACAATTAAATATATGCGGGAAAATCAAAAAAATAATTATAAAATTATCAAACCATAATCTTGATTCGGCTACATCAATCCCCTAGATAAATTGTTTAATTCATGGTATAATAAATGAAAATCATAGGAATTATAATAAACAACATAAGGAAAAGGATACTAGTCTTTTGGGTGGATCTTCAATATTCTTCCTTGATGTTGTTCCTCCTTCCTTTTGATGTCTTCAATTTTTGCCTCCTTCAAATTGTGTGGTTGAATTCTTCAATCTTGCCCCCCCTTCCATCCTTCTTGAAAATGGGTCTTTTAAATGGTATTTATAGTATCTTGAAGTTATTGGACAAATTAGGGTTGAGTTGGGCCAAGAAAAGTTTCCAAAAAATATAAAATCTCGTTTTTCTGCACAAGAGGCGCCAACATGGGCGCTGCGACGCCGCGTTTACTGTTGTTTTCAGCATCTTGGGCGCTACGCCACGGCGCCCACTTCGGGTGGAAAAGACAGTTTTCGCCTCTTTCAGTATTTTTGTCATAACTTTTTCGTCCGATATCCGATTGAGGTGATTCAAGATGCATTGGAAAGCTAACTCAAAGAGCTATAACTTTTATTCATCATTTTCCAATTCGATCATTTTCTATGTCATAAATGGGTCTCGATATGAGGCTGAAATTCTGAAGCATAACTTTTCGATTGAAAATTGATTTGTAATCACATTTTGCCTAAATTTGATCCCTTTGACATCTTTTCTCTTCCAATTGACTCCTAACACTCTTGGATCTTCATGGCAAGGTTCGATACAAGTTTGGATTATTTACATTTTTGTCCCCGAACTTTGGATCTTTTACAATTTTGCCCATTCTCTCCAATTTTGCCAACTTTTGCTTAATTTCTCCAATTTCATCAATCTACATCACAACATCAAAACACACATTAAAACGTTCTAAAACACTCTCAAGAGTAGCAAAATAACAAATTAGGTGACATGAATATCATGAGTGTATAGCACTCATCAGATATCTTTCTAACAATGGCGACAGAGGGATCTGTTAAGGGAGTGCCTCAGATCCTTCAACACTTTGGAGTTGAGGGACACTTCGGTTGCTTCAGTGGATCTACTCTTCACCTTGCAGTGCGCCATGTTGAGGTCGTCAGGAATGGGTATCACTTCGGAACCACTTTGGGTGAACATGTGGAACTTCAGAGAGTGGCGTGACTGTTGTTCCAAAGTAGTTTAGGTACGGGATGGACACATGGGATTGATGTGACTATTGTTCTGAAGTGGTTTAGTTAGGGGTGTAACAGTGGTCCCCCCAAGTTCAGGCATGAATATTCATATCATAAGTGGACTTGCTTTCCCGATCGTGTATGCTGGCCTTAGAGTAAGTATTGTGGATTCTGATAAAGTGCTGATATGAAAGGATGAAGTAAGCAGACGTGCCAAATAGCTGTTGGCTGAGGCGAAGTGATGACCAAGGTGATGTGGGTAGGGCGTTCTCTCGATTGCGCCGAAGCTTGTAAAGCAAGATAAAGAGCTCATCTGCCACCGACGCATTGACCCACAGGGGATGATGCGTAGAGAGATGGCTAAAGCCTTGTAAAGCTGAGGGATCGTGCGACCGAGGTGGTGATCCACAGGGGACTCCGCGTCAGTGGCGCCGAAACTTTTAAAGATGGGTGAAGAACTCATCTGTCACCGGTGCGCTGACCTATAAGAAACGACGCGTTGGGAGATGGCTAAGGATTGGAAAAGCTAAGGGAACATAGCGACCGAAGCGATGACCCACAGGGGATTCCGTGTCAGTGGCGCGAAGCTTTTGAAGATGGGTGAAGAGCTCATCTGCCATCGATGCACCGACCCACAGGGGACGACGAGTTAGGAGATAGTTAAAGCTTTGTAAAGCTTAGGAGGGAACGCAACATCCAAGGCGATGACCCACATGGATCTCCACGTCAGGTGCGTCGAAGCTTTACGAAGCTGGTTGAAGGGCTTTATCCGAGGCGAATTGGGATGATTTGCTCCTGCTCTGACGTGTTTTATGACGTTAATCGATGTGACAGCTGTTGCATATTTCCAAGACGACAGTTGGGCGTGCTGCCTGTTTCCAGAAAAAGGGCTACTGCGGCTACTTATTGTTGACGGCTGTCGCTGTTCGAGACGATGCGTTTTAAGCGTGCATGTGAGGCACAGTCAGATCCTGGACGTTGATCAAATCTGACGTTTCATTTCAACGATCCAAATTTGTGAAGAGATGAATGTCCTAGATTGACATCGTTTGAATTCAACGGTGGAGATCATCTAGAGTGTCCTATAAAAAGGGAGACTTGAGCGTTGTTAGAGGTTTTCAATTTTGCGAAATCAAGCTCTCCGCACTCTTAAAATTCTTTGCAATTTTCGACAATCTTCAAGTTTTTTCGACGACATTTTCAGTTTTCGATGACTTTCAGAGGACCATTTCTTATTTTTCGACCGTGGAAAACCCCAATCCATTCGTTTGAGTAAGTATTTCTCTGATTTTTCACATTTTTTGAATTCTGAAGATGGCTTCTGAGAGTAGTAACGCTTCGGGGGAGGGAGTTGGAGATAGTGAGGGTTGACCAGCCATTATTGGCGACCTCCTCGGAATTGTCCGAGGCGATATTAGGGGGAAGAACATTTGGAGGAGGCCTGATAGTCTGGTAGACACTTCCATACACTGGGGGGCGTCTGATTACCCTTCCAAACTTAAGCCTGCCGACCTCGATGGACTTAGGAAAGAGTATAGGATCCCGGACAGTATGGGCCTAATTTTACCAGAGCCTAACGAATGAGCCTGTTACCCTAAGTCGGGCTGTGTAACTGTGAGCGAAGTGTTACTTAGGGCTGGTCTTAGGTTGCCGATCCATCCTTTCTTTCGCTATGTTTTGAGGACCTAGGGCCTGGCCCCGACCCAACTGAACCCCAACTCTTTGAGTCAAATGGTGGGGTCATGGATGTTATGGAAGGAGACATCGTTTGGGATAGAGATGTCATTCTCAGTGTTTCAGACCTTATACGTCCCTAAGGTAGCGACGGGGGGTGATAAGACCAGGGGTGGCACTACATAACTTCATGGGGTTCCCACACTCTATTTGTGCTCGATCTGCCAAGCTCCATCAAGGAATGAAAAAGCTCATGGTGCTGGGCCTCTGAGAGATGAGACACAATGGAGGGGGACTCCCTGGCGTCTCTTATGGTCCCCACAAAGTATTCAACACTTAGTGAGTATTGTAGCTTTGTGATTTTTTTGTGTTTCGCATCAAATCGAAAGTTAACTATTTGTTATTCTTACAGATACTCTTCCTCGGTGTGAGGTTTCTGTCGAGGAGTTTGATATAATCTACATTGTTTATTAGCTTCCGCTGAAGAAAAGGTCCTACAACGAGCTTATCAGGAAGAACATCCACTTCGTTACGCACGAGCTAATGGCCTCCCAAGGTAATTATCTGAAATGTTCCTATTGTAAAGAATTTATGACCTCCTTGCATATGCTAACCCATTTTGTTTTGTCGTAGAAGATTTTAACAAGAAGAGCCCGGTGAGGCCTGACTTTAAAACAATCCAACGGATGATGGCCGAGGCAAGGGCGTCAAAGACCTTCTCCTCTGCTTGTAAAAAACAAACAGAGGACTTAGCGCCAGAGGAGGAGAAGGAGGAGGAGGATCCAGAGACAGCTCTCCAAAGGAAGGGAAAGAGGCTGCCAGTTCATCAAAGGGGCCCACAGTGGCGAGGGCTGTCCCGATCCTCCGTCAAACAACAATCCCCCACTGGGGTGGCTATAAAAGAGAGGACGATGGCCCCTGTTGCCACTGCTACTGCCCCAACCTACCCCCAGTTACTGCCATCCCAGTCACACAAGTGTTGGGCAGCAAAGGAAGAAGAGGGCTCGCCCGGGGAAGGAGGTGGACTTCCTGGGCACCAATAAAGAAGAGTCGGTAAGGGCGGTATTGGAGGCCTTGCCTCCAGAGACGGCTTCCATTGCCCTAGTCCATAGCAAGTATTGGACTGAGAAGTGGAAAGACCACATGGCCTCCTGCACTGTCGAAGACCTGGTAGCTGCCAACAGTGCCTGCATTACTCGGGCTCTGAGTACAAGTGTTTAACTTCAGGGCTTGGTCAAGGACCACAATGCGAAGAGGGAGGATTTGGCCAAGCGTCTGGAGGAGGCACTGTACTACGGGGACGCGGTGCGGGCCGTCCAAGCCAAGGCCTCAGAGGTGGAGTAGGCGAGGCAAAAGGCGGAAGGCCAACTGTTGGGGACCAATGAGGAGATAGAGAGGCTGAAAAAGAAGCTCTATGAAGTGGAGTGTCAGGTGGCTGTGATGACAAGGAGAGTTGATCATGCCAATGAGCACCACCGGCTCACTACTGAGGCTCTGGAGGCCTCAAATAAAGAAAAGGCCGAGCTGAGACAACGGGCAGAGGCCCAGGCTGAGGAGATCGAATCTCTGAAGGCCGAGGTGAAGGCGACGGAGAAGTCTGCAGTGTAGAATTTTATTGATCACTTCGAAGAACATCCACTGTATGACGACTTCGCCAACTTTAAACCACATAACATAATGGAGAACTGTGGTATTGTTAACTTTAAGAACTTACATTATCTTTTACTAAGGCGGTTCAACACTTGGATAGGAATGTTACAATGCTGGACAAAATGTAGATCGAATCAGAGCATATACATCACTGATAATACTTTCTCGAGTGTTCAATGTTCCACCGATGAGGCAGCACCTTCCCTGCTATGTCTTTGATTTCATAAGTTCCGGGTCGGGACTTCTTGCGATGCAATAAGGACCTTCCCAATTCAATCTAAGTACTGTAGAGCCAGTTGTCTTCGATGCTTGAAAGACCCTTCTAAGGACGAGGTCCCCCACACGAAGAGTTCGATTTTTGACCTTGGAGTTGTAATAACGGGTCATCTTTCTTTGATACTTGCCAATTTTATTTGGGAGGAATCCCTCCTTTCTTCAAGGAGGTGAAGTTCGTACACTCGAGCTTCGTCGTTACCGATCTTATTGAAATGTATACGATGATAAGAGGGGACACCCACCTTGACAGGACTCATGGCTTCAGATCCGTAGGTCATGGAGAATGGTGTTTCACCTGTTGTAGTTCGGCTGGTTGTTCGAATGGCCCAGAGGACATGGGGAAGCTCATCGACCCATGTCCCTTTTTAGGCGTCAAGCTTTCTTTTTATGGTATGCTTGATAGTCTTGTTCACTGCCTCAACTTGCCCGTTGGCTTGGGGGTGATGAGGTGTTGAGAAGTCCTTCCTTATGCTGAGTTCGTCACACAAGTTGCGCATCTTTTTTGTTATCAAATTGCCTTCCATTGTCAGACATTAAAGAGTGGGGAATGCCGAACCTGCAAATGATGTGCTTCTAGACGAACTTCGTGATGTTCGCTTCGGTGATTCTTGCTAGAGGTTCAGCTTCGACCCACTTGATGAAGTAGTCAATGGCTACGATGGAAAAAATAGCGCTTCCTCTCCCTTTTAGGAGCGGACCAATAAAGTTGATGTCCCATTTGGCGAACGGCCACGGGTTGGTCACCACGGAGAGGCTCTCAGAAGGCTGCCTTGGAATGTTTGAGAAGCGCTGGCATTTGTCACATTTTTTAACAAACTGGCGAAATTCCCTTTTCAGGGTCGGTCAGAAATAGCCTTGTCGAAATACTTTGTGTGCCAGAGCCGTTCCTCCGGAGTGGTTACCGCAGACTCCCTCGTGGATCTCCTTGAGTATATACATGGCTTCTTCCCCTCCCACGCATCGAAGAAGTGTTGAGGCGAAGCTCCTTTTGTAGAGCACATCATCCTGGAGAACAAAGTGAGCAACCCTCCTCTCAATTTCTTCGCCTCGCTTTTCAAGGCTGGTAGTGATTGATCTTTGAGGTAGGCTACAATGGCTTGCATCCAAAGTGGGGTGCCTTCAATCCATAGTACCTCTTCGCCTGCAGAGATGGAGGGCTTCGGTAAGTGCTCAATTGGGACAATTTTTAGCAACTCCAAACCCCTGCTGCTAGCCAACTTGGATAAGGCGTCGGCGTGTGTATTTTCGAGGCGTAGGACTTGAATCGGTTCGAATCTAGGGACTAGGTTCATAACCAATTTCAGATATGCAACCATGCCACTGTTTTTTGCCGCAAACTTTCCGTTGACCTGACTTACCACAAGTTGTGAGTCACTACTTGTTAGGAGACTTTTCACTTGCATTTCTTTCGCTAGTCTAAGGCCCGCTAGGAGGGCCTCATATTCCACAGCGTTGTTCGAAGCTTTGTCCATGTCGACTCCATTGGTGGTACCTGTTATGATGACATTAACATCGCGGGGTTTGAATTTTCGCAGAGAGTTGATGTAACATGCCCTTGAACCCATTTGGTCGCCTCGCACTGTAGCAATCCCCTGCTCAGTTGGAAACTTCATACACAAGTAATGGATAGATGTAACTACCCAAAGATCTTTTAAGGCAGGTTGGCCCAATGCACTATGGTAAGCTAATATGTGGTCCACAACCAGGAACTCCATGAAGTGGTGGGCCACTAGGGGGCTGACCCCATCTCGACAGGTCGAGTAATTCGCCCTCGCGGGACGATGCCGTCACCAGTAAATCCAAATAGCGGATCGGTCATGAGGATCAACCCGTGTTCAATTTTCATTTTATTAAAAGTGGATCCGAACAGTATATTCACCGAGCTGCCATTGTCGACGAACATCGTTTGAGTCCGTTTCGAGTCACTACGGCTCTTACCACTAATGCATCACAATGGGGGTGGTGAACTCCTTGTGTATCTTCTTAAGAAAAAGTGATCGACACCATCCTGTTGGCCTCTTAGGTCTGATTGACAATGTAAGTAATCATTGGTTGATCATTCGCTTCCACTGTGTAATTCTTTTGGGCGTTCCTGGTGTTGCTCCCGATATGAGGTTCTCCAATGATTGTATCAATTTCTCTGATAACTTGGCCTCCAGATAGGGCCTGATCCCTATGCTTGGATTCTCCTGTGTCCCTGGATTCTCTTCTCCGTGGCGATTGGTCTCTATATTGCCTCTCTTCTCTATTCAGGGAGTTGGACCTATGGGGGTATTCATTCCTTCTCGGGTTACTCCGGTTCAAGGATCAAGGAGCATCCCTACATTCTCTAGTGTCGTGTCTATAAAGTTGGTGAAAGGTGCAGAACCTTGCTCCTTCTAGAGGCTTGTTAGATCGCTTTTTCTTCTTCTTTTGATTGTTGCTCGTTTCCTGGATGGTCTTGCTTCAGTAGGAGCATTTTCATATGCTAGTACTGGCATTGCATTTAGAATGGCTGAAGCCAATGCCTGTCCGGATGTGGGGGCTACTGTGTGACCGACCTGGGTCCACTGTTGGGTGACGAGGTGTACGACTGGTCTTAACCCATCTGCCTCTGAGGCAGGGGAAGTGTGACGCCCCGAACTTAAGTTTCGAGTGTTCATCCCAACTCCGTTTTCTATGAAATTTATGACATTAAAAAGATATTTTCAATTAGTTTTCTAGGTTAAAATATAAAAAATTTCCAAGATCATATAATAAGGGCGTTTTACTGAAAACAGTGAGGTATTGCACAGAAATTTCAGATTTGACCCTTCAACGTTTAAAAATTCATATCTCAGGCTACAGATATCCAAATTGAGTGATTATTGTGCCCATATTAAGACAACTCAATGAGGAACGCAGTAATATTTTCAGAGTCTCAAATGGACGTTTATGGAGTTAAAAATAACATTTTGAAGTTGACCCAAAAACTGTCCCGTTTCTGCCTTTTGTTACTTGCAAGGAGAAGTTTTTTAAAAAAATGTCTCTTAACATAACATAGAAGATATAATTGCATAATTTACTTCTGGTACCATATTACATCATGTCTCATACATGTTTTTATACAATACCATAAGAAAACATATGGAAAGCAGTCAAACAAAACATGCAAAAACAAAACTTCGATGCAAAACAACCTTGTCCCTAACCCATCATCAATTATGCCGACTGACTTCCACCAACTCCGCAATTATGAATCTGAGAATTTAGTATAGAACACTATGAGTATAAAGAATACTCAGTAAGATACCATGCTTGAATTTTTAACATGTTAGTACTACACAAAAGAATGCAATCAAACACATACTTGCACATTCTGGCTTGCCGGTACCCTTCGAACTTGTCCTAAGACATAAATAGATATCTAACTTTGTGGACTTGTCCACCACATTCATATTATGGTTTTTCATGCACAGTTTAAGCATAAATATTACCATGAAATCCTACCACTTAAGCATAGAAAGTATCTTACAATAAAACTTGAAGAAATCTTGGTTGAAAATGAATTGAGAAATGCTAGGCTGGTCCTCTTCTTCCCTCACGTTTTCTGCCCTTTTTTAAACAAGTGATAAGTTGTTTTTCATGCAAGGGAAATAAATGGCAGCAACACATCTATTTATAGGTGAGAGAAATGATAAATTTTAGGTGACTCTTCAAGAAATTCAACATGTATAGGCTGCATGGTTTCACTTTCTTAAATTTAAAACACCTCATGCATTAGTTAGTCACCTCATGCTTAAATTTAAAACGCCTCATGCATTAGTTAGTCACCTCATGCATATATGTTTCATCAATTGTCGGCCAAGTTGGAGAAACAATGTTTAACTTTAGTAATTAGGTGTAAAATGGACATTTATCCCAAACCCCTAATTAACAAATTATTTGGAAAAACTTTTAATAAATCAACCAATGCAAAATTTGGCAACCATAAATAATTTTTTGGTCATACTAAATTTTGAAAAGTTAAATTGCTATTCTAAAAATTAAATGAGCACAAAATTCGGAGTATTACAAGAAGTCCTTGGGCTGCACGGCTCCGGTGGTCAATCATCTCCTCATTGACGATTTTCACCTTCATCATCTCAACCAGCTCATCATAGGTTATGGGACTCTTGCTGCATACATCTCTCCAGAATAAAGTGTTCATGTTGAGGCCGCCTTTCAAGGCTGAAAGGGCTTCTCTGTAAGTTACTTGCTCGCAGTATGTGATTTCATCGGTGAATCTAGCGAGATAGCTTTTCAGCGTCTCGCCAGGAGCTTACCTCATATCTTGTAGGCGTTGCACTGGGGCCTCTCATTCCCTTCGTGAAAGGGATTTGTTCAGAAATGACTTCTTCAGGTCTAGCCAGCTTCTGATGCTCAGGGGTGGTAATTTGCTGTACCACACTTCAGCAGCTCCGGTGAGGGTTAGATGGAAGGCCCTACATTTTAGTGCCGGCGAGGCTCCTCTGAGGCTCATATGCATCATGTACTTAGTCAGATGTTTTTGTAGGTCCCCCTTTCCTTCATATTTTGGGATTTTAGGGGGCAAGAAATTTGCAGGCATCAAGAAGCTTCGAATTTCTCTGGAGAAGGGGAGGTTGTCATCATCGTCATCAATTTCGTAGGAGCAACACGACCCTTCAGAGCCTTCCCTCTCTAATGCATTTTGGGGAGGTGGGGGTGCCTCTTCTCGACTATCTCAATCCACTAGGTTTCTCTACTCTCGCTTATTTCTAGGTGGAGAAGGTACTTGTTCTTGTTCCTGCTCTCGTCGGATTGATCTCTGCACGGAGCGCACCCTATTGCTAGGGTTCTGTCCTATTCTGTCGAAAATACTGACAGATCTTTGGGGTTCGTATTCTGGTAGGAAGTTCTTTCTTAGCGATGGTTCTGCTTGTTGGCTCCCCTGTGCATAGGATGTGACATCCACACCCACTTCTCTTTCTAGGGGATGTTTCCGGTGCTGGCTCCAATGGCCTCGGCCATGAAGCGCAGAAATTTCTTGAGCTGGATAAGATCCTTAAGGCATCTGAAAGCCCTGATGACCTCGGGCCTACATGAAGAATTCACGCATCGCCACATTCTGAGCAACAATGTCCCTCATCCCGGCTGCTATTTGGGTCATTCCTTAGGTGAGCACCGCTGTCCTGTTGTGTCGATGACGCCGGTGATGGGGTCTCCGATGCGTGACATTGGTCCTAATTACCTCTTCTTCAAAGGCATCCCCGTGCCCTTCAAAATTTGCATATTCATTACTATAACTCATTTTGTCTACCTTTTCAAGGGTGTTAAGAATTTTGTAAGTTGACTTTGTTCTTTTTCAAGAACGTGCCCTTTTCAGGGTAAGTCGATGGTTTGCCAGTGACTTTTCCGGTAGATAATGTGGAACTTTTGGACGGAAAGATTTCCATAGATGTACGAGTTATTCGTACCGAGGGTTCGAATCCCTCTCTTTCCGGTTCCGTTGATGACTTGATTTATTTATTTATTTTTCAAATTTTTGAAATCTTAGTTAAACGTGTGGAATAGATAAAATCCTAAGAAAATTTGAAAATTAACCAAGGAAAAAGAAAGAAAAATAGGATTTTGGGATAAGAAATAAACTAAACTAAACAAAAAACACAAAAAACCATGGATAAATCCCCTTGATTGTGGACAAGGTAAATTCATATGGAATTTACCTCCGAAGATTAATGACGAAAGGTAGGTTTGTTTTTCCACGATTGGATAAATATCGATTCGACCCCGGCGCCAATTTGGTGACCTTGAGAATTTGACCCTCCACGTGGCCAACGGATAGTTACTCCGCGTAATCTTCCATGCGCACAACAACGCACGGTCAGAAGCACACAGTCAAAACCAGCGGTGGTGGTGGCAACTGCATACACTTCAACGGTCAAGTTAGCGTTGGGTGATCGAAACAGTTCTCAAGTTATGCAAGAGAGTGGGGAGGAGAATATGTATTTCTTAGTGTGAAGAGCTAAGTTATGAGTTTCATTACCTCTGTCTCTTGTCAAACCTTGGGTATTTATAGATGTAGAGCACTGTTGGATGCGGGATACGTGTATGCATCTGACGATGTGAGGCATCCGCTCATAGGCATCAATTAACCGCGTCTAGAGTGGGCGGGCAATTAGCTCTTCTGAGTTGAGTTGACATAAAGTCGATATGTCACATCAACTAGACCTATGGAAACGTCACATCAATTGATCTTTGGAGGCGGAGAGGATCCTGACAGATATCTTTCTGACAGTGGCGGCAGAGGGATCTGTTAAAGGAGTGTCTCGAACCCTTCAATGCTTCAGAGTTGAGGGACATTTCAGTTGCTTCAGTGAATCTACTCTTCACCTTGTAGCGCGCCATGTTGAGGTCGTCAGGAGTGGGCATCACTTTGAAACCACTTCGAGTGAACATGTTGAACTTCGAGAAGTGGCGTGACTGTTGTTCCGAAGTGGTTTAGATAGGGGATGGACACCTGGGATTGATGTGACTGTCGTTCCGAAGTGGTTTAGTTAGGGATGTAACACCATATAACCGCTAAGTAACGTCAATTTACCACAACAATACATCATAATTAAAACACAATTATTTACCTTAAAATCTAAAGACATTTTCATAATTGGTTTCATTTCTAAGGAACCACCGAACAGAATATCAGTTACCGTCTAACGAACATTTTTCCAGTGTAGGTGTGATAGGTCCGATGCCCACCCCAAAAGGGTTCATGTTTTTAACCTCCAGATCTGAGATCCATTGGCTCAATTAGCAAATGCATTGTTTATGTGGTATATTTTGATCACCTATATTCCTGTCACCTACATTTTTTTGCATATGCTTTACTGTAATGTGGAGCGAACATTGACGTTCATAGTCCTGTGTACCAAACATATACTAGATAAGTAAATGCAGGTGAACATAGATGCATTTAGAAATATTTCCATTCAAATGCACAAAAGTCTTTCCTCAAATCCGGTCAAGGTGACCTACTGAATTATTGAATTTCACTTCATAGATTTTCCATTAGCAAAATGAAAATTACAGAACAGTCACAGTGCACGAGACCTTCAGGCTAAAAATACCCACATCGAAGACATGAAATGCCTGATTACAGAGGCAACTTATGTTGAAGTCGCAGGAGAGGACATGTCGGTTCGCTCTCCCATCATCCTCTCAGCCATTTCTCCACGCTCACCTAAAACAATGCATTCCTACATCATAAAGCCATCGGAAAATGAAAGCTTACCATTTTGTTTGTAGAGATAGAAGCTTACCAGTGCGAACTCTTATTACATCTGACACAGGAACCACTGCGCAAATAACAGAGATATTGTCAACAATTCATCGACTTTTCATTCATTCTCTTCATGGAAAATACAACATCGTATTGTGTAAGAGGATGAGAAACTAATTATACGCCAAGAGATGGTTTATATCACTTGAACACTTGGTATATAGCCGTCTATTCCTATCATTCATGATGATGCAATAAAAAAGGGGGGAGTTAAAATGCCACAAGGAAAATTTGTGTGACGATTTTAAAGTTCAAAATTCCATAAGCAGAACCAGTTCAGACTACTCTAATCCTCGTAGATGAAGTTGCACGAGTTAAATTTCTAGGATTTCAAATTTATGAACAGAAACAATATCGTCACTTCTGGGATTCTTCGAAATGTCATTTTACTTGTGTTTTCAATTTCAGTTTAATATTTACACCCGTTATTCCACAGTTGAGTTGTTATTTATTTTAAGCCATCAAAAGCACAATAATTAGGTCCAATGAAATGAAACTATAGAATGTAAATGATGCTTTCAGAAACTTATTAGAGCAACCAAAGGATAACCAGAGAATTTTTCCAAAGGGTTTCAGGCAGCAATATTCCTTAACCTTCATTCTATTTGCAATCAGAAGTTGTGCTGCCTATTATTTTTTATATCCAGAACCAATAATTGGGCAGCAGAAATCCCCATCCTACAAACTTTGTATTTCCAACCCCCACCACCCCCAAAATTTCCCTCTCACAATACACTAGATGAATGACTCTTGCAAGCTGGCAAATGACCTAAATGCTTCTGTTTTGTCAGCTAGCTAAAATGTCTTGAACATTCCATAGTATCCCCAATTCCCCACCAGTCTCCCCCCAATCCCAAAAAGAAAAATAAAACCAAAATGTAATATATAAAGAAAGGACTGACTTTGAATCTGCATCTGTGAACAATTTGTTGCACAGAGTTACTCCAAAGTCTGCTGACTGTTGCTATTGATAAAATTTTAAAATAAAGTCTCAATTTATACAAAAGAGGATCATACTATCCCGAAGTAAACTATTCCAAATGAAGAGGACAATAATTGTAATCTTACAGAAAATCTTTCCATCACCAATCTCTCCAGTAAAAAAAAAAAAAACCCCACATCAAGCATTGTTGACATTTAAACCATGCATAGTTATTATATTGATATACCAGCTTGCCTTTCTGTCAAGCCACCTTGAGCACCAAAGCCTCGTACATCAGAAACCGTGACACCGCGAATACCCATTTTCAACAATGCCTTTGCGTATCAAGAGTAAGAAATAGTCAGTATCGTTTCTATTTGTCTTTTTGTTATCAACACATAGTAACCAAAATAAGCCCGATGTATTTAAATGCTGATGTTATGCAACACATTTGTTTCCTATATATTACTTCGGATGGAATCATGGGTATTCAGTGCATTGGTAAGACGACTTCAACAAAATGAGAAGAAAGTACAGCACAATGGTAGTGAAAGTGAAATATTATAGAGATGCAATACATGGGAGAAAATTTCGTACGATCTTAGGAACTACTTGGTCGAAATTAATTGCATAAGTTTCAGGTTTTGCTTAATCAATAGCATAGAGATTGCTGTTTAGTGAAACAGTCAAAGAACATAGGATTTAGTTTCTAATTTTTATGTAAAGCAATTGCAATAACTCATTAGTCCTTACCGCAGAGACTTGCGGGATCCTCCAGGGTCTAAGTCGTCCCAGCAGAATATGACAAAACGAACATATCAATGTGAAAAATGAAAAACTCGACGAAGCATTTAAAAAAAAAAAAAAAAAAAAAAAAAAAAAAAAAAAAAAAAAAAAAAAAAAAAAAAAAAAAAAAAAAAAAAAAAAAAAAAAAAGGAAAAAAGAAAAAAGGCACATAATTTGATTAACTCAAGAATTTGGTTAAATAAAAGTAAGTACGGGGCTAGAAATACAAATTTCCAAACCTTAAAATCGCTTCCACTTTGTAAAACTTGGCGTCTGGTACATAATCTACAATGTAAGAACAATAAAGAAAGGGTTGCATCATAAATTAAAACTTACAAGACATGCACACAATTATAAAACAGGAAAATTAAGATCCATCAAGAAAATCAAATAAAGCTAACTATTTGAACTTAAAAGTATGCACTCAAATCACAATTGTCGAACAAAAAAATGAGACCCGTCAAGAAAATCAAATATAGCTAAAAAATTAGAAATTTAAGTGGCTTATTTTTTAGTTGAGTACCTGGAGAAACATGGGCTCTGATGATTGGAAGACGAGAAGCGTTAGCCGTGCGATTGAAGGTGAAATTAAGTGAAGAAGGGCAGACTTCGCTGAACCTGGGGGTAATCGACACAGAAGCAATCATAGGGAAATCTTGGACGTGAGAAGGGAAATAATTGAGAGTGCCATTTGGTTTCGCCATTGATGACGAAGCCATGGTTTTTACGACCGATAACGAGTGAGTTGGGTGTGGCGGAGCAGAAGCAGAACCACCTCGAAGTTAACGGATGTGCTGTTTCACCCGAGGAGTGGGAGGCAAGAGTAAGAATAACTCGTATTATTGATTTCTGGTAGAGTTAATTTCACATTAGGTGATTCAACTATTCAATAAAATTTCAAGTTGATCCTTGGTTTTCATATTTGTCATAAGCAGAAAGTGATATTAACTAACTTTTTCCAGTATGGTCATTCAGTTTGTGAGTATCGTGAAAAGTCCATTGTCACATTCACAAGGTTAATTTCACATTTGGTCACTGAAGTTACTAAAAAAATTCATGTTGGCCCTTAAAGTTGTTTTTGTTCAAAACTCCAAATCAATCATGGTGAAATTTATGTGAAGTTTAAAGTCAATTGTGACGTAAACTACGTTTTATCTTTTTATTTGAAGAAAAAGTCACATTTTTAATGCTTTTGCTTCGAAAACCAAAGAAATTAATTATATCAAAACACATACACACTAAACAAGCGTTCTATAAAGATTATAAGTGCTTGAATTTCATATCAAAACACATATACACTAAACAAACGTTCTATAAAGATATTTATGAGTAATTTTATTTAGTTTCACTAGTGTTTAACATCGATTTTTATTATAGTAACATTATTGTAGTGCACTGCACACAAACCGCTCCAATGAGGTTGATATTCATTCCTCTTTGGGCGAGTTGTCTTCTAAAGCCTCTAGAATCTATGTTTGAGTC
>NC_036248.1:13034552-13060015 GCF_002742605.1 Olea europaea var. sylvestris | reverse complement strand
TGAGTCCCCCCCCCCCCCTTTTTTTGGAAAAAGTGTGTTTTAGAATAGTGATTTTTTGGAAAATGTGTGATTAAAAAATAGGAAAAAAATTTAAATTTATGTATAACATTATTTTATGAAAATGTGTGTTTAAAAATAATTTTTGTTAAAAAAAATTTAAAAAATAAGGAGTTTTAAGAAAACTGGGACTCAATGTGTCCATTTAAAAATAGGCATATTTTGTCCTCCAAGTCCAGCACATGTATAGTGTTGTATTCACGAGGATGGTTGCTTGATCCATTTAATTTTGAATTAAGGGTCCGTTTGATTGTAATGATGAAATTTGGGTGGAAAGAAAATGAATTTTATTGAGAATTGTTAATTAAATGTATTTGATTAGTATAATTTTTCACTTGAAAAATGTTGAAATTTTGTATCTTTTGGTATTTGTTTGACTTTATTTTTTATGAAAATTGTCAATTAAAGGGATTTACAATTGTGGTTAGTATTTTTTTCCATTGCAAAAAATAATAATAAATAAATAAGGAAACCCGGAAATTGNATATTGCCACATGTATATTTGTCAAAAATTTGTCAGCCATTTCCTAAAGGTTGAACCCCAACCTTGAGGGTTCCACCGTCCCGGCCCTTGAGCATTTGTCAACCATTCCTGAATATGTAGCAGGGTTGTTAATTTTTTACCCACGAATATTAGGTTATTTCATCTAATTTAGGCCTACCAGTATGCAATCCTCCAAGAGATTACTTTCCCTTTTATTATCTAAAATACTGATTTACACATTTCAAAACAATTGTTATTATTCTTTTTGTAATAATTTATGTTACAATTGTTAAATTTTAAAGTACTTGCATGAATATTATTTGTAACAAGCTGTGTTTAACATTCGTTGCTAACACTATCACCTTCAAATTCTATCACCATCTTTAATACGTAACAATTGTAACACAAACACGAAGTTACACTTTTAAGTTATCGTCACTATCATCGCTACATCACCCCAAACAACAACATTAGGCCCTTCTTTGATCCCCATCTTGGAGATAAAATGTATTTTAGAATAGTATTTTTTTAAGGATGTGTGGTTAAAAAAAATAATTTTTAATTTATGTGTAAAATTATTTTATTGAAAAATGTATAGTTTAAAATGAGTTTAACAAATTTTAAAAAAATTCAAAGAATCAAATTTGGTGTGGAATGGGTAATAGGGTTTGGTATAAAAATGATAGTTTGATCCAAAAAAAAAAAAAAAAATAGGGAATAATACATTAATAATATTTTACATACCATATGTTAACACCACCACCACAAAATACGAGAAACACGTTATATTACTCGTCTAAAACTAATCCATACCACAAAATATGAGTAACATAAATATCCATCTTAAACAACGTCAATAACATAAAAAAAGCTTTTACAAGGAATATTATTGCCCACCACAAAACTCAATTCACATTGAGATGAGGATCCCAACTTTTCAACCTTTGCTCAAAATTTGAATAGGGATGGCAACGGGGGCGAGGCCAAGCATTTTCCCGCCTCGTACCTGTCCCATTACCTGTTTAAGATAGGGAAGGGCGATTGCCCAGTTTAGATACCCGATTATTTATTTATTTATTTTTGAATTTTTGATAATTTATTTTTATTACCTACATTCATTAAAGTGAAACAATAATATTGTTATTAAATTTTTTAATTAATTAATTTATTTTTAAAATTAAATTATTCGAATATATTTGATAAATTAAAGTCTTTATTATTTATCATATTCTTAGATAATCTTAGCTGCCATCTTCTATTAGAATTAATGAAATTTCGAAGAGTTTTTCATCTAAAGTATTAAATTCTTGAAAAAAAATATTAAATAGGGGCGGGGCGGGGCGAGACAAGGCCCGTATTACTAGTACCTACCCATCCTCAACCCAATTACCTAATTACGAGGCGAGGCGGGTATAACATAATTTTTTGTCATCCCTAAATTTGAACTTATTAATTGTGGGTAGGTCCACAGTGTATATATGATCGCTTTATTCGTTTTCATTTCCTCCACATGAAATTGCTTTTACTTTTCACATGCAAACTTCGACAACAGCCGTGAATATGTGCAATGAGCCAAAAAATAAATTCGAAGCCTCTTGACTTCTCTTTTTTGTGCACTTCCTCCCAATCAATATTAGTGGCTCTGCTCTAAACTTATTTATTTAGGAAAAGACTTCAATCCTCAACAGCCCCCACCACTTATTCAATGGTCACGATTGGAAAGCATGCATCAGATTTTATTAACACGTGCCTGTTGGTTTTAGTTTTATTATTGAATTACCATTTTCAAAAACTTTAATCTCAAGACAAAATCACGCCAAAGCTACTTCAAAATGGAAAGAATTAGCTCAAAAATTAAAGTGTGATTGAGTGTAGAAAGAAAAGCAATAATATTTCCACTCGAAACTGTGATGACAAGCTAGAAAGTGTTAAATGTGGACAAAATTAAAGTATTAAAGAGAATAGCTCATTCTAAATTAAGAAATTAACGATATATTAACTTTGAAATAAATCAATGCAACGATATATTAGCTTTGAAATAAATCAATGCAACATAAAAGAACTTTATCGTTACAATTTATCTTAAATCATATGTTCCACAACGATTCAGTAAATAAAATTCACTTGAAAAAGATCGATTAATTAATTACAAATAGACAAAATTTAAGAATGCGAATTCTCGTTATTTGCGATAAAATATAAAATTATTAAAATTCAACTTTTATAAAATAAAAAATTAAAAAAAGAAACCAAGTGATTTTATTATGAACAATACTATTCATAGGGAGGATTACCATAGTTATCCTAGATGAAATTGTCATATGTATACCATTTTGGACGATTATCACTAGCCCTCAATATAAATAACATTAGGTTTTATAAAAAAAGATATTGGGCGCTCCCCATTTACCGCCATTGATTCGCCTCTGTGAAGTCAAACGAGCAAGGCAACGATGATCTTACTGTACAAAAAGAGCATGCACTTATTCGCAAAGGAAGTATGTGTGTATAATTGTGTAGATATATATGTATATGTAGTGCAATGCCATGAATTTCAAAGCCAGCTTGGCTTGATCTCTCTCCCCCTCTTCCAATTTGTTTGTATTAAAATACGTCTACTTGACATTAATTAACTACTGTGTACTACTGTCAACTCCAGGAAAGACCCTCGCATCTTCTTTTGACCTGCATTGTTCTCGCTCTCTCTCTCTCCCCACTCTGAATCAGGAGCTCTATATTTTGGAGCTTCCTTTCCTTCCTTCTTTGTGGGGTCACATTGTTTCCCATAGTACATTTACTACTCTAAAAGTTATTGAATTTTAATTCTTGGAATAAGTAGTACTGGGCATTGAAACATGTAATCTGGGCAACCCTCATTTTTGTTTATAATGTCTTACCAGATATAGCAATGTTGTGTACACGTGAATTCTCATCCTGAATCCTTCTGGGCTCTGAGAGTTTAAACCAAATAGAAATACAGGTATCAGAAATTATCTACTTAAGATTTTTAAGATATTTTAAACTGTTGTTGAACTAACTCAACAATGGAATATGCCAGGTTAACCTACGAGTAGAACTTAATTATAAGAAGGAAAAATTTTGAACGATAGAGTTTATAAAATCAATTTTTTAATCAATACATCATCAGATGGAGTTCAACGACGGTTCAAACATTAGCATCGACTGCAATTTGTGGGATTATACACTCAATAATTGGAGGTCAACCATTGCTGATTTTGGGAGTTGCTGAGCCTACTGGCTACTGTGATCACGTTCACCTTTGCTAAACGGAGACCAGAATTGGGCCGTGAACTGTTTCTCGCGTGGACTGGATGATTAGCATTGTGTTTTACGGGGATATTTTCAACTAAAATTTTGATGGATTTTAGAAGATTATAAATCCTAATGATTTGAATAGATTTTCACAAATTCTATAAGAATCTCGTCAAATATGGTGAAATTCCAAAAGATTTGGTTGAATGTTTTATTTTTTACTAGAAATCCATCGGGTGAATCTTTATAAATCCACTAGTTATTAAGGATGTCTAAATTTTAAAAAATTTCATTGAATTTAATTAAAATCTCGATTGGGGACATCTAAATTTTAATGGATTTCATTAAAATCTACTAAAATATCAATAAAAAAAAATTCCTAAATTTAGACAACTTTTTAAAATCCATCACAATCTCAATTGAGAACACCCTCCTTAGTTTTTGATGTGTATAGGAATTTTTTGTTTAATTTTGATCTTTTGAATTACTGATCATTATTCACTCTAATGGACTGTTTTTACTATCGAATTCTTTCAGGGTATACGTGTGGACTGTTCTTACTATCGATGGATTTTGCTCAAAATTGGCCTTGTATCAGGGCCAAAGGCCTTGAGTTTTATTCATTGGTTTGATTTCAATCGAATTAGACTAGCAATTCGCCAAAAACGAACAAACCTGAAGTTATCATGAAATCAAAAACCTTATTTTGCCTTGCGACGGTCCCATTTCGTCATAAACTCTAATCCTTTATGCACTTCATCACATAGAGTTTTCCTATGATCTATAACTAGGGACTTGTGGATGAGTTTTGTGTTCCAAAAAGGGAAGATCCTAGTTTAGTGGAATATATATCTTCATGGCGTTTTGCTAATGGTATGTTTGTTGTGGTTCTGCCAATTGTCTACTGCTAATTGCTTTAAGAAGCCGAAAAGCAAGGTCGTGGCTTTATGAAACTAGTAAGGAAATATAGTCGATTTTACAAATGTACTCTGACAAGAGCTTCTTTTCACCATTAGTCCTCTCGAAAACAGATGTACATGTCCATTTTCTTATGATTTTCATTCTCACTATTTGCAAATATACGGCATGTGGTTTTTCATAAGGTTAGCTTTTAAGTCTTACAGCAGATCATGATTCTGGTTTCGACAGTCGTGACTTACATACCTGTTTGAAGTGTTCCAAAAGGGATCCAAGGCGTCTCTTTAGCCCAAACCCGTGGTCACCAGTAGCCTATGAGAACTGGACTTTCATTAAGGCGTGCATATTGATTGAATCCATGAGTTAAGTGTTTTAGTTTTATATAGAAATAGAATGAAAACTTAGTTGTGAATTCGGAATTTAATTGGCAGGACATGCTAAACGTACCCATTCTCTATATACTTGGAGCTTTTATTCCCGCAACAATGATCGTGCTACGTTATTATTTCAACCATAGTGTAGCTTCTCAGTTGGCTCAGCAGCAAGAATTCAATTTTAGGAGGCCACCTTCCTTCCATTACGACTTACTGCTTCTGGCATTTCTGGTATGCTTGAGTTCATTTTGTTGTGCTCAACACTTTCTATTGTTTGATTTCAGAGTTAACTTGTGATATAATCTTGATTTCCATTTGGACAGACATTAAGTTGAATATTTGTTCAAAATCAATGGAATGATAATGGGCTAATTGGTGAGCTCAATTGTGGCCTTAGTAGAATAAAAAAAAAAAATTGAAAAAATGAAAATTTTAGTTTTTTGCCTGTGCATCGTGCGTACACGAGATTTGTTTTGGTTAAAACAAAATTAAATTTACTTCTACTATACGTACGCAAGGTTTATACTATGTGTACGCATATTGTTAAAAAATAGTCGTTGGCTGATTTTTCAATTTGAAACTTGGCGTTTTGGATTAAAAGTTGTCATTTTTCATCTTATTTTAGCACCATTTCATGATGCATTGATTGAGACCTATAAATTGGTGATGAATGATCAATACAAGCACATTAGAAATATTGAATAACATCTTGAGATCCACATATTATTCCACATTGAATCAAACTATTGATTTACATTCATATTCAATATCTTTGTGTTCTTAAAATTTTGGAGGATTACACTTGTGTTTTAGTATTAAATCCTTTACAATACTTGATATAATCTTACAAACCATTTTCCAAGACCTTTAAGCATCTCATTCAATCCTGAGAGGGGGTAAATATAGTTTGAGGACATCGATTGTGCGTTTGAGCCTTCATATTCACTATGTTCTTCATCGTCTTGATCACATTTCTAGTTGTTTCTTTCTTCTCCATTTTCCCCAATTGATGTAAATTTTCCAACAATCTCAAACTATAACTTGCGATGGAGAATAATATTACTTTGGCGAGATCAAGTTGATGAAATCCAGCTTCTGGTTGGATATTTGATGGGCGAACTTCATGTGAAGGCTAGTGCAAATTGAATTTTCTGATGACAGAATTGAAGATCTCCTACATTCTAATTTCGGATTTGGCGATGCCAGCAAAATCAACATTTTTTTGACGAAAGAAATTTGAAAAGGTTGAAAAGAAATGATTTCATTTAAGAATAAAAGGATAGAATTCGTCATCATGAATTCAATTCCGGTAATATTTATTTATCTTCTAAAATTCCACTTTGGTAAGCGATATAATGATCTTCTCACATGCAATTTAGATGTTTTGTTAAAATATATCCAATGAATTTAATTCCGGTTGTGCATAATTTGTTGCATGTGTTTGTGAAAATGGAAATATGGAAATCATGATATTGCATAAAAATTAAAATTGTATATTCATTTGTAAGGTATGTTTTATACATTTGATGAATTTGAATATGAATTTTCATGATCATCTAGAACTTCCTATTAGATGAAGGATATGAATATTGTGTCCACAATTATGAATTGCATAGTTATATAAATTTTTTTGTCTGATATATTTGAGGATTAAAGCATTCATGATCTTTAGAATATGCTTTATTTATAGATTTTCGATCTTATATGCAATTTATGGTGATAATAGAGGCTAATGAAAGATTATTATGTGTTGGTTTGGTATCAACATAAAATTTTTGAAAGAATTATGTGATTATGTTCAAGTTGAAATCTTTATTTGTTAAAGCCTCTCATTTGTGAAAATTGTGAAGAATATTATGAGATATTTTAGGGTCAATTTATTTAAATAGTACGGCATGAGAATTGATTATGTGATCTATGATCTGCTTCGCTAGTTTACTACATGTTAAGTATGAAAGACCTGCTTAATATTGTTAAGCAATGTGGTTTTTCCTTTGTAGTTTCAAGTTGAGACCGAAATCGATTAATCAAAACCATGATAACAAACATGTCTTTTGATGAAGTATGCATAAATTACATGGATCTACTACCATGAAATTATGTTTTGAAAGACACAATTGGTTTTCTTAAATTGTTAATCCACAATCATTTGATGGAACATTTGTCATGATGATTATGGGAACATGCTAAAAATATATAAGAATATTTGAATCGTGAATATATTTGATATTCACTAATTGGTGTATGCAAGTGTTTACTCTATTTTGAATATGCATGAAGGAAATTTATGTTCTTTCACTTGAGATGTATAATTTTGGCACCCATATGGTTAAATGGTTGAAATCTTGATGTGCATACTATACTATTGCAATAAAATTCATGATATTGCGTATGTTACATATGGAAAAATTTTAATGTGTAAGAATTTATTGAAAGAAAGTATGTAAATATGAAAGAAACTGTGTGATCTCTCATAACCATTTCCTCTATAGAAAATGGAAAATTACATGTGGTTACTTTCGTGTCTCTTTCCTTGTATTCGATTATACGAATTTATCAAAAAAAATATAGATTGATGCATGCTACAAGTGCAATATGGGAACAGTGTGGTTCATATACATGGAATAATAATATTGTGAGAATGCCAACTAATTGTTTGATTTCATGTCTCGTTGAACTCATATTAATTTGGGTTAATGTTGATAGCTTCATTTAATCCTATGGAATTAAGTGAGTTGACTTTATGCCAATTATATTGGCATAAAGTATGACAATTTGTGAATTGTTCTAGTGAAAATTGTTTGCGAAATTATTAAGACATGGAAGTACTTTGTAGAGCACAAACTGAGCCTAAAATTAGCGATGGTGACGAATATCCTTTTCAATTAAATTTGAAAAAGTTTGAATGTTGTGAGTTAGTTGGTTAAATTTTCATATCTGGTTGGAAATTATACTAACTTTTGGTAACAGCCTCAATTAATTATATAAAATTAAATGAGATGATCTTATGCTAAATTATGTTTGCATATGAGTGTGACAAAATGTATCTTGTCCGAAGTTAAATAAGGTGAACGTATGCCTTATTATTTGTGTAGCGGAAATCTCTCGATAAATCTTGATTTCAGGCTTAGAAAATAATCAAACGAACACCAATTTACCTTAGTTCGACCCGAGACTTTCGCCTTCACTTTGGACTGTCCAAACTCTCTCAAGCCCCACAAAGGAGAAGGGTGGTGGTGTTAGCAATCCACAAAGGTATGGAGAGGAAGAAGAAGATGTCACAATGGTTGAATCTCACTCACAACCTCACATGGCTTCCCTCTCTTTCGATTGCCTCTTTTCTCTCAACTCTCTTCTCCATTGCTACAACACACACACACCACCAAAAACGACTGGGAGATAAATATATATATATATATATATATATGTATATATATATATATATGTTAGTTTAGGTCACTCCAATTGGGCCTAAGGTTCACTAAGAGTGCTACCAATTAACCTAAACTAAGGGGCCAATATTCAACTCCATATTAATCACTAAATGGTCCAACTAACCAAATAATCATCCAACCCAAACCCGAGCCATCCAAAAGTGTAGTTCGTCTCCGAGCCGAGCTAAGTCCATGGTGTCGATCAATAATCCCACAACTGTTTTAAATCATCGCCCGAATTATTGGGTATCAAAAAACCCAATAATCTCCACCTTGATGCCCAATAATCTGCAAACAACCAAAACACATGGTTTATACTTGCACGATCAAGGTAATCCAATAAAATTGGAATCACAGACCTTACCTCGTGTTTCGAACCGAAACACATACCATACTTGCTCCATGTACTCACTAGGGCTAAGGTCAATAATACTCAAGTAGAAACAAGTATTTCACAGTGAACAAACAATCATGCAATAAAGATATATAGGATAATACACACAGATCTTTTCAAAATCACGTTCACACAAAACCACAGATTAATACCTAGTTAATCAAACCACGGTCATGCACATATGCAACAAATGTATAAATGACTCCATGAAAGATCTCACCACACTTATCTTATCCCATTCCGTGTTACTCCCACCTCGAGAACACATATCTCCTCTCATCGCCCACAATGCTCACTAAACCAATCTCTTAACTCATGTCTAACTAGCAAGTCACAATAGATCCTAAGCTCTCGGGATAATCTTCTATCACTACATCACTTTTCCCAACCTACGTGGATAATGGGACTCCACCTTAGAGAAGTGATAGAAGTGTCTCTCTCACACTCCACCTGTACAGGATCTCTTTCACAGATAAAGGATTCTACACATTTGATCACATCTCCACTCGTGATCCAAATGTCACACTCTATATCCCTCGTGCATATCACCAATGCACATCTAGGCATCTATACTCCACCTTACCAAAAGACATCCAACTCACTGCTAATGCATCTCAAACTCACTATGGCAAATCAACACCTTTCGGTGACCACAAAGGTTACTCCAATCACCAAAGCTTCAAAAAATCCACAAAGAAAATGGGGAAGGTGGCACTCACAAAGAAAAATCGAGGAAATAGTCGGTTACTTCACAACACTCACAAAAGAGGCTCACAAAGATAAAGAAGATAATCCTAACATGGCTGCCTCACATAATCTCACAAACCACACAGGCTCACAAAGATAAAGAAGAGAAACGGCTGCCCAACTTTCTTCTCACTACCACACTCTCACACCACTCACAGAGGAAACAGAGTACGCCAAAAAACTTAAACCACTATGCATGTAAACATATTACGCAAAGTAATAAAATCACCCTCAATTCATTCAATTGCACACATCAAACAAGTTGAAATTGTAACATCAATATTGCAACAAAATCAAGCTACCACATACATGCAGAAAGGATTACATACGGATGCAATGTAAGAACCAGGTTCATTCTCTCAATAAACCTCGCTAGGATCACTACTCGACCCTAAAGTCACATTCGCCTCGTCTCTATTCTCATCTTTCATTTTATTATCATCCTAGAACAATCTATGCCACCATGTCCAAATTTTATAACAGTTAAAACATTTCTTATTTTTCGCACTTACCTTAGACGTACATTTGCCACCAATGTCAAATAATGACCACAAGTAAAGTATGAACATAATTCACATAGAATAGTCCAGTAAACTTTCCTAAGGTCACATGGAATTCTAATAATCTAGAAAAATTGACAGCAAATTCACAAAAAATTTAAGGTAAATAATTAACAAATAATTCCTAGGTCTAGCAACAGGCAATGGTTACTCTTTCATGGTAACTCCAAACCTAATGTCACCCCACACGATGACCTCTAATGCAAAAAATAAATTACTCTACACATTTATTTCAACTGCAATAATAAAAAGCAAAGAATATGATACCGAGCGAACCACGTCTGAAGGTCCGTAAATATCAAGAGATGCGAATTCACCACTTTAGGATTATCACTCTTCATCCTAAAGTCAACAGCAATCACAGCAACACGAAAAACAGCACCCGACACCTGAACGTCCAAGGGCAAAATCGTCCAACTTTCACTGTATTGCTGCAAACTGAAATTCGACAATACCGCAGGGTCCGTCTCATCTCCAGCAATATTCTGTCTGAAGACATCATCGCCAGATTTCCAGCCACACGCCTGCACGCGCCATATCGGAATACCCATGTGCCGGCAACCTGTCACCCTTCTGACTTCTTTTCCGCCTGCACAGTCCACCGATGGTGTCCGTTTCGCCAAAATCCTTTTGGTTTGGTCGGGAAACACCAAAACAGATCCGTCCAATTTTTGAAAAATCTGCCCAGATTTCGTCCAGTTTTCTACCTGTTTTTCAGATCGATTTCAGGCCACTTCCAGCTCGATTTTAGCCCTAAAAATCACAGATTTATCAACAACACAAGCTCTAATACCATTTGTAGTGAAAATCTCCTGATAAATCTTGATTTCGGGCTCAGAAAATAATTAAACGAACACCAATTTACCTTAACTCGACCCGTCACTTTGGATTGTCCAAACTCTCTCAAACCCCACAAAGGAGAAGGGTGGTGGTGTTAGCAATCCACAAAGGTGTGGAGAGGAAGAAGAAGATGTCACAATGATTGAATCTCACTCACAACCTCACATGGCTTCCCTCTCTTTCGATTGCCTCTCTTCTCCATTGCTACAACACACACACCACCAAAAATGGCTGGGAGATAAATACATATATATATGTTAGTTTAGGTCACTCCAATTGGGCCTAGGGTTCACTAAGAGGGCCACCAATTAACCTAAACTAATGGGCTAATATTCAACTCCATATTAATTACTAAATGGTTCAACTAACCAAATAATCATCCAACCCAAACCCGAGCCATCCAAAAGTGTAGTTCGTCTCCGAGCCGAGCCAAGTCCACGGTGTCGATCAATAATCCGACAACTATTTTAAATAATCGTCCGGATTATTGGGTATCAAAAAACTCAACAATTTGATATGATGATAGCTTGTGAAAAGTGATAAGTTGTACAAGTTTGAAAGAAGTATACTTGGTCTTCTTCATTGATTGAATTGGACTTCAATCAAGGAACCAAATTGAGTTGGGTTATGCTTCAAAAACATTAATGGTCTATGAGATGACTTTGGTCAAATTGTGTGATCCAAGTGATAAGTGAATTGAACTTTGAAAGAGTTGATGAATTCTAACTTCGAGTGTAACCCGAAATGGAAGGGGGTTAATATTAACGCTTGTGAAATTATATGAGAAGTTCAAAGATTTGTAGATACAACAATATTAAGTTGCATGTGTTCCTGGGGGTAACTTAGTTTTAAAAAGTTACCGTGTACTTAGTTTTAAAAAGTTATCATATCATTTACCTTTTAACCATAGAAAGATATTTATGAAGGGAGAAAAGGTAGAGAAGTCCTTGTACATATAATTATAAGGATGAAATACATCAAGTCTAAGTGGATGAATTGGGTGAAAGTCAGTCACGAAGTTTGCAAAACCAATGTGAATATTTAAGAATATTCATAAGTTAAAGATCATTGTAATATTTCAATGATGAAATATAAATACCCAAGTATGAAATCTACAATAAAAGTAATTGACTAATATAATAATTTGATGAAAATTAAAGTTTTAAATAAAGCTAGTAAGAAGCATATGGCTTCATAAAAGATTCCTTGGTGGTAACAAGATGTATCTATCAAATGAATCGATCATTGGCAAGCTATATTTGATAAGATACTAAGTCACATGGAAAGTCTAGATATATATGTCTTAGACGTGACTGTACAAGGAAATTATCAAAGATGAAATAATTTCGTAGAGAATTTGGCGGATCTTTTAACCAGACCACTAAAAGGAAATTTAGTGGTGTCTAGTTCGAGTATGATAGGGTTGAAACTCCTAAACTAGAAGGTTCATCAATAATGACAACCCTACCTGTCATTACTCAAAAGGTAATCAACGGGTTCAAAGGGTAACAACAAATCATTCGATATGTGGATAATTGCAGTATTATTAAAATCCACGATAACCCTATCCTAATTAAAATAATATTGGTTGTTACTGAAGTGAGAGTTGAGCATTAAAGCTCTTAATGAAATTCAGTGCTAAAATACAAGTACCTCTAAAAGTAACAAAGGTACTGGAAGAATTTCACCTAAACAAACCTCAAGCTGGTGCCGCCTCAATTGAGAGTTAGAATTTCTCTCTTAAAAGTTTGTCGAATAGGATGAACGCAAACCATAACAGCACTAAGCGAGTTGAGGAACTTGAGTACACGTGATACTTATGTGTGTGTTCTTACCGGTATTGTCACAAGGAATAATTGGTCCAAAACTTTCATCCTACCTCTAATTCCAACTTTACTTTGTTTGAATTACACTATGGTTAGATTCAAATCGAAATATATCTAATCCTTATGCATAAGTGTCGTTATTTTGAATATGTGATCGTATTGATTTTGAACAAGTGGAAGATTGTTGAATATTTGTTCAAAATCAATGGAATGATAATGGGCTAATTAGTGAGCTCAATTGTGGAATTAGTAGAATCAAAAGAAATTGAAAAATGAAAATTTTGGTTTTTTGCCTATGCATACGCACAGGCTTATTTTGTGCATACACGAGATGTGTTTTGGCTAAAACATAATCAAATTTACTTCTACTATGTGTACGCAAGGTTTATATTATGCGTACGCATAGTGTTAAAAAATAGCCGTTGACTGATTTTTCAATTTGAAACTCGGGGGGCAGTTTTGGATTAAAAGTTGCAATTTTTCATCTTGTTTTGGCATCATTTCGTGATGCATTAATTGAGACCTATAAATTGATAATGAATGATCAATACATACACATTAGAAACATTGAAAAAACTTGAGATCCACATATCATTCCACATTGAATCAAACTATTGATTTACATTCATATTCAATATCTTTGGGTTCTTAAAATTTTGGAGGATTACACTTGTACTTTAGTGTTAAATCCTTTATAAAGCTTGATATAATCCTACAAAACGTTTGTCAAAATCCTTAAGCATTTCATTCAATCTCGAGAGGGGACAAATATAGTTTAAGGACAGGGATATGCATTTGAGCCTTCATATTCATTATATTCTTCATTTTCTTGATCACATTTCTAGTTGTTTGTTTCTTCTTCATTTTCCCCAGTTGATGTAAATTTTCCAACACATTAATGTGCGGTCTTGTTGGCTTCCTCCACCATGTAACTTTCCTTTATGGATCGTATTCCTTATCTCGTCTTTAATTCTTATTTTCAGTCTATCTAACATTGCCCAATATTTTTCCATTGTTTCCATACATAGTAATAATAAAAATTAAATTTTTAAAGTAGCTTGGAAACCAACTAGATGCTACAGCACGGGAGAGTATGAGAAAGAACTCGAGCTTGGGACAATTATATGGAAATATGCAAGAAGCATATCAACAAATGCAGACCCTTCTAATATACAGGAAGCATAAGAGAGAGTACGATGCATACTTCTTCTTACTTCCATTACACGCTCAGATTTATCTCCGAAGCAAATTTATCACGTTCTGATTCCCATTGACATCTTCATTTAAAGCTATTAGTATAACCAAGTCTTTTGCGTTTTAAGTATTAATATTTACACTTTAAAGAGAAAAAAAGGGAAAGCCGAAAAATCATTGTGAACCTTATTAGTAGGCTGATGCTAACTGGTAGACAAAGATTGAATTAATTAATTTCTCATCTGGTTTTCAAACATTATATTCTTAACATCGAACTCTTTTTTCCACAAGGGATTGAAGGAGTTGAAAGAATCGACTATTGAGTTAGCATCGAGCATGGATAGCATTGATGCTCAGGTTGATGAAATAGTTTTTGATGTTGAGCAGGAGATTGATGATTTACTACCAATCAAGGTCAAAGAACAGTGCTTCACTAACTTGCTTCAAGCCATTATAGTGGGAGGATGTGTTGCTGCAATGCCGATCTTGAGAATGATTCCAACCTCCGTCCTTTGGGGATATTTTGCTTTCATGGTCATTGAAAGTTTACCAGGTAATCAATTTTGGGAAAGGTTGCTACAACTTTTCACTGTAACAAGTAGAATATTCAAGTAAGTTATTCAAATACATCGTAATTTGATCTCCTTAAGCGCCATATCTTTCAGAACTTCCTAAACATTGTATTTATAATTACAGAGTACTGGAGGACAACCACGCCACCTTTGTGGAGACTGTACCTTATCTAGACAACTGTGACATTACTATATTCTAAATAACGTATTTGCTTCTTTGTTTCGGCATTACATGGGTTCCCATTGCAGGGCTTCTTTTAATCTTTGTTTGTTATGCTTCTGGTCCCCATAAGACAATACCTATTGCCAAAATTTTTTATCTTCAGGATTTAGATGCTGCAGATTACGAAGAGGCACCAAGGATACCATTCAACATTCCCACGGTAAAATTTCTACGAAACTCTTGTATACACAACCTATTCCCACGAGGATCAAGAGTTTTCTTTGCAGAGGGTAGAGAGGTTTTAGATGAGATGATCACTAGAAGCCATGGTGAGGTCAAGCATACCTAATATCTGTAGTTATTAAGATAAATCTGTAATTTGTAATTTGTACAGGGTCATTTTTGTCTTTTTACATTTTAGCTACTACACTGTCTATAAATACCCAATGTATCACGCCATTTTCATTAACTGTGAATACAGAATTTTCCCGCCATTTTCATTGTCTTCTTCAGCTCTTCCATTGCAAAATTCTCATGGTATCAGAGCATTGAAGTTTCTTTTGGCAATGGCAAGAGAGTTTAATCAACAAGTAGAGGTTCAACATCAGCCAGCTCACGCTGATCCTGCAGTCGAACCTCATGTTACAGACGCGAGTGCTGGAGATGCAAACAATACTGTTAATCGATCGATAAATGATCCTAACAGTCCTTATTATCTCCACTATGGCGACAATACAGGTATGCAGCTCATATCTATCATGTTATCTGAGGATAATTACACCACATGGAGTCGTGCAGTTATCATAGCTCTCAGTGTCAAAAATAAGGAAGGTTTTATTGATGGATCCATTACTAAACCTGCTGAGAATGATCTGGTTTATGGTGCTTGGAGGCGATGCAATCATGTAGGTTTCTTCCTGGATCATAAATTCCATTCCAAAGGAACTTTATCCAAGTGTAATGCATAAGGATTCAGCTCGGCAGATTTGGATTGAACTAAAAGATCGCTACAGCCAAGGAAATGGATCTCGAATTTATGAGATAAAGAAGCAAATTGCTTCAATTTCTCAGGAAAATAACTCCATCAATTCTTACTTCAATCGGTTTAAAGGCCTATGGGAAGAATTAGACAATTATAGGCCGGAGGTAAGTAGTGCAGACTACCAAAACTGAAGATCAAGTTATGCAATTCCTAATGGGTCTAGATGATCGATTTTCCAGTGTGAGAAGCCAAATTTTATTAATGGATCCACTACCTTCACTGAACAAGGTGTTTGCCTTAGTCCTACAAAATGAAAGGCAGAAAGGAATTGTTGCTAAGAAACATCAGAATTTCGATGTAGCAGCTTTTGCCAACAATGTTATGTCTAATCCATATGGAAATCAGAGACACAATGTATCCAATCAAATTCAAAGGAAAGGAATGCCTATATGTACTTATTGTGGAATGTTAGGCCATCTCAGGGGGAAATGTTACAAATTGGTTGGATATCCCCCTGGACATAGGCTTGCCAAAGGGAAATCTTCAGTTGCCAATGCTGTAGGTCAGGCTTCGCAGGCAAATAATTCAGAGCTGATCAATTCTTTGTCCAACCTCACTATCACACCAAGCCAACGCCAGCAGATTATGACCGTGCTTGCTCCACAGCTGCAAGGTCAACAACCTCAGGAGGTTATGTCTTTTTCTACACATGCACCTGATGCCTTTGCATTTTCAGGTAATCGAGCATGCTATCTAAATCCAGGTAAATGGATCATTGATACCGGGGCTTCGGAACATATGGTGTGTTCCATTAATCAATTGACTGCTGTGACTAGTAAAACTAAAGGTTCAGTAAGATTACCAAATGGGGATATTGCACAAGTTACACACATTGGTATTGTGAAGCTATCTGATACATTAACCTTAACTGATGTATTAGTTGTGCCAAGCTTCAACTTCAATCTGATTTCCGCCAGCAATCTTGTTATCAAACATAAATGTTTGTTGTTATTCTTACATCACTTTTGCTTCATTCAGGATCTTTTCACCTGGAAGACGATTGGGGTAGGGAAACTTGAAGATGGTTTATATCATTTCCAAGGTTCTGAAAATCAACTCAATGGGCAACTCTCTTCCACTTCTCAAAGTGTTCCAACAAAGTCTATCCTTCCTGTTCTCAACAATGTAGCTTCCTTCATTGATGTACAAGTTCCCACTCCACATCTTGATTGTAATAATTCTGATCCTACTGTATGTAATTTTCCATGTAAAAGGGACATTCATACTGACATTGATATATGGCATTGTCGAATGGGACATATTCCTACTTCCAAACTATCACTTTTGCATAAAATTGTTCCTACAATTACTTCTGATCAACATTTGCATTGCACCATTTGTCCTATAGCAAAACAACATAGGCTACCTTTTCCTAAAAGTGACACCAGAAGTTCGAACATATTTGATCTCATACACTGTGACATCTGGGGACCACATTCTATTCCCGCCTTAGATGGTTCGAAATATTTCTTGACCATTGTTGATGATTATAGCCGGATGACATGGACATATCTTATGAAAGAAAAATCTCAAACTAGGTCGATCATCCAATCATGTTATAATCTGATCCAAACACATTTCCATTGTAGTTTAAAAACCTTAAGATCAGACAATGGATCTGAGTTTCACATGCATGACTTCTACCTTTCCAAGGGAATATTGCATCAGCTAAGCTGTGTTGAAACACCCCAACAAAATGGGGTTATCGAACGCAAACACCAACATTTACTTAATGTAGCTCGTGCTATAAAATTCCAAGCCAATTTACCTGACCAGTTCTGGGGAGACTGCATATTAACTGCCACACACCTTATCAATCGAACTCCTACTACTATTCTTGGAAACAAATCTCCCTTTGAAATGTTATACCAAGAAAAACCATCTTACAGCCATCTAAGGGTCTTTGGATGCCTTTGTTATACATCCACCCTAAAAAGAAATAGAACAAAATTTGATCCACGAGCCAAGCCTTGTATATTTCTTGGATACCCCCATGGGATGAAGGCCTATAAATTGTATGACCTTCAATCCTATTCCATCGTTGCTTCAAGAGATGTCATATTTCATGAAAACATATTTCCATTTCGTAATTCAGATTTCCTAAAGTCTTTATCAAATTCCAGTCTTTGCCTTGAAGCTGATCAGTCTCTATTTTATCCACATTTTTATCCTTCTGATGACTTTCCATCTTTCCCATCTGCACATATCCAAGTAACTCATTCTAATCATCACTCCCCAATATCAGATATTTCTCCTCCTGGTTTTTCTTCTAACACTCCAGAATCCAGTTTTGATCATCATTCTCCTGTGATAAATTCTGATTCATCAGCTCCTATCACTCGAAAATCTAACAGAACCAAACACCCTCCTTCATACCTTGGTGATTACCATTGTAGTTTGGTGTCTCAGAAGCCTTATCCCCAATCTGATTCTTTGGTAAAAGGTTCTGCATCTAGTAAACAGTACCCCATTTCAGATTATTTGGGCTACAATATGCTATCTGCTCCTCATAGAAAATATGCATTGGCTCTCTCTACTGTCTATGAGCCTCAATCCTATGCTGAAGCATCACAACATCAGGATTGGTGCAAGGCTATGGATACTGAATATCAAGCACTTGTGTCCAATAATACTTGGACTGTCACTAAGCTGCCTTCCCACAAGACACCAATAGCTTGTAAATGGGTGTTTAAGGTCAAGCTTCATGCAGATGGTTCGGAGGAAAGAAAGAAGGCTCGCCTTATAGCCAAAGGATTCACACAGCAGGCTGGGTTGGACTATGAGGAAACCTTTTCACCTGTTGCAAAACTGGTCACAGTGAAAACCTTGTTGGCTGTTGCGGCACAAAAATGTTGGCACCTTCATCAGCTGGATATTAATAATGCCTTTTTGCATGGTGATCTCGATGAGCAAGTATATATGCTTATGCCTCCGGGATATGAGAAGCAGGGGGTGGATGGAGAGCAGCTAGTTTGCAAACTAAACAAGTCCATTTATGGACTTAAGCAAGCGTCGAGGCAATGGAATGCACAATTGACTGCATACATCTTATCAAAGGGGTTTAGACAATCAAAATCAGATTATTCATTATTTTGTAAGGAGAAAGGCAGCTCATTTACGGTTCTTCTCATATATGTAGATGACATAATTATAGGAGGCAATGATCTGAACGATATACAACAATTCAAAAAGGAGTTGAATGATCAGTTTAGGCTAAAAGACTTGGGAATTCTGAAATATTTTTTAGGACTTGAAATTGCCAGATCTTCAAAGGGGATATCAGTCTGCCAGCGTAAATATGCATTGGAAATTTTAACAGATGCTGGATATACTGGGGCAAAACCAGCACACAGCCCTTTACCATACAATTTGAAGCTAAGTATGAATGAAGGAGAGGCACTCACAGATGCCAGTGTATATAGAAGACTAGTAGGTAGACTTCTATACTTAACAATTACAAGACCTGACTTATCATATGCGGTGCAGCTACTTAGTCAGTTCCTCCAATCTCCAAAGCAGTCACATTTGGCAGCAGCTCACCATGTGTTGAGGTACATAAAGGGCATACCAGGTCAGGTCTATTCTTTGAAGCAAACCTTGATTTACATCTTAAAGGCTTTTGCGATGCTGATTGGGCAGCTTGCTCAGACACTAGAAGGTCTGTAACTGGTTATTGCATCTTTCTGGGGAACTCACTTGTATCTTGGAAATCTAAAAAGCAACACACGGTCTCAAGGTCCTCAGCTGAAGCAGAATATCGATCAATGGCAGCTGCGGTTTGTGAATTAAGTTGGTTGAAGAACATCCTTGGTGATTTGGGTGTTGGACATAATCAGGCAGCACTATTGTTTTGCGATAATCAATCTGCCATACACATTGCTAATAATCCTGTATTTCATGAGCGCACAAAACACATAGAGATCGATTGCCATTTGGTAAGGGATAAAGTTCAAGCAGGAGAAGTAAAAACGATCTATACAGCATCACAGGATCAATTGGCTGACTTGCTAACCAAATCACTAAATGGAACACGACTCCAGCTGCTGTTAAACAAGATGGGAGTATTGAATATTCATACTCCATCTTGAGGGGGTGTATTAAGATAAATCTGTAATTTGTAATTTGTACAGGGTCATTTTTGTCTTTTTACATTTTAGCTACTACACTTTCTATAAATACCCAATGTATCACGCCATTTTCATTAACTGTGAATACAGAATTTTCCCGCCATTTTCATTGTCTTCTTCAACTCTTCCATTGCAAAATTCTCAGTAGTCCTAAGGTCTCAAGTCCTTCGACAAACCCCTGCAAGAGATATTAAACTCCTTCAGAGCCCGTGCTTTTCACAGGAAGCATGCAGTCCACACATCAACAAAATTAGAAGAGAGTAGACTCTCCTATTTGGTGGAAGAGGACATTCTATGTAGAATTTAAGATTTAAAGAAATATATTATTTTATTTATGAAATAGATTTTACACTCTTTTGGACACACTTTGATTATATGGAGACACACTTCACTAACACACTACACTACCTCACTATGTCTCTCTTTCCCACTTATTCTATTTGCTCTCACTCTCTTCACACACTTTCTCTCTCATCATTCATGCAAACATAGTCACCTCTATTTGCTCTCACTCTCTTCACACACTCTCTCTTTCATCATTCATACAAACATAGTCACCTTGTATTTATAGGTGTTAATGTTAGGTTGTGGATGATTCTAGTATGGTGGTGATAATAATTCTAGATACCTCTAGTTTTGATAATAAGATAGTATTACAAATGGCTCCTAGAATATTCTAGTATATAAAATTGCATGCGACTAAATTAATGGTGCACTAACTAAAAAAACCTAGATTTTAAAGTTGGCGATGATCTTCATTCTAGTCCAAGCACCGGAGAAAAGGGCCCATTTAATTTGGAGACACCTCGCATGTGAACTACAAACTAGTTTGAGAAATTAATGTCTTTTAACATTTGGGAAGTATGAGATAACTAGTTTGTGGTGTAGTCTTCTACTCCTCTTGCTCGGGATACCTGTAACATAAACCTTATATTGTAAACTTCAATGGTAAGTGGAGTAAATAATCTGTCCCTTTTGTACCGTTCTTGAATGTATCATAGCTAATTAACCACGGTTATCCCTGTTTATGTCACTGACTACCTGTACAACTTGCAAGATCTTAATTGGTCAGTTAATTTGTAAAATAATCAAAAGACCCTGATGTGGTAAGAGCTAAAGGATCAAAACCTTCCACGCCCTCATTGATTTAATTTATTTAGTTATCCGAGTAGTCCTATCCATAAAAGATGGTCCTCCTCTTTCATATTCGGGAAGGAAGAAGAGATTTCTCTTTAAGAAAATCCCTGGGAGGGCTTAAAGATTTTACAAACATCCCATAGGATCATCTGTTTGCTAGACAGTAGCTGTCATTTAACTCAAGACTGTAACAAGAAATCAAAGTATATCTCTCTGTTGGACTTTCTGCTGAGTATTAGTAGTGCACACGAGAAGCTGAAATAATGTCTTTAAAAAAATTTCAAAGATTGAACGAAAATCGAAATGCATCATCACAATTACATTGAACTTTAATCGTGGAAAAAGTTCCAAAGCGAAATGTACATGAGATTATCACCATTATAAAAACTAAGCTCCATTATTTGATGTGATAAGAAAGATAGGAATGCAAACATATTACCGAAAACTCGTGAATATTTTTCAAAAATCATGAACAATTCATAGAGAAGATCTAGAAGGAATGAACATGCTTTAGGAATAGTCATTCCACCTAAAAAGCAGAGGTCAGAATACATCTCAGAGTACTGATAACACCTAAAAGAAAGGGTTCTAATTATTTTCCCATTTGTGGACAGAAGAAAGAAAATGTTGTGGTTTACTTGCCTTGACTTAGAAAATGGGAAACATTTAGGTCCCCTACCTTCGTCCTTTTACACCTTTCTAGTTGTAAAAAACTCCAAAAGACTAAAGTGGCTTAACATGATCAATCTGTAGTCTGTAGAAGTTTAGGGATTTGATGTAGTGATTGAAGTCTGTGTATCATCATTCTTGAAATTGACTCTTCGTATTGGAAAATGGCTTCTGTGGTGGGTACAAGGTTGAGGAGACCACTAAATTTATAGAATTTGTGAGGGAAAAAAGTATGGTCTTCATTCTTCAATGTCTACTGGATGGCTTAATTCTAGAATGTTACCATTTCATCCTTCTGTATTAATCTTGTTGCTATCCATTTCTCAAGAGTTTTCCACATCTAACACGTGAATGATCTCACCGGTGACTCTGTGAAGGATACAGTCAGATCACATTTTGATGCGAAAGTTTTGAAAATATTTGGGAGAGTTCTTAGAATTTCACAAAGGATATTATTGTTATGTGATGTTGTATTTATTGCAGTTGTATTCATCCGTACAACACATTTCATCTTTTAGAAAGACTGATCAAACCCCTTCCAACTTTACTAAGAGAAACATTATACTTTCATCCAATGCGATTAACTCCTTATAATTTAAGTCTTGAGTAGAGATTTGAAATATTGGTATACAGTCGAACTAACTAGACCTAAGGCTATGTGTCATATGCGGTAGGCATGTGATGCCACTCGAGGCATGTTTGATACATAGAATCATACATATATGAGTGCGTACATGCTTTAAGTCATGGAGACTTACTGTACTTCAATAGTTCGATGTATTGTAAGCAGCTAAACTCTAGAATGGTATCTAATAAGTCCAAACGATTGTACTACATGTATATAATAGGTTTACATAATAATTTACGTGCATATGATGTGTTGAGATATGATTGGATTAAAATTTCTTCAACCAAATTAAAAAAAAATAAAAATAAAAAATAACTTTCATCACTCTCTTTTTGACACATCGCTTATATGTAAATCATTATGTAACTGTTTATGTACAAGTAGCATTACTCGTGTCCAAAAATTACATATCTTTATTGTTATTATTATTATCATTTTGTAGATTTGAATTGAGATGTTAATGAATAGAGAATGCCCATAAACTACGAAAACTAAGCCCAGTAAGAATGGATTTAACTGGTAGAAATTACATGTGCGCACTTTTCTTAGGAAAAAAAATTAACTATACGTCATTTTTCACTCTTGATCATAATTATCCATGTAATTAAACACGAAGCCCTTGTTTGGTCTTCATTATTTTCAAAATATATTTTTTTCTCTTATTTTCAATTACACATTTTTCAATAAGAAATATTATATGCAAATTTAAAAGTTTTTCTTATTTTCTCGTGAATGGGAAATTATTCAAATTTAAGAATAGAAATTGATTTCTTTTTCTTTCCCATAATTAATTCATTCAAATGTGTAAAAGATTATGGCCACACTTAAAAAAGACAAGTACTCTACCATTCAGTTAGAGGAGACTCACTATTCACTGGTAAAAGAGGAGAGAGAAAGGACCAATTGAAGTAACCACTAATTCCTCAATACTTTACACTTTTTTTAGCTGCTATTTAATCACGCATTCTCTATTAAATTATTATTTCAAAATGCACTTCGGAAAAAAAAAGGGGCAGGGGGGGGCGCTCAAACAAGCTCTTTATAAGATTTACTTTATTTTAATTAAACTAAACTTTTAAAACTCCAAATTTGTCGTCACCAACCACTCCAAATAGGGGTAAAACACCACCAAACCTTCAATCCCCTCTTGCAAAACCAACCCCGACTCCTAGCTGCCGTCGATGCCGCTCCTTACTGTTTTAGATTGAACTACCTTCATCACTCTCATTGTTCGGTCAAAAGAAAAAATAATTAAATTCCGCCCCTTTCATTTTTGGTCTGGTTTGCCGTGCTTGCTTCAAGGTGTGAGCCATGTTTTGAA
Organism: Olea europaea var. sylvestris; assembly: GCF_002742605.1. NCBI lineage: Eukaryota > Viridiplantae > Streptophyta > Magnoliopsida > Lamiales > Oleaceae > Olea > Olea europaea. Next base: position 13,036,255 of record NC_036248.1, on the reverse strand, counting down.
TAGTTTGAGATCTTCGTTATATGTTTTTCATTTATAAATAAATAAAAATGAGTAGTAGATAAATGAATAATACTTATGGATTTTGAAATGTGTTGTTAAAAATTAGACAATTATTTATAAATAATTTATAAATTTACCAAACATGGCAAGTTATTGATAATTTTTAAATATTAACCGTATTTTAATACGATATACTATTATAAATTAAGGTTGAGACTTTTATGTTTCAAAGTTCTTAAGTGTGAATTTAATCTACCATGTGAATTATTTGATTATGGTCTTGATTTTTGTCACATTATCATGTTAGTTTTTTTCTTTTTCTTTTTTCACTTAGTTACTTATTTTACGAATTATAAAAGTAATTTGCTGATTTTAATCAAATAAAAACGAAACAATGATATAGAGTTTAAAAATATATTATTCTCATTTTGATAAAAATCATAAAGAGATGATTGATTCTTCAAGATATTGAGTGAACAGAAAATGATCTGTGAAGTTTACCAATATTACCGATTCTTGATCTTAAATTCTTATCTTTTTTCGAATTGATGCTGAGACGTTTGACCAAAAGTAAACAAAAATATAAGTTTCAAAGGCATCATTTTATTTTTCCTTTATCAAGCATCAGAAACCAACCACCATTTGTACTGATGATGACTTTTGCAAGCACCTGTGACCTAAAAATCATTATTTTTATTGCATGTGAACCAACCATTGAAATCTGAAATCCAAACACTCATCACTCTTCAATTAATTTGGCACAAAGCAAAGAATCTTGCAATAAACCATTTGTATAGAACTGTTCACTCACAGAATGTTGCAACACAATCACATGTATAGGCCCCTGTTGTGATTAAAAAATGCCCAAAAATTCACTCAGCCTCACCAAGTGTGAGTGATCTATACCCATTCTGTGAGATTAGATTCTATATCAGCAGCATGGTTCAAGAATCTTTATTACATAATTTAGGTGACTAACCATTAAACGAGTTAAGATACGCTGTCTCGAATTTGCAATTTTTAATATCAAAAAGTTTTTGACACACTGATACATTATAATTTGATATCTTCTCATATATTAAAAAAATTTGGTGCGATAAATGCTCAAATATATGTTAAGACAACAGCAAATTTAGAACAACGGTTGACTTTAACTTGTTATTTATTATTTTCAATTATAAATTATGTCTTCTTGATTAGCAACATCTCATTTCTGCTGTCTTATGCATATGACAACCATCAATTGGCACTAATGTTAGCTTTTGCATCATTCCTTTTATTCATTATCGCTTGAGAATATGATCTACTCGTGTCGCTTACTTATTGGTTTTTTTTCGATCAAGTTTTCACACATTATTATATTTTTAAGACTTTATTCAGTGCTGCTATAATTACATTCTGCTTCATACTTTTGTTGACAGCATCTGATATAAATAATATTTTTTTCATTGATTTTAACAATACTTGAAAGGGTAATTGGCACAAAACGTCCTTATCTTTCAAGTCTATTGTGGAAAACGTCCCTACCTTTTATTTTTTGGCATTTTTGCCCTCATTTCAACCTTTCTTTGCGCTGGACGTCCTTCCGTCCATATTCCGTTAGTTTTTCCGTTAATTAAAGGGTAATTGGCACAAAACGTCCCTACCTTTCAAGTCTATTGTGGAAAACGTCCATACCTTTCATTTTTTGGCATTTTTGCCCT
>NC_036248.1:13026327-13034466 GCF_002742605.1 Olea europaea var. sylvestris | reverse complement strand
CAGTGACACAAGATGACAGCAATAGTAGTTGTGGAATTGTGAAATATAATGTATTCACGATATTTTTTCTTTATTTTACTTAATCATTTAAAGTATTTTCAAATTCATGTTGCTGCTACTGTTACTTATGGACTAAGTTGATGGTGGGAAAAAGGGGTGAAGTGGGTGAGGACAATTTTACCCTTGTTTATGGAAAGAAAAAGGTATTTTTGTATTTAATTAACGGAAAAACTAACGGAATATGGACGGAAGGACGTCCAGCGCAAAGAAAGGTTGAAATGAGGGCAAAAATGCCAAAAAATGAAAGGTAGGGACGTTTTCCACAATAGACTTGAAAGGTAGGGACGTTTTGTGCCAATTACCCGAATGTTTAACGGAAAAACTGACGGAATATGGACGGAAGGACGTCCAGCGCAAAGAAAGGTTGAAATGAGGGCAAAAATGCCAAAAAATGAAAGGTAGGGACGTTTTCCACAATAGACTTGAAAGGTAGGGACGTTTTGTGCCAATTACCCATACTTGAAACTATCAGACACAAATTTTTACAATTCATTTGATAAAAGTTGATGAAATATATGGGGTTGAGAAGTTGTAGGACCCATAAAACGTGTGATTAAAATTGATTATTTACTTTGACTTAAATTATCAAACGGGAGTTCAATGTTAAAAATGTTGTACATTTTTTGTGTATAAATTGTATAATTCAACTTTATTTGGATAAATTGAAATTTGGAAACATCAAAATTACGATAAGATGTTTATATTTGATTGGAAAACAATCAATGAAACGACCAGATGGACGTCAAATCAGACTCTTCTTCTAGACGACGAGTAGTGCATAGTACTTGATATTGAACATGATTAGTCTTAATTCAATATATGTTGAAGTATTGTGTCAAACAATATGAATGGCAATGAATTCAATTAATGTCAAACATATTATGCTCATGTTTGGTTAAGTTAAAAAAAATTAATTAAAGTTAAACTCAAAATTGAATTTTAATCACACATTTTATATAAGGTCCACGTTTTTCGACAACAAATTACATCATTTTTTTATCAAAATTAAAATAAAAAAAAAATACATATATATCTATGCCAAATAGATATATACTAAAATAATATTCGTCGGATTTAAAGAGCCAATTTGAGGTCTAATCCACTAGATCCGGTAACATCGTCGTCTTTCTTAATAATCTCGTTTCTGTTATTACATGGAGACGGCAAAACGGAAGAAGGTCTTCTAAACTCAACCTCTGTTGTAAAATCTTCCCATTGAAATGCTGGTACCCAGGCGGCGACTGATTTCCTGTGGTGGTCGGAATCGGAATCGGACTTCCTCTTCCTCTTATTGTTCCCCTTCTCCGTTTGATCTTTCAATTGGTTCCTTACATCTTTGAAATTTCGGATCAATGCAAAGAATTCCTCCATCTTCTTCTCATCGTCTTCTTCATCTTCTCCGACATTTCTCTCTGCAGTGCGCTTCTCGTTTTCCATTTCCGTGTCAAAAAGAAGATAACATGCGTTTCTTAAGGTTGACGTCTAAATTTGTTCTGGTTTGGTGAATTTATAGGGTGATGGTCTGTGACTCTGGCGAAACTGGCCCCCCACAATGACTCGCAGAGTTTTTTTATTTTTAAACAGAATCACACGCGACGACTACGTCGGAGTACGTCATAACGCTGACGTAAAGTGTGTTCTATTCTTCTCGAATCTGATTACGTATGGCTAACTCTCACGTTTGATGTCAGCGAATAAACAATGACTTTAGAAGTCAATTATTTTTATTAATACAAAAAGGGTAATTGGCACAAAATGTCCCTATCTTTCAAGTGTATTGTGAAAAATATCTCTACCTTTCATTTTTTAGCACAAAACGTCCCTACCTTCTATTTTCTTGGCGCTGAACGTCCTTTTCATCAATTTTTGACGATTTTACCCTCCATTCAAATAAAACAAAAAGAAAAGAAAGGAAAAAAACAAAAAATTAGTTGCAACCGCATTCCCAAAATTTCTAAAAATTGCAAATGGTAACTTGATAATTACCATAATAAATAAATTGAAAAAAATTAAAAAAAATGGGTTGTCTTCTTCACCACACCCCATCCCACCATACAAAATCTCTCTGCACGGCAAATCCTCTAAATCCGAAAGGTTGCGATTCTTAAAACAGATCCATTTTTGTTACCTAATCGTCGACCTTTTGGGATCCATTAATCAAACCAATTCGAGTCTCATTGAGAAAGGCAGCTAAAACTATCTACTCTGGGCAGCTGATGTGCTTACATTCACCTCACAGCGAGACAATTATAAAATCATCAAACGAAAAACTAGATTCTGCCTGTAGTAACCAAACTTACACCGCTTTTTATAGTTTTTTTTTCACTTTTAGAGTTGATGTTATGCAATTCTACACTTCGTGCTTGTCATATTCGTCATCTACTCTCGACTCTGCAAATGCTGCCCTACATTCGCTATGAAATTGCTGCTAATAATCTGTTTTCCTGTTTCAGAATTAGCTACTTTGAAATTTTCAAAGTAGTGGAGCTAACTTGTGGTAAGCATCAAGAAGAATTGGTATCCTCACCGTCCCTTGAAGAAATCATACATTACGACTTGTGGGCGCGTGACTATGCCGCCAGTTTGCAGCCCTCGACCGGTTTAAGTCCTGCTCTTGTATGAGCTGCTATGCAGAGAGATTTTGTGGGGTGGGGTGGGGAAGACAACCCATTTTTTAAATTTTTTTCTTAATTCTTTGATTTTTTTTTTCAATTTATTTAATATGGTAATTATGAAGTTACCATTTGCAATTTTTAGAAAATTTGAGAATGTGGTTGCAATTAGTTTTTTGTTTTTTTCCTTTCTTTTCTTTTTGTTTTATTTGAATCGAGGGTAAAATCATAAAAAAATGATGAAAATGACGTTCAGCACCAAGAAAGTGGAAGGTAGGGACGTTTTGTGCCAAAAAATAAAAGGTAGGGATGCTTTCCACAATACACTTGAAAGGTAGAGACGTTTTGTGCCACTTACCATTTTTCCCTTATTTCAACCTTTCGTTGTGCTGAAAGTCCTTTTCACTGTTTTGGAACGTAAAATGATAATTATACCCTCTTATTTAAAACAAAAAAGGAAAAAGAAAAAAGAGAGAAATTCAGAACAAATTGCAACCCTACCCCTAAACTTTTAGAAAAGTGCAAATGAGTCCCCAATACTTAAAATATTGAAAATAAAAAAAAAAAAAAAAAAAACACTTTCTCTTCTCTTCCTCCCCCCTCCACTGCTACCTTGCAAGCCAAAAAATTTCGGCCAACCATCGTCCATACTATAGGATCTTCATACCACCAAAAAGCCCTCACTCCCCTCTACACATACCACCCAATGAGCTTCCATTAATTTCATTTTAATGGTACAAATTCTCCTTCGCCTAGGTTATGTTTTATTTCTTGATTTCTGAATGAATAACCATGTCCAGGCGACAATGGAGAAGACCCATATGCTCATTAGATGCGCAATGAAGTGTAGATACCTCATGTGGTGGTTCGTAATCATGGGTCCCACCACCGGCGTAAAAAAAATCGCCTGAAAGCTGCACAGCGACTGCGTTCAAAGCTCAGCCAACTGGATTTGACTGTGTGCATTAAAGGATGTTTGAGGACCATGGATAGGGACGTTTTAATGTGTAGAATTGATATGGAGGTTGTGTAGGGCATGGGTGTCGTAGGAAGTGAAGATTCCGGCCATTGTTTATTGCGTGAGTAACCTGTTTTGGCTTGAATTTCCAGGCAAATTGATTGGAGTTCTGGCCGGATCTTGGGTGAGTTGCGAAGAGGGAAGTCAGGGCTTTAAGGTGTTATGTTAGTTCAGCTAAAGTGGCGATTGTGCAAGACACGGGTGTCGCTGAAAGTGAAGATTTCGACCACTGTTTGTTGCATGGGTAACTTATTTTGGCTTAAATTTTCGGCCAAATTGATTGGAGTTATGGCCGGATCTTGGATGGGTTATGAAGAGGGAAGTGTGGGCTTTCAAGATGGTATGTTGGTCCCGTGCCCAAGGTGGTCGGAAGGTGCAGTTTTGGCGGTCCATAAGTGGTGGTTCTAAAATCTTAGCTGTGATGGATTGATGGAGTATTGGGAACTTATTTGCACTTTTTTAAAAGTTTAGGGGTAGGGTTGCAATTTGTTCTGAACTTTTCTCTCTCTCTCTCTTTTTTTTTTTTTTGGTTTTAAATAAGAGGGTATAATTGTTATTTTACGTTCCAAAATAGTGAAAAGGACCTTCAGCGCAACGAAAAGTTGAAATAAGGGTAAAAATGTCAAAAAAATGAAAGTTATGGACGTTTTCCACAATAAGCTTGAAAGGTGTAGACGTTTTGTGCCAATTATCCATACAAAAAATCATAAAGTCTTATTGTGGCCCTATTTAGTATCTATTTTTTTAAAAATACATTTTTATTTCTATTTTTTTAACCACATATTCTTTATTAAAATAATATTACACATAAATTAAAAATTTTTATTTATTTTTCAACCATACATTTTCCATCAATTTAGTATTCTAAAATGTATGTTTTATATAAAAATGGGGCTATTTTAAACATGCTATAATAATAGTGGAATTTAGTCCCTATTTGGCCCCCATTAAAACACGTTATTTGTCAAATTTTCAAACAATGCGGGGCCCAATTGTCATACAATTTAGATTTTGTACATACTTGTCATAGGAGGCCACATTAACGTGGTAGCGCAAAGTTACGATCCTGCCCTCCCAATCACTCCCTTACTCCTGACAAAGGAGGGTGTTTTCGTCATTTGGGCCAACATTCCATTTTGAAAAAGGGCCCCCTGCAAAATGTTCAGTAATGTCACAGCTGTGGAACCCACTTGAGGGGAAAAAAAAATTAATCTACTTGTACCAAATGTCTTACCTAATTTTTGATCGAATTGACAAGTAGTGCCCCTATCGGATGGGCACCTGTCTACTCAAATAAGGGCACGACACTTGGCAATTCGATCATCCATTTGGTAAATGAAGAATTAATCTATTTGTACCAAATGTCTTACCTAATTTTTGATCGAATTGACAAGTGGCGCCTCCTATTGGATGGGCACCTGTCTACTCCAATAAGGGCACGACACTTGGCAATTCGATCATCCATTTGGTAAATGATTTGATACATATATCATCTTCCAAAAAAGAATGAGGTTGAAAATTGGCAAAAATTGTAATGTAATGCGTATTAATGGGGGCCAAACAAACACTTAGAATTTAGGGTATGTTTAATTACATTTATTTTTCGCGAAAAATATTAGTTTTTCACCCAAATTCCTACTTTGAAGTGTTTTATTACTATTTTTTCATTGAAAATATTTTTCAACTTTTAAAAATATGTTTAATTTTCCTTATTTTTAAGGAAAATATTTTCTTTTGGGGGAGTAGGTTTTTCTTTTCCTCGAAATAAGAATAATATTTTCTTTTTTAAGTAATATTTTTCATTCTAAACAAACTCACTCCTAATTAGTTAATTGATTGATTCAAATTTGAGTCCGTATTTAGGTGGATTAAAATCATATTTTTAATAGATTTTGATAAAAGTTGATGAGATATGTAATTTTGGAAAATTGTAGATTTCATAAAATATGTGATTAATCGTTGATTTTAACTTAATTTCCACCCAATACGTACTGAGTTACTTAATTCGATTTTAAACTTTTAATAGGTAGATTATTGTAAAATTATGGATGATGTTATGACGTATTATATTTTTAATCAAATTTGACATTTGATATATGTTTCCGATAAAAATTGTTTGCTGATTGAAGACTATTAGATGGAAACTGGAAATAGATTGATTGGAACCCACCGAAAATCCTTGTATATATGCCAGCTGCTAATGATAAAAACTGTGCTTAGTGCTCACCGAGCAAAGCTCATGTTTGGTTTAAATAAAAATTCAATTTTTAGTAGATTTTGACAAAGTGATGAAATGTGAGTTTGAAAAATTGTCATTTCATAAAAATATGTGACTAAAATTAACGGTTAATTTTTAACTTAAATTTTAATCAATTTTTTAGTTGAAGCAAACAAGAGCAAAGAGATAATGAGCAATCGACCAAGCAAAATAACGTACAAACATCTAAATGTTTATATATGCTCAATTAGGGATAGCAAAAAGGTTGAGTAGCTCGTCGGCTCGGCTCGTCAAAACTCGACCCGTGGACGGCCAAAACGGGCCCGAGCCAAGCTGGGGTTTGTTCGACGAGCCGAGAGCTCGTGGGCTCGGCTCAGATCATGAGCTCATGAGTTCGACTCGTGCTTGGACGAGCTTGAGCCCGGTTTGTCACTTTGACTAGCCCAACTCGACCCAATTCCACCACTATACTCAATACAATATATCAAATATACTTTTTGACGAGCCAACTTGTGGTTAGATGGCTCTACCCATTGCCACCGCCATGCTTGATACAATATAACAAATATACTTTCATAGAAATAGAATAGTAGTTAACATGATTGGGACATAACGCGAGGCAAATATGGGACAGCAACATGAGTATCAGATATGGGTTCCAACCAAAGCAATTAAGATGCTGTTTGGTAGGGATTAAAATTAAATTTTTTAGTATATTGTGATAGAAGTTTTTGAAATATGTGGTTGAAAAGTTGTTGGACCCATAAAAGATGTAGTTAATATTGATTGTTTGACTTTGATTTAAATTAAAATCAGATTTTAATTCAAACCAAACAAGTTCTAAAACATCTCCAGCCATGGTATAAAATAGAATTAAATTGTTATCTAGATCTCCAAAGTAGGGGAAAACCTTCAATAGAGAGATGCGAAAATAATTTACATTTTTTGTTTATATCCACAAGATGCAAAAAAAAGAAGTGAATTTAAATCTTTTTATTAGAATAAAATTTGAATTTAGATTCACCGAAATGTAAATAAAGATAAGGGAGTGATTTGCCCCCCGAGGCATAGTCTAGTGGTGCAAAGAACAGGAGTGAAGTTATCTCACGCCTTGCTGGCGGTCGCAGTATAGGGGTTCGATTTCTGAAATATGAAATTAGATTCCTTGTAGGCGCAATGTACATGCAACTCTTATTCCCTGACCTGTTAAAACACATCCCGCGATTTACTTCCCTCATAAATCTCTAAGAGCGGGGCAGTGAGAACCTCTAAGTTGGGTTTCAACCCTTTAGATAAGGGAGTGATTTTAGACCCAAATTTAAACTACGATTGGAGATGATAAATGACCTTTGACGTTTTTGTACAGATGTTCCCCAAACTAGGACACTTGTTAGAAATCGGTGCTCATTCTTTCATTCTTATAAATATTCAATTAGTGTTTTGAAATGTTATTTATTACTTTTGAATATTTTACTATATGATTTGTCGATTTAGTATAAGTCCACAATTTTCGATTATTCACGAGATGACCTCGATTGTTTGAAGGAAATCAATTGTTTTGATTAGCATAAGTGGGGCGTAAATAAATAAAATAAATTTGGATAGTAGTAATAATGACTTCCTGTACATCGACCTGCCAAAAATCATCACCCATAACTTGATGAAACGACTGTTTTGACCCTCGATTGTGACCTGCCAAAAATCATCACCCATAACTTGATGAAAAGACTGTTTTGACCCTCGATTGTGACTCAATGGAGAAAAAAATCGCATCGTCTTTGGGTCCATAGCAATACTAGAAATTGTGTATGACGGAGGCAAGAGTGATGATTTATCAAACAATTGGAGTTGTGACATGATTTTTATTTCAAAATCTCATTTCAAATTATCGTAACACAAAGGGGCTAAATGAAGGAATAATGATGGATTATCCTTTCTAATAATATGGTATGTAGATGATGATTTTATAGTCAACTTGAGGTCACATGTCATCTTTTTAATTGTTGAGCTGTGTATTAAGCCCCTGTTTGACCCCCACTACATGGAAAAATTAATGGATGGAATAGTGTTTTTTGAAAAATGAGTGGTTAAAAAAGAATGAAAAAATTTCGATTTACGTGTAATATTATTTTATGGAAGATTGTGTGGTTGAAAATAGGAGAGAGAAAAATGAAATGTAATGAAATTTAATGTAATGGGGCTCAAACAGGGGCTAAATTGAAAGACAGAAC
>NC_036248.1:12945100-13025869 GCF_002742605.1 Olea europaea var. sylvestris | reverse complement strand
TAATAGGCATCACATTCATTCATTTGAAAATCTGGCCATGATCTTTCATATATTTAATTTTTGAAGTTAATTATTTTGATCAATAAATAATTGATGTTTTAGAAAATTAAATGGCAATATATTTATTAAAAAAGGTACAATCAACGCGGTATAATGAATGAATTCAAGTACTATAACTTAAAAAGAACAAAGAAAAGCATCTTAGCCCATCCTATCAACATAGTTTCTGTCTCGAACAAAGCATTATTGATTTGAAATATTTATGATTCGAGAATTCAATGATTCACAATAATTAAAATATATTTTAAAAATAGAAAAATGCTTCTTATATCTAGACAAGTAAGAATTGAAGCTTAACCTCCATGCTTTATCATGGCTCGACCTTTTTAGAAACTTATGTTTCATCAATTTTCATAGTTTAGCCCTCATTTGGTCCCCATTATTTGATGTTATAATTTTGGAATAGCAATATTTTGAAAAATGTATAGTTGAAAAAGAAAAAAAATTGATTAATTTTTAATATTATTTTATTGAAGAATATGTAATTAAAGAGAAGAAAAAGAAAAATGTATTATTATTAATACCATTAGGTACAAAGTATTTGTCGATTGAAAGTGTTTGGTAAGGTTAGATGGAAAATGGGGTAGGGACTTGTCACGCGAATTGGATTGATTGGAACCCACTGCCTAGTGTGTTTGCGCGCGCGCGCCAGTTTCCAAGGATAGAATAGTACTTATCTGGGGAATTGGAGCAAACTGTCCTTAAACTATGGAGTTGATGCAAAATTGATCCATAGCTTTCAAATATTGGCTTAAACATTCCTAAAACATAGGGCTTGTTTGAACCATATTATTTTCAAAAAAATATATTCTTCAATAGTGATTTGATATCATTTCAACACATATCTTTCAATAAAATAATATTACATGCAAATCTAAAATTTTTTCTTATTTTTTAACCATACATTTTCTATTAATTTGATATGAATAATGCATTTTTTTTCTAGAATATGGCTCAAACATGGGCATAATATGATAAAAAGAAAAGACAATTCATTCTTCAACCATGATTTTCTCTAAAAAATTTGTCGCATAAGTAGAATAGAAGGTATTTAAAAGATTACTCTCCAAAGCTGGTAGGGACTTTATCATGATGTTGGATAGAGAAAACAGCCGAGCTAAGGGTACAGACTCCCAGTTCACAGACTTCTTACAGAAGTCTCACACCATATGTGGTTAGAATTTTTTTTTATCATTTTTTATTATATTGGGCTCCGCAATGGGGCCGACCTTGTGTGAGTCAGAATTACTCTAGAGAAAAATAGATTTCGAATGACTTTCCATGTACATGTCATTGATGTCTAATGAGTAGACATTCAAGTTCAAACTTGATTTTCATGCATTATATGGAGTACTATTTATGCCTTCTTCATTTTTTTTAAAATAATAACAAATTACATCTAAATCTGTAGATAAAGGCGATGTTTGAGCCCCGTTTCGTTTTTATTAAAAATGAGTTTTGTAATAGTATTTTTTGAAAATTTTGTAGTTAAAAAGTGGTGGTTGGGGGTGGAGGGGGGGAAGGTTTACGTGAAAAAATATTTTATTGGTAGAATGCGTATTTGAAATGAACTTTTGGGAAAAACATAATTTGATAGAGTCCCTAACAACTCGCATCGAAAAATGAATTTTTTACACACATTTTATTTTAATTTTTGCATTCAATTTTTAAAGCAAATATTGCTTTGGAAATGCTCTTATTTGCGTTTGATTGGTAGGATGGGTTAACTTTTCTTTGTCTTGTATGCATTTTAAAAATTTTATAATTTAAACTAATGTAAGGGTATTTTTAATCTCTAAATCAAAAGTCTGACCTCTGTAACGGTTATTTGATTGAGAACCATCTAAAATAAATAGATTATGGATGTTTGCGTCAAGATTTGAATATTGGGGACCATTCGCACAACAATCACATAGATTAAGGTCCAATGTGTCAATTTCCCTTACGATCCCACCCCACGCCAAAAAATATAAAAAAAAAAAAAAGGAAAAAAAAAAGAAAAAGAGAATTTAATTTACAACACATATTTAAGTATTGATTTTGTTTTATTTATTCGACAAAATAAGAATATTGATTAATAGACTCACTAGATACCTCGTGGATGCCACGTAATATCCGGTTAAGAATTAGTAAAAGATCGTTGGTTTAGCGAAGTTGATATACATAATGGTGATATTTGAGTAAATTAAAATTGTGTAACTTAATTGAAATAATCAAATATTAATTGTCAAAACAGAATATTAGTCTGTCTAATATTCTAGACTTTATTTGAGCCTAATTTTTTAGAAATTATTTCTAATCATACATTCTTTCAATAAAATAATTTTATATGTAAATTAATTTTTTTTTTTTTACTTTTCAATAATATTTAAAAAAAAAAATCACACTACAAAATGTATTTTGAAAAAGGACTTCAAACAGGGCTAGACTAGACTTGTTCGTTACTTACTTTATCAGCAACGCGTTAATAATTAACATCCATATCATGCATGGTGGGGCATAATAATTGGTGGTCAGAGGTTTAAATTCAAAGTCACATAAGTAGTTTGCACGTTAAGGGACCCCTTTTTTTTTCAATGAATAATATTATTTGTCATTATCATAATAAAATATTGGTGATGTGACAGGTTACATAAATAATGGGATTAGACAGATCATTTTTTGTGAGAGCGGCGAGGAGAGTGGTTAGGATTGGCAACGGTTTGGTTATGGGTCGGTTCGACTAAAATCATAATCGCACCATCAATTTTTTGATCATATCATAATCGCACCATAATTACGTAAATTGGTTCAGTTCGGTTGTTATCTTAGTTCGGCACGGTTCGATTCAGTTAATAACCACGAAAATAAATTATTTTTTATAAGTTCATCTATAAAATTGATATAAAACAATTTATGAAAAAAGTCAATGAAAATAAAAACACAATATTTTAAACAAAAATGCAAACATTATCAAACAATATTTCAAACGAAAAAGCAAATATTATCCTAATTTTCAATTGTAAAATACAAATTTAACAAACAATATTATAAATATAACAATACTAAACTTTTCCTTCATTCTTAATTATTGTACATCCAAATTACTTGATTCATTCTTCCCCACAAAACTTACTAGCATAGACAACACTCAAAGTTGATTCCTATATAGTAAATAAGAAATGTAAGTAGAGATTACAACGATACTACGTATTCTAGAATGGTTTTAACTAAGATTTAAATAAAAAAATATACCTCTTCGTCAGCTTTCTTCTCGCTAAACGTTGCACAAGTTCTAGAGTATGATGAAAAAGTAGAATTTTCTACACACAATAGAAAAAAATTAACAATAAAAGGAGCCGTGCGTGAGTTTGTAATTTGTGAACAGTAGGATTTGCATTTATATAATGTCATACTAATGCTATTATTATGGGGTAATAATAAGTGGGTTGGCCGGCTGAGTCATGTAGATGTAATTGGGAGGGGGGATTTTGTTTTGGGTTAGATAGAAAAGTAGTGTAAAGCCCAATAATCAATTCAATTTTTTTTATTTTATTTTTAGCGGGTAATCGGTTCGATTTCGGTTCGACGGCGTAAATACCATACCGCACCGCCAAGAACCGGTTCATTAAAATAAAAATCATATCCGCCCCATCGTACTATCGGTTCGATTTTTTTCGATCCATTCGATTCGATTAACCGCGATTTTCGATTTTGACGGTTCAAATTATTATCCCTAAAAGTGATTTCAAAAGAGAGAAATATGAGGGAGAATGAATTGCCACATTATTAATTATCATGATAAATGACATTACTCTTTTTTAAATTTCTCCCAAAAATCTGACAACATAGCGGCGGAGCAATTTTATTGTTTTCATTTAAAAAAATAAATTATAATAATATTAATAATAATAAAATAGCTGGCCTTCCGGGCCAGAGTAGCCCAACACGAGTCATGTTTGGGCCATAGAGTTATTCGGCTGGCCTACAATGGAAAATATTTTGGTTCCAAGATCTGGGAAATGAACTTTAGCTAAATTTCCTTTTTTTTTTTTTTAAATGCGGGGAGTGTCTCTATAATATTTATAAGTCCACACGGGTGAATGCAATTCGATTTGAATGGTTTGTGCTATATTTTCAACTCAAGCCATTTTATGTTGTTTGAAATTTTTTCAAATCAAACCAAGCTAAACCATTTTATTTTTCGAACTAAACCAAACCATAATTTGCGGTTTGGTTTGATTTTAATCCTTGGTTTACCTTTCAATATTATAGTAATGTATTTAACATAAGTTAAATATAAGTTTAAACGAGAACTAATAATGTTAAATTACATTCATATTTACCATGAAACATATAAATAAATTATTTTCAAAATTGATTACTAAAAGATGTTAATAGAACAAATACATCTTTCTTCATTTTTATTTACATTTCCTTGTTTGACATTTTTATTTTCATATAGCGGATGATAAAGGTGGAGATACATTCTGTTATTATAGTTTAGTTAAAACTCCTTTCGTTTTGTTAGTGAGATGTTAAATAAGGATTGAATGAGATATGTTTAGATGTACAAAGATTGATAGAGTTTTGACTTATTGGGAATTGATGAATTTTATCATCTAACTACTTCATAAAAGTAGAAGGTAATAGTACTAGGTAAAGAATTTTAACATTTTCACGTAATCAATACGCTTCGTCCTTTGTTCTTTCCAAATTACAAACAAGTTCATTAATCATTTAGGACACAAACAATCATTTTTCTATCAAAATCACAACTCACAAGTATATAATAAGTTCACAAAAACAAGTAAAGGAATGAATAATGGAAAAATGACTTGATAACAATATAAGACTTACCGAAAGAAAGATGCAATTCATGTAGAGATTAGTAAATCAACGGGTAATGGCGACTGGGGATTTGTTCAGTAGTGGCAGACAAGCGTCAGATGTTAGTAAAATGAGAGTTTATATTATGATTTGTGAAACTTTGGATGTGATTTGTTGACATAGTTTCATAGAATTATAATTTGAATTGTTGAAAATATATGCTTTTTTTCATTTCATATAATTTTGGAATAATTTTAGTTTAATTTAGTTTAGATATCTGGTAAAGGCATGTATTGTGAACTTGTTAAATCATAAGTCAATAATCATGATCATAATTTACTTTCTATGACTATTTACGTAGGCTTGTTGTAATTTGTATTGCTAAATTAATATTTTTTTTAAGTGAAACACGTTAAATTTTTAAGTTAATAAAATTAATTTTTAATTAAAAAATTTAAAAACGGTTCGGTTCGATTTTGTGCGATTTCTAAAAATCAAAACCTAAACAAAACCATTTTAAAACGATTTGGTTCGATTTGAGGAAAAAGAAACCACGGATTCACGTGAACCCGAACCAACGGTTTCGATTCGGTTTGCGATTTCGCGATTTTTTTTGTAGCCCTAAGTCTAGTAGTGATACACGTTATTACCATATTAACGTTAATATTAAGAGATGAATTCTACATCGATTAAATATTGAGATATAGGCCAACATATAAGTGTTTTCACTATTCATCTTAATAAAATTGACCTCCCAAGATAAAATTCTAAATTTTAACATGATATCAAAGCTCGTTAAGTTCAAACGAACAATCTGATCCGACTAAGTCTTAAAAAATAGGCACATGAATTTCAAAATTGATCTGCTCAAACAAATCATCATCTTGCGAAAATATGTTAAGGGATAAATCTCACATTAACAAAATATCAAAATATAAATCAACATATAAAAACACTGACTAGGGATCCATCATTAAAAAACTGAAAAACTTACACTAGTAGAAAGAATAGATCAAGCTTTCCATTCAACAGTACATTACAGTTGTTGTCAGGAAATAAAGTTAGTCAAATTCCTACTTAACTGGAGAGCTGGAGAACCTTCTTGTTTGAATGGTACAAGCAAATAAAATAAATACAAGACATTTCGAACAAAAGACGAAAAGAAATTACTTGAACAGAACTGCAACAAACTCGCATTTCCCGATTAGTAGCAACTATCTGCAGCTAGAATTGAAAGGCTAGAAAAGCACGTCAGAGAGCAAGAAATGGACATTGCTTCCGTGCGTGCTCAGGTATCAACTTCTCAAGCAACTCGACTGGCACGCCCTTGAGCTCTAATAAACATTAGCAGAAGAAACAATAAAGAGAAGATCGCTACAAGAGACATTTAAAAAAACAGAAGAACAAAGTAGCAAGAATGAGTGCTTAATGCTTGCCATGTGGTTTGAAATTGAACAATGGAGGAAGAAAACGTCCATTTGGTAGGCGAACATTTGGATCGCGCAACCCATCAAAGAAAGGGTGTATCAATGCCTCCAGCTTCATTGGAATAAGCAAAACCATAAATGAGAAATACTAATTATGAAAATCCAATGACATCAATGTTACATTCATATAATCAGCTGAAATGCCCTAGCTAGCTGCCTATATACCCGCCAGACGCATATATGCAAAAGCAAACAGCAGTTTTTCGTTTCTTTTTTCTCCTGAGTAGGGTAAGGAGTACTGTAGATCTTAGTCTCTTTACATTAGATATACAGTAGAGGAAAATTCTGCCAGTGCCACTAAGAAATAACCATAGAATAAATGGCACAAAAAGACCTTGACTGGTTCTATAAGAAGCTAACTGTGTTAAATGGTGTCTTTCAGGGTTGGGACTTTGAAATTACTATAAAATCAACAGTATGAGAAACCCCAGACTCGCATGATATGATGTTAAAGCAGCTTAACCATTGATACGCTGCCTTACAAGGATTTGGAGAAAATGGAAGAAATACTATGAAAATTGGAAATAGAGTTTTTCTACTATATAGTTCGTCAAAGTTTCTGATACTCACTGCTGTGCATCGTAAATTTGGAGAATATTGCAGTAGCCTTGATACAAGATCCACAGCTTCTACAGGCATGTGCTTGTGGAATATCTGAAGATGATGATATTGTCAAATTAAACAAAGCAAAATGATGACCACATCAAAGCAAGGAACATAGAATAATATCCTTGGTACCTTGTGCCATGGATGCGGTTTAATTTGAGGGAATTTAAACTCAGAGTAGTTGGGGTTCATACACTTGATCTCCTCCCTTGTTGGGGTGCCCAAGACCTACGTGGAAATAAGCACTTCTAAAGTGAGCTGATTGGATGGAATGCATTAACCATAGGGCACTGGCAAAATATAATAGTATGAATTAAGTTTTAAGAAAAATTGAAGGATTCATCTAATCGCAATTACCTTAATTATTTCAACAAGCTGGTCCACTCCACTCTCACCAGGAAAGAGGGGCTGAAATTCCCAAGGAAATTCTCTCTTCAGTACATGGTCATAATAACTTTCCTAAATATTAAAGGATTTTAAAATACATAAGTTATATTACCTGTCCTAGCAGTAATTCAGCCAAAACACATCCGGCAGACCAGATATCTATGGCAGTAGTGTACTCTGTGGCGCCGAATATGAGCTCAGGAGCCCGATAGTACCTAGAGCATATATAAGAAATGTTTGGCTCTCCTTTTACCTATAAATTAAGCCATATAGTCAAACAACATCAGGAAAAATAAAATGAAAAGCAAACAATATGCTGAACAGTTAAAAAGATGACACTTACCAGTACTTTAGCACTTCCAAAGTCACATAGTTTCACCTGGTGAGTATGTGGATTAACCTGTAAGTCACATGAGAAACATGGCAATTAACACGCGTGAAATCATGCAAAGATGGACGGCTGAATATTGCACATCATTACAGTTTTTGCCAACACGTGTGTGCTTCATATGCCTACCAATAGATTTTGAGGTTTGATGTCCCTGTGGCATACTCCAATACTGCCATGAATATAAGCCAGTGCTCTGAAAATCTGCTGATAAAGAGGAACTCACAAGTCACAACTAAGAAAGAGACTCATTTAGAGAAAATAAGATAATCAGAATTATAAATTTAACACAGAAAGTGGTAAATCAAAATTCAACGGTGAAACTGAAAAACAAAAGTGATACAAGTAAAACGTGCCTGATAAGCATAAAGTTTCACATATATCATAGGCATCCTTTGACTCATCTTGCTATAATGTCTAATCACCCGATGAATAGTTTCAGGAACATATTCCAATACCAAGTTAAGGTAAAGCCCATCCTTTTTAGTAGTTGAAAAGAAACAATGCTTCAAAGACACCACATTAGGGTGGTCTAGAATACGCATGGTTTGCAACTCACGGTTCTTGTATCTCTTATCTTGAAGAACCTTTTTTATTGCAACAGTTTCACCTGTCTCCAGACACTTTGCCTGCATGAGCATACCCATAGAAATGTCAATATTTAGCTCACAAAAGCCATAAATTATTCAAGCAGAAATCAGTAGTAATCTTTTACTGAAACAACAAAACTTTGTACAAAGATATCAGCGGCTACCTGAAAAACTACTCCAAAAGATCCCTGTCCCACTACACGTTCAGCCATGTAGCTGATAGTCTAAAATAGAAATGGTGAAATTTTGTCAGAATAGAAGAACAAGTCTACCAAACCAAGACAAGAATAGGATGCCAAATATCACCTGCTTTGGTTGGCCATCGTTACCACCAATAGTTGTAACGATTATATGACCATTTTCTGTTCCATTACCATCTACAACAGCTGGTTCCATGTCCTATCACAAAATAATAATAGGAATCATGACCATCTGATCTGACGCAAGATTGCAACGAAATAGTGATAAACAAGTAAAGATCGAAGTATCTACCTTGTCATCCCTAATTTTCATGTCATTTATCTTGCTTGGCAGCCTATCAAGACCAATTGTATTTTTACTAGATTCCCCAACACCAGAAGATGGAACAACACCTACAGAAGCCATTCTGATCTTAACACACAAATCAAAGCACGTTTCCTACCAGGCTTATCACAACGAGTCAAGAAGAACCAAGAAACCACCTGCGGCAAAACGCTTGTTAGTTTATGGAACCTTTGAAGTTACAAATGCTCAAATTATTTAGGACTAGTGATTGTCATTATTAAGAATAGTAAAAACTATGGCACAATTCCCATTATAATCGGAAAATAGAATCAAGAAGAATATAGAAAGGCTTAGTATGGAATTAAGGTTGAGTGAGGATCATCAGGAGGAAGAGGTAAAAGATTGGTTTTTGTGACTTTCTCAGAAAACAAGATAAAGCGACAAATCCTTTCCCTCAAAGTGAAACAGGACACCAAAGCGTGAACAGAAGGGAAGGCCAAGAAGAAATGGGCAACAACGAGAGACAGGATGAGGTGTCATGGAAGTCCCTAAGGTTCAACAAATGAATGAAGCTAAGATCATAACTTGAGAGAGACATAAAAGCACATTAATGTCTTCAAATCTGTCATAAAAGCACAGATAGGTGAGGCAGTTGAGTATGGTATCGTCTACCAACAGATAGGTTTAATAAAAATTGACCCAGAACAACTACATTTCTTTTGATATTGGCACTGCTTCATACAAGCTCAGTGAAGATAATTACCATCCAATTCTAAAATCAGTAACACTTGGAAACAACTAAATGCCAACTGACCGCCAAAAGAAAAGAAGAAATTAGGTAAAGAATTTCTCTTTTATTTTATTTTATTTATTTATTTATTTTTATTGTTTGTCGTGGATCAATTAAAGAAACAAATCCCTAACAAACTTATTTTATTAGATTGATGGTCGACTCATCTTGGAGTGACGAGAAGAAGACTGAATTTTAAGATAGTGCGAGACGGATTGCAGAACGGCAGCCTTCAAAACTGAAGTTCAAGATAGCAAAATTTTTAAAACTTCTAATTCATAATTATTTAGCTAAGAAGAAAAATAATTTTAAAAAAAGAAAAGAAAAAACCAGCCTTATTAAGTCCGAGTCAAGAATACAGTAAAATTTTCCAGGTTGGTACTAAATAAACCCGTTATTAATTATGAAGACCATCGCATGATGAGATCTGGGAAGCGATCAATATCATTTATAGTCGACTACAAGGGGGAAACAGTTCATTAAAAAGAGAAATGCAAGACTAGTCAAACAATCAAATTCCACAAACCCTAAAAAGAAAAACTAAAATAGAATGACGCCACCAGAACTGCGAATCTAACAAATGCAAATTCAAAAACAGCAAGAAGTAAAAAAGGCATAAGATAATGTACCGATCAGTTCGAGAATTAAAGCAACAAACTGCTCCGACTGTAAAACTTGACCTGTACAACTTCAATCGCAAACATGAACTAGACCCGAGCTCTCAAAACCCTGATAGATGAATCAATAAATCTTCGATTCTCGGCTAGAATGTTCAAAGAAAATTCCAAGCCCAGCAAGATACAAGTTAAAGTTAGGCAACAATTCCTCTTATTTTTATACTATTGGTATATTGGTATTTGATAACAATCCAATCACAAAAAGGAGGAAACTAAATTTTATATTGCAATGTTCTTAGAAATTCCCACCTTTTTTGAGTCATGAATCATTACAAGTCGTTAGTCTATGCTTTTTGACCGTTCAACATCTGCTTTCTGTACTTTTTCTACCTAGACTAGATGTTTTTGAAAACTCGAATTGACTGTTTAAATAGAGTAATGTTATTTAGATCCCGTTTGTTTTTTATTAACGTAAAAATGAGAATGAAAAATATAATCGTTACGAATTCTACACAAAAGATAGAAATTCAAAAATATTGACTTAATATGATGAATAACGATCATATTTTTCATTTTAATGACCAAATAATGAAAAACAAATAGGGGCTTAGTGCTTGTTTGGTAAGAATTTTGATAATTGATTTTTTGACCGTTAAAGATAAAGTTGGTTCTACCTGTGAGAGAAGAATTCAAAAATGACGGTTGTAATAGTGAAATAGCAGTCAAAAAAATAATTTTAATTTGATTAAAAATTATACCAAACAAGCTTTTAATTCTGTCGGGGTTGCAATTTTAATCTAGATGACGTTAATATGACATTAAATTTACCTTTCATTTAACTAATCATCTAGTGCTATCTAAAATGGAGTGGGAATACGTAACATTATTCTTTTGAATAATTTATATTTGAATTAATTTCACGAATGTGCTATTAAGCTTCTGTTTGGTAGCAATTTTCACCCCTAAAAAATTAATTTTTTGATTGTTTTTCCACTATTCTAGTCGTTATTTATTACTTCACTAATAGATGAGATCCACTTTTCTCTTCAATAGTTAAAAAATTAATTCTCATAATCACTACCGAACAAATATTAAAAAAAATTTGCGATCTATTTAGATATTGAACCTAAATAATGATACATAATAGGTCATCCATTTAGCAACATCTACTTAAAACTCGATGACAGCCCATTAAATCTTGTGGCAATTAATTAATTCAATGAAAGCGGAGACAAAGTCAGGATAAATACGTTATTTCTATGACAAAGTGCAAATACAACGTGACGGAGTTAGAACAAAAAAAATTAGGGAAAAAAATGCATTATGACAAATCCTATAATACACTGAGCCAAGGTACAATAATCCCAAGTAATATATTAGGACAAATAGCACAATTATGAATATAAACCTGGCCGAGTCACGAACGCTCGAACGAGCCAACACATGTTCGACGAGTTGAGCTTACGAGTTTTATGGGCTGACAAGCCCGTTAAAGTCAGTTAATTTGACGTCTTAACATTTACATATACTTTAAAATTATAAAAAGAATTCATTATCTAATAATATTTAGTCCATGTTTGGTGCGTATTAAAATTTGGATTAAAATATAAGTTAGAATCAATTATTAAATTTTAACAGCCACATATTTCATTAATTTTCGATAAAATTTACTAAAAATCTTATTTATTATTATTTTTTTGATATTCAGGTATCCCAACTTACACCAAACTAAATCCTGGACCTACAAGACCCTTGCCCCTAGAATCTTGGAGGGGATAAATCGCGGGTTATGCCTCAACTAGATCACAGGTTCCCCCCATTACCTGTACACTTCTGTGCACAAGAGACTCTCCTCCACAGTGATTGCTCCATACCAAATTTTTTGGCTGCAGGTTCTCACCAGGAATCGAACTCTCCACCCTGTCGCTGGAAGCAAGACAATGTTGATTGATCCACCAGTTGAGCTGTGCCCCGGTAAAACTCTACTGAACTTAAACTTAGCCCCGTTTGGCTCCCATTTTTTGAAATTAAAATGGGAGAAATAGTGTTTTTTTTTTTTTTGAAAAATGAGTGGTTATAAAAAAGAAAATTTTTCGATTTACATGTAATATTATTTTATGAAAGATTGTGTGATTAAAAATATGATAATAAAAAATAAAATAAAATTTAATAGAGACCAAACATGACTTAATATTTACTCCCGGCAACCATCATAGATTCATAAGAATCATTCGACACTTGCATTGTAGAACTGAGGAATACCTCCCCAACTCAACCGTTGAATCAATCAAATCTGATGATACAAGATATTTAATGAGACCTGATGGTCCACTCCAATTGTAATTAATTAGCGCTGTTTGAGTCACATTAATTTGAACAAACGTATTATGAAATATTAATTGTTGAATAATGTATAGTTAAAAAAGAATAAATTTTTTATTTATTTATGCGTAATATTATTTTAACGATGAATGTAGTACGGTACAAAAAAGAATGTAAAAGTAAAAGCTCACAAACATGGTCAAATGAGACCGATTTCTATTCTTCTCTGACCATTTCTATTTTGAATTCTTCTCATGACCAGACTATGTTGACCTTATGACCAACGTATAATACTCAATTGTAGACACACCAGAACCTAATAATTCAATAATCAAAGGCAAAATTGTTTAAAGTTCTATTTATTTATTTTTAACTTGTTTACCAAATGGCAACCCTGAAAATCAGCAAGAATCAAATCTTGAAATATGACTATATATAAGCATTATTTCCAATAATTTGAACCTCTCACGAAATCTAAGAAATTAGGATTTCTAATTTCGCTACCAAAGATTGTACTACACAAAGAAAAATCACGATTTCACTTCTTTTCTATGAGAGACAACAAGACAAAGTTAACTGATAATTGCACGATTAATTAATTCGATGTTCTTTACTCCCCGAGCCGCGGTATTGTTTCAAGTAAAGTAAATGCCAAATTGAATTCAATAGCTATTTTTTACTCGCCTAATGCCTTATTTTCAAGTTCACCACCCGTGTTTAGGTAAAGTGGTATCAAAATGTAACTCAAGTGTCGTGTTAATGGGAAGATATAAGTTAATTTCATCCAATATCCATCGTATTTTTTGCAAGTAAACATTGTAGCCCACGTATCTCCATGCTTAATTAATTAATCCAAATGTTACTTTCTCAAATCAAATTCAAAATGAGATTGTTACTTTATCAGACTTACGGGTTTGGATGCAAGTTGTAATTTGTATGATGAGAAACCCACAAACCTACTGAGTAGACACGTTTTCAGATTGGACAGTTTACATGAGAAGAGAATAGAGGATAGTTATGGGTGAATAATGGGCAAACAATAGAATAAATTAATGGTGATACACTTATAATTATTATATACTTGTAGGGCACATTTCGAGATAACTTATGCTAAATGTACATAACAACTTACGTAATAATTTACCAATCGATAATGTGAAAAGATTTAATTGGATCAAAATCTCATCAATCACATAACCTTCCCACTTATATTTTGACACCTCATCATTATGTAAAATATTATGTTAGGCCCCATTTGATTCCTATTTTTCTCAAAATGCATTTTTTTCTCTTCTTTTCAACCATATATTATTCATTAAAATAATATTATATGTAAATCAAAAACATTTTATCCACATATTTCCCATCAATATATTATTCTAAAATTCATTTTTCCTTAAAAATAGGTGTCAAACACCCTCTAAATAGTTATTTATAAGAAGCATTTTCCTAAAAATAAAAAAAAAGGTTAAAATTTTAAAAAAATGCTAAGTGCATAGATTTTTATTCACAGAAATTTTACAGAGTAGCATATGAGTGGTTCAATTTTTATATTTTTTTTTATTGCCATCTTTTGCCTAGATTTTGCCAAGTAGTCCACCTGTATGAATTCTGAGAACTCGATTTTATACGTGTAGCAAAGTTCAAAATTTTATTATTTATATTAAAACATTGTTTCTTTCCATCCCGTGTGGATGGTCACTTCAACACAATACCCACACTTTACGGAGCGTAATACGCACGCTGACAGTAACATTAGGAATAATTAGCAGATAACGTCACTACCTTTAATCACCACCCCCAATCCCGTTCTTATTCCCAAACCGTAAACCAAAGCAAAAAATCACCATCACCACCACGGATGGCAAAACTCAAAACAATCCGTTACCTTCTCGCCCACATTCGTGGTTTCATTTGATTCCAAGCAAAATCAGCTGTTACTTTATATCAACTTAGCTCTCCCTACATATGAAGAAAAACCAGATTTGAGTAAAGGATTCTCCATATGTGCATCTGTTGAAGGTATCAAGTAAACACGTGCAATATAATTATTTTTAACCGTTAATTACTCCAGCGTACTGTTATAAACCTTCATTTTGCAATTTCACAAATTTGCCATTGTTAAGTAGCTCTGATAAATGAACCAAACTTTGGTTCAAATCACGATACATTTTACCATATAAATATTTATAATATTTGAATTTATAAAACATTTCATCCTGGGACATGCCAGAGAAGAAGCGGATTGATGGAAAATTACATTCCACGAGCAACTTATTAAGCTCCGCTGCTCTGTTCACGCTCTTGACAAAGATAACGTCTTGATTAAAGTCCAGTGCATCCAACAAGTCATTTAGCTACCAATTCTTCTACAGCTTGCTCAATTTTATATTTGTCGGTAAATTGAGGGAGAAGGTAAGGGATTGTTTCTGGGTTTTGCCATCTGTAGTGCTAGCAGTACTGGTGGTTTGTGGTGGTGACTTTGTTAGGTGGTAGTCATTTTTGCTTTGATTTGCACTTTAGGGGTAAGGATGGGTTGAGTGGAGGGGAATGAGGAAGAAGATGATGATTGTCCTTTTCATTTTCTTCTTCTTTTTATTTTTGATTTTTTAATAATTTATCTGGGCCGTTTGTATTTTTGTAAAACATTAGTCTCATGCTCGTGCATTGTGTTTTTTCTTAAGGTAATATTAGTGTATGACAAATTGAAAAATGTATGGTCCTACTTTTGAAATGGAACAGGAGATATCCATAATAAAACAATGTTAACCTTACAACATAAATTCTAAAGAAGGATTAATACTTTGGTCATGAGAAGTGAAAAAAATTAATTCAATACTTAGCAAACCATTGGAAAATTAGAAAAGGGAAAAAGGATATCATAAGGACTGTGACACTGCATATTAATTAATTAACTAATTATTTTAATTTTTTAGAACATGAAATGGTTTTTGAAGTAGACAAAAGAATGGTGAAATTTAACCTTACCAAATAGACAAGGAGTCCAATACAATTTCAGGATTGGGAAACAAACCAGCAATATGAATTAAATCTGAAAGTACCGAGTCTTCAGGCAGAGCATAATCTTTTCCTTTGAATCTCCAATGAGTACTTGTGTTTTTGTTTCAACCTGATTACAAAAGCATCAAAATTCCTGATAAAAAATAGGAAAAGATTATTATAAAAGATGCACAATATCATGGAAAAAACTGCATAACACTTTCTTATGAAAAGTACAAAATTAAGCACTTAAATTCTACACAAAATGCAGTCAAACAGAGAGAAGAATATCTTTTGATATTTAAAAAAACTTAGCAATGGAATCAGATTTTTATATCTTCAAAACACTGAAGACGGAGGAAAAATAAGTCACCTTACAGATGACCCGGCCATTCACAGAAATGAGGCCCAAGCGAATGCTGGACTGAATTCTAGCTCTACTAACACCATTAAGACTAAATTCTTCGAATATCGTTGTCCGTTTTTCAAAGAGAGCAGGTTTAGGAAATCAGTTTCAAACATATGAACATATACACAATTACACTTAAAAGGCACCAAATTGTAGGAATAAACCCATCGTGTCAAAATTATCAGAAAAAACATAATATCCTAAAATTCGAAGAAATTGAAAAAATATGGGTTAAAAATTTATTAGATTACAGAAAAAGATTAAGCAGGTGTGGCCATCACGAAGAAAAACGTCGGCTTCGATCGCTTGCTTACCATTGACGATTTGGCCAAAAAAATGGGAGAAGCGATGTGGAATGTGATTGTGGCGTGAGAGAAAGAGAGAGATTGAAGATATTAGGTTTAGGTCTTATGTCTTGTATAGTTGCGTGATGAGAAAAATAAAAACGAAAAAAAATTCTCCGAGAAGCGAGAAAAGGAAAAAAATAAAAAAAATAAAAAACGCAAATTTTTTTTTGCTCCGTGCACGGAGCCTAATGTAAGATTTACTGTTCATTTTTGTCATATTGGTTTTCACATTAAACTGATTTTGAAACTGTTTGATCCTTTGAATCTGACACACAATATCTTTCTCCATTTACTCACGCTATCAACTATAAATCATATTCTATAATTTTATCAGTAATAATATTTTGTCACACTATAACTTTTTGTAATTGGTAAAGTAGAAACGACGTCGTTTTCTATGTTACCTGGAACTTACATGCTTTAAATCTAACATAGAGTACTCTTTTTCCATTTTATCACGCTACAACTATTGACAATATTCTATAATTTTATTAGTAATAATATTTTTTAAATAAAATTTATTCTTTATTTCTAAATTGTAGAAAGTTACTTATAACTAGAAAGATCAATTCAAGTTATTTAAAAGTAAAACGAATTTATAATTGTAAAAGCTACTTATAAGTAAAAAAATATTAACTTAAAATTTTTTAAGTATAGATATTTAGATATGTTTAGTTTTTTAAATTAAATATTAATAAAAAGATTACACTATTTAGAATGTAAAAAGTTACTTATAAAAAATTTATAATTGTAAAAGCTACTTATAGGTAAAAAAATATTAATCGCTCATTTTCTTATAATTGCAAAAGCTACTTATAAGTAAAAAATATTAATTTAAAATTTTTTAAATATAAATATTTAGATATATTTAATTTTTTAAATTAAATATTAATAAAAAGATGACACTATTTAAAATGTAAAAAGTTACTTATAAGGTAAAAAAATCACTTCAAGTTATTTAAAAGTAATAAAAAACTTATAATTGTAAAAGCTACTTATAGATAAAAAAAAATATTAACTTCAACATTTTTAAATAAACATTTAGATATATTTAATTTTTTAAATTAAATATTAATAAAAGAATTACTATATATATATAAAAAAACATATTTGCATACAAATGGAGTGTTAACACTTCGTGCACGGAATGGAAATATGTTTTTTTTCTTAAATTTTATCTATAGTAATTTTTTTTATCAACATTTAATTTTAAAAAATAAATATATGTAAATATTTATTTAAAAATGTTGAAGTTAATACTTTTTTATCTATAAGTTGCTTTTACAATTATAAATTTTTTTTATTACTTTTAAATAACTTGAAGTTATTTTTTTCTTATAAATTTAACTTTTTACATTCTAGATAGTGTAATCTTTTTATTAATATTTTTAAATTAAATATATCTAAATATTTATACTTAAAAAATTTTAAATTAATATTTTTTACTTATAAGTAATTTTTGCAATTATAAGAGAAAGATGGATTAATATTTTTTTTTATCTATAAGTAGCTTTTACAATTATAAGTTTTTTTATTACTTTTAGATAATTTGAAGTGATTTTTTTTTTTATAAAAAACATTTTACATTCTAGATAGAATAATCTTTTTATTAATATTTTTAAATTAAATATATCAAAATATTTATACTTAAAAAAATTTTTAAATTAATATTTTTTTACTTATAAGTAGCTTTTGCAATTATAAGAGAAATAGTGATTAATATTTTTTTTACCCATAAGTAGCTTTTACAATTATAAGTTTTTTATTACTTTTAAATAACTTGAAGTGCTTTTTTACTTCTAACTTTTTACATTCTAGATAGTGTAATCTTTTTTTTACTATTTAATTTTAAAAACTAATATATTTAAATATTGATACTTAAAAAATTTTAAGGTGATATTTTTTACTTATAAGTAACTTTTGCAATTATAAGTCCGTTTTACTTTTAAATAATTTGAAATGATCTTTTTAGTTAGAAGTAACTTTTTACATTTTAGATTTAGAAATAAAGAATAACTTTTATGTAAAAAATTATTTTAAAAAATATTATTACTAACAAAATTATAAGATATGATCGATAGTTGATAACATGAAAAAATGGAGAAAGAGTACTCTGTTCCAGATTCAAAGCATGTAAGCTACAGGTAAAATAGAAAACGATGTCGTTTCTGCTACAACAATTAAAAAAAAAACTACAGTATGACAAAATATTATTTAAGAGAATATTACTATTAATAAAATTATAGGATATAGTTGATAGTGTGAGAAAATAGAGAAAGTTATTTTGTGTCAAATTCAAATGACCGAACCAATCTCAAACTAGTTCAATGTGAAAATCAATGTGATAAAAATGAAAAGTAAATATCATATCCTCTCTTTTAAGGTAAAGAGGAATTTAGACATATTTAATTTTTTCAAATTAAATATTTATTAATAAAAAAATTACTATTAAAAAAAATATTGTCAGTCTGTGCACGGAGTAAAATCACTCCGCGCATAGAGTGGAATCACTCATTGCACAAAGTGATAGAAGGAGAATTCTCTCCTTTTGATAAGTCAAAAAGAGAGAACTTTCATTTTGAAAGGAGAGACTATTTCTCCATGGTTGGAGAGAATCCATGGAGGATATATATATATATATATATAAATTTAATTTGTTCAATTTTAATTAGTCAAATAATATTTACATATCATTTATTTAATTTTTTTTAACTTTCTTTTATTTTATTTGTTTAATTTAGTTTAACAAAATAATCTTTATACATTCTTTATGATAGAATGACATTCGTTAAATTTGAATTAAATAATATTTATTTTTTAAAATCATTTTAATTTAATTTAAAAACCTTATAATATATTTTTCTATTTTTGTCTACAATATATATTTAATTTCGTTTCTTTATTATATAATATATAGATAGTATTGTATTGGCTTTAATCAAGTGAACTAGTGTATGAAAATGGAGAAATATTTTAGTGGGGGTAATATCGCAGTAAAACGGCGTGTGAAAATGGTGAAATGACGTGTGAAAATAATGCTACAGTGTGATTGAATAGAGTAATTTAGTGTTGCCAAAGCAATTTCAAACCAGTTTCATGTTAAAACTTATGTGACAAAAATGAACAGTAAATCTCATATTTTCTTTTTTAAGATAAGGAGGGATTTGAAACATAGTTGCAGTTAGTCTTTTATTTTTCTTTTCTCTACTTTTTGTTTCATTTGTCATTTCATAGCTTTTCATTGAGAAATTGAATAGAAATGGATGAAAATAATGTTTTCCACAATCAAATGCGTAGTTATGAGTGAAAATATCAAAAAAATTGAAATATATGGACATTTTTCACAATAATAATAAAATATAGGGACATTATGTTCTAATTACCCTAAAGGATAGATGGGTAACTAGGTAAGGCAAAAGGAAGCGGTACTAGTTAAACGTGTTACAAGTCACGGCACCTACACAAATTCCAAATCTAGCAAAAATATTATATATGGACTTGATATACTATTATTATTAATAATATTATTCTAAGTCGCTAATTATAGCAGTCACTCTATATGACATACATATTAGATGCATAAATTAATAAACATTACTACATTAATACATCAAATAATCATCTGTCATGTGTATGTTATATAAAATGATCGTTTTAGTGAGTGATTACAAATAATATTATTTTATTATTATACTTCCATTCCACGTGGAGCCACGTCAGATTGGGCACTTCATCAAAGATCCATAACACCAACACAAAACCCAAGATTTCATGGCAGCATGGCTAATATAAGTAGACACATAGTTCATTTTGGACTTTAGAACGGGGCTTTTAGTTGAATCCTAAGGGTTGACCTTTTTTCGTAATGACGAGAATCAATTTTCTCGAAATCTTGTTCTACCTCATTCATTCATAATGCCTGCTTCGTAAGAGTCTATGCTATTTCACTTCTTACGAATTTTTTTCGTGTCCCCAACAATTCAAGTCCAAGACATTTATTAAGACTTGAGGGGTATTTAAATTGAATGTTAGTAACAACTGAAATGATTTACATAGCCTCCTTACAACCCACGTCTCATTTTAAAATAATGTGGTTGTTGAGAATGGATTGTTGGTGATTATATTGTTGGCACTCCTTGTTTAGAAGAAAATATTATTAATTTTCCACAAAATTTATGTCCTTCACATTTTCTTAGCCTCATAGTGCACCTAGGTTCTTATTGTTAGGCTAGTCTTCGGCTTCATCTTTGAGTGGTTTATGGGTAATCTCATGTATTTTTGAAGGGCTATTTTTTCTGCTTATGGGATGTGTCATTCAAGTCTTGTGATGGTCAAGGTGAATAACGATTTTTTGGCACCAACTTCTAGTTCTTGGTTGGCCTAACATGAAACATGTAAATACAATTTTGAAGTACCATTTAAATCTTGAAAATTATGATGTACTCGTATCAATTTAATATTCAAACTCAAACTCAATTTGATTTTGACTACTCCATATTGAGTTTGATGGGATGCTGAAGATATAAAAAGATAAATTTTCATGACAGTTTTTTCAATTGTGTGGGATTATTATTATTATTTTTTAATAATTGAATGTGTAATTATCACAATTTTTTTTTATTTCAGAGTTACTTATAATTCTATAAATAAAATCTTCTACGTTGCAATACTGACACAAGTTTATTATAATTCACTTATAGAGTTGATATCTATTATCCAATTTGTTGTCAATTCAATTACAAATTGACATATCATAGAAAATTAAAATTGATGACAACTTTAATTTTTTTTCATGACGTGTCAATTTGTGATTGGATTGACAGTAAATTAAATAGCAAAAATTCAACTCCAATTTGGTATTCTATCAATGGAACTCGATCAAACAAAGGTGACAAGAACTGCACTACAATTATATTGATGCACCCAGGCAAAAGGAACTAGCGTACAAGTTGATATTTCCGTCGAACAAGTATATATTAGCCATCAAATGCACAGTGGTTCAATCTACGTCCAAAGAATGGCTGACAATTTGTGTGTTTTCAGGTTTCTAAAAAGGTTTGGATTTTGGGGTTTGTCACTATCAGCCTTTTAATGTTAAAAAGTACAAAAATAAATCAATGACAAGATTAACTAAAAAAATGCGAATTCATTATTCTACCTAGTTAAGCTATGCCCCCGTTTGTCTCTTTTAATTTTGAGACTTATTTTAAAGGACAATGCTACATTAACAAACTCATCTACAAAATGTTTGACAAACTCGACAAGTGACGGCTCCCTATAGGAGGAGTGACTGTCCCACAGCCACCCCTCCAATAGGGAGCCACTACTTGTCGAGTTTGTCAAATATTTTGTACAATATTTTTTACACATATCTTTATCCTATTTTAAATCATTTATTTATATAACAAAATATTTTATACGTACGTACAAAAAATTCCCTACTTTTAACCTCGCTTCATCCAAAAATCACCATTCAAAAATCCTATAATGAGCATCAAATAGTAGCCATATTACTTATTGGGCTAACTTCAACAATAATGATTAAGGTTTCCACCAAATATCAAGTTGATCATATAAACAAATAAAAGTATTTCATAACTCATTCAGTCTCAAAAGGTTGCAATGATTTCATCACTAGTCGGTTAAATGATTGAAGTGATTCTCAATGTAGTCATTATGTTTTCCATCAAAATTGAAAGATGTATAAATTTGAGATATGCTTTAATTTGTGAATGATTGTGATCGATGCCGGGTGGAGGCACGCATCGGGCTCTTGCTTTATCTTCTTTCTGACTTTACCAGTATTTCAATATCAAATACCATCAAGTAATTTATTTTGAATTGTTTTTATTAAAATTATGTTTCTGTATGGGCTCCATCTTAATTTTAATATATGTTTTTTCTTTATTTTTAATCACACATTTTTTAATAAAATAATATTACACATAAATCCAATTTTTCCCCCTTTTTTATAAATGTGTAAATATTTAATCGTTTCTATGTTTGGCTCATAATTTTTAACCCTCGTTTGGCCCCCATTTTTTGAAATTAAAATGGGTGAAATAGTTTTTTTTGGGAAAAATGAATGGTTGAAAAAGAAGAAAATTTTTTCGATTTACAAGTAATATTATTTTATGAAAAATTGTGTGGTAGAAAGTAAGAGACTAGGTATTAATAAACATCTTGATTAAAAAATATTTTTAATCAAATCACTTTTTATTTACACATTTCCCAAATCAGTACTGTTTACTTCATCCACCTATTTATAAATGAAAAGTACTTGTTGTACACCAACGTTTATATAGATTGATGAGGTATCATAAAAAGTGTGAGAATTTTTTTCATTAGGTTAATGAGATTTTGACCCTCATATTATTTGTTGATAAATTAACTTTAAAATTTTGATGTACATGCGGATTAAATCTTCAATGGGGCAGGGTGCCACCTCGACGGGTGGCCCACATACTTTGGGGGTGTGTGATGGGCCACCCGCTGAGGTGGCGCACCCTAATAGGACGGTCACATCGTCATGTGGTGTGACCGCCCCATTGAAATTTCTCTCGTACATGCGGGCCGTAGTACAACCAATTTATAAATACTTCGATTCATGCCCACAATCTGAATTGACTAATAGGTATTTAAAGTCAGTAGGTCTATATATTAAGAAATCGCTTTCACGCATCGATTGACCCACCCAAATTTACCCATCGGAAACATCCACATGTCCATAACTGAAACCTTTAGACTTCGTATCAACCGATTTATGTGTGAATCGAAAAATTCAATTAGATTTGAGTAACTCACACCAATTCATTCACACCGACTACTTTAAAAGTGTTACCACCGGTTCATTGTCTCCCTTCACATGGTAATGTAAAATAGAGATTTACATTTTCAAAGTAATCGAAACATTCTCCCGTAAGATGCAAAGGAGATACAAATTGCATTTTGCGGCAAAAATGTCATTTTTGAGTTCGTTGGATTAGAATTTAAATTTAAATCGATCCGAATATAAATTAGGATGAAAAAATGAATATGCTCCTATATAATAGAAATTCAACCCTCTTGTTCTAAATCTTTGATCGTTATTTTCTCGATTCCACTTTCATAGAAATCCCAAGAAAGTCTCAGAAGCATATTACTCAAGAAAAAGACCTCAAATATTTACTTCCATCACAAATCTTGTTTAAAGTCGAGATTCTTGGTTTTGTTTTGTTTTCCAAGATAATCTTGAAGCGCGTTAGTTGATTTTGAGTGTGATGATCTGAAAAAAATGGGAGCTGAAGCTGCAGTTGTCATTCAAAAGAGTGTTCCTGTCTTGCATGTGCCGTGCTCTGAAGTAGTAAAAGCTTTAATAGAACTAGTTCTTGTTTTTCTACTTTGTTTCTGATTTAGATTTTAATTTTTGTTCACAAGTTTTGGTTATGGGTTTTGTATTATTTTCCGCCTTTATAGTTTTCACAAGCTGTTCATAAATTTTCTTTAATTTTTGCATCAAATTGTTTATTAGATCTTGAACTGTGGAATATATGTTTTGATGTATGACGATTAGCTATTATGTTAAGAAAAGTGTTAGATTACATGACCTGAACTGCTTGAACCGTGATTGGAAAAACTAAAATGGAAAATTAAAGATTATAATTAAAGAATAGATTTTTAAAGGCTAAGAAAATGATGCAAAATTTTATGCATCATTATTAGGTAAAAGACGAGTCTTTTTTAATCAATTTCTATTTCTTACAATTTTCCTCTTCCTTATCTGGGTGGAGGGGTGTTTGAGGGGAGAATTAGGTTAGTCTGTATCATCCGCTCTCCTCATTTGAATCTGCAAAGAAAAAAATAATAATAATATGCTTTATTTGATTAATTATATATGCCAGCAGTCACTGTGGGTTGAGGATCAAGTTCGAAATCAATATCTTTATCTGCTTATACCATATAACCCGAAAAATTGAAACCTGTTCTGCACTGAATTTTTTTATTCACAAAGCTTTCTTACATGTATCAACTCTTGCTCCATTAGATTACTGCTTGCTGTGTAAACATTTGTTTTTCCTCATCTAGCTAGTGGTTGTGTTAAGCTTTATATGATCGTGGTTTTAGGTAGTAATGAAAGTCCAATTTTCTTTTCCTGAATTCTCCGGACTTCCGTAATAATTCTCTAGAAAATGAGATTCGATGAGATAGTAATGGTACAAGATCTTGGTCGATGAGCTTCCAATCACTTGCTTATGTGCCTAGACGACCTATAGTATAAGTGACGGTCATGAAGGAAATAACATCCAAATATGCAGGCAACAAGAAACCCTTTTAGTACATGCTTAAGAAACTCTTTCTTGTAATATGTTGAATAATGTGATGAATGCCATTTGTATTGTTCCTCATCAGTTACTAGTTACTCAAACGTACGTAGACATATTTTAAGTTAAAGTCACACCCTATGATCTTTTACTTTTAAGGCAAAACTTTATTTGAAAACAACTTTATCTGTCAGGATGTCAAATTCCCAGAAACATCCGTTCTGCAATGTATTCCCAGCATTCGTTCGGTTAATTTTGCTGATATTGGGCCACGAAGGTACATGGAGGATGAGCACATAAGAATAGATGATCTATCTGCACACTTCTGTTCACTCTTTAGTTCTCCCAAGCCAAGTGCATTCTATGGGGTAAGTGATTTTCTCGTCCTATAGTTGTTTTAGTCCTATATTACAGTGGTCCGATCATTTTCTCATTGGTTCCTTTTTGCATCTTACGGGTGTTTGATGACCATGGAGGGCCTGAGGCAGCAACCTATGTTAGAAAAAATGCAATCAGATTCTTTTTTGAAGATGCTAATTTCCCAGAAACTTCTGAAGTTGATGATGCTTTTCGATTAGATGTTGAAAATTGTCTAAAGAAAGGATTTCTTCTGGCGGACATGGCCTTGGCTGATGACAGTAGTGTGAACACTTCTTCTAGAACAACCGCTTTGACAGTTCTTGTACTTGGAAGGTAAATCTTTGTGCCAGTCATCTCTTAATGCTTTGGAATTTGACAGAAATAAATTGCCTATTGAGTTC
The DNA here is from genome assembly GCF_002742605.1 of Olea europaea var. sylvestris. Taxonomy (NCBI): domain Eukaryota; kingdom Viridiplantae; phylum Streptophyta; class Magnoliopsida; order Lamiales; family Oleaceae; genus Olea; species Olea europaea. The sequence continues at coordinate 13,000,510 of NC_036248.1, read as the reverse complement.
TTGATATCTTGGCCTCTTATACTCTAAGCTTCATATTAGATGGCATTTGGATACCTTCCTTTCATATGCATTTCATAAAATTTTGATTTCTTGAATGAGTGTCATCTCAACATAAGAGCTACAGTGTTCCAAGCTTGTATTTTAGATAACATAATGAGTTTATGAATGAATACGCAACATGCATGGTTGAAGTTCAAAAATTCTTGCTTGAAAAGAATTAATTTCCAAGATCTTCATGGTTGAATCACCTTACTTTTCCGTGCTCCAATGTGCATTTAATTGCACTCATATGGTCATATGGTCTCAATCTCAATCACATTGGAAGGAGAATCTGAATGCTAAATTTTGTGAGTTTTCTAGCCAAAAATATGGTTCTAATCCCTTTGTAGTTTAGATGCATTTTCTTAACGAATTTCTCCATTGCAGACCGTTCATTTCTCTTCTATCTCAATATAACACATGTTGAGAGGTTATATGAAGTTGAGAGAGGTTGACAGAAGTTAAGGATTTGAATACAAGTTCAAATTATTCCTTCCTATCCATATTTAGTATCTTTAGGGTCGGGAGAGCCCACATGGGCAACCCATGACCTGTTTTCCAACAGCTTGAAACTGTAAGTACTGATAATTTCTGGCACGTTAATTGATTTCCTCTGTGTTTCTAGCGTTAAGTTGCCTCGGGGTTCTCCTTGTCCTCTTATTGCAGAGCCAAAATTTCATCAAATTGTTCTACCAGAGAATGATGAATTCCTCATAACGGGGAGCGATGGGATATGGGACGTGAAATCTAGTCAACAAGCAGTTAGCCTCGTGAGTCGTGGACTGAGACGGCATGACGACCCTGAGCAATGTGCCAAGGACATTGTGATGAAGGCCATGCGGCGCAACACTTTTGACAATCTCATAGTCATCATAGTTTGTTTCACTTCCCTCGATCATGCAGAACCATCACCATCACCAGCACGCCAACGAAATCTAAGGTGTTGTGGCCTGTCGGCTGAGGAGGATTCTCCTCTACGGGAACGGTAACCACTGACTTTGTAGTTGACTTTTTATTGGAGATGCCCACTACTTTGAGAAGGCAGGAAGGCTGTTATCTATACATAAGAATTGGTTGGCCGGTGGTGAATTGACTGTAGTATTCCATTTTGAGACAACTGGAATTGTTGTAGCCAATTGTCAAGTTTGAAGGCTCTTGCTTTCATATTCACTCACTATTGATTTGTGTATATATTGACTAAAATGTTTGGTAAATATATTCTTGCTATATCATATTTTAGTTAGCTAGATAAAATTAACATATTACGTGCACGATGTATTGACCCCGGGGTCTAATCCGGCGTGCTAGATGCACCCTTAAAATATAAAGGACCTGTTTGAGAGTGATTTTTTCTCCCAAAAAATTGATTTTTTGACCGTTATTTCATTATTATAGTCGTCAGAGTTGACTTCTTCTTTCACAGATGGACCCCACTTTTCTCCTAACGGTCAAAAAGTCAATTTTCAAAATCATTCACAACCAGGCTCAAAATAAATTAATCAACTTTTTAGAAAAAATTACGGGCGAGCGCTCAAGAGTCAGTGGGGACGAGCAGGCTCAAAAATTTTCAGGCAAGCTAGCTTGTTGTCATGGATCGCAAGGTCATGACTTAAGGTTTGGCATGACACAGGAATGTCATGGCACAAGGTGGGAAAATGAGATAGACTTATGGCAAATAAGGTCTATGCTTCGGCGATATATGGCGATGAGCGTGTCGCCAAATTCAGTGGGGGAGTGAATTACGCCCACGCGGTCGCGTTCGATCCGTCCCGGTAGCGGTCGTAAGATAGCACGGGTAACGCGTTTCTGAAGAACGGAACAGCTTGCGATGGGGGACGCAAGCAAATTCGGCAAAGGATGCAGGCAGACTCGGGCTGGGGATGCAAATAGATGATTTTGGGTCAGAATGCAGGCTGCCTAGATCGTGCAATTTTCCAAGACGTTAATGAGGTTTTTCTAAATCCCGACCCAGCCATTTTGGGAGGTAAAATACATGAACCTGCAGCCGGATATTTTGAGGATGCAAGTGGGCAACTTGCACAACATGTCCACTTGTGTGCCACTTGCAAGCTAAGCGCGAGTTGGCAAAGATATTATGAAGAGTGCAAGCTAAACACGAGTTGGCACGAGTTGGTGACAACTTACAAGGCAAGTTGTAAGACAATCCACTTGAAGACAACTAAGAATGAGTTGGCGACAACTAAGCGCGAGGTGGCGACAATTAAGCGCAAGTTGTAAAGTGGAATGCTTAAGGAGGTTTAAGTTTGCCTATAAATAGAGATGTAGTCTCATTTGTAAATGGGATGGAGTAGCTGTTAGAAAGTGTAGAGAGTGTAGAGAGAAGTGAGTTTATTCATTAGAGAGATTGTAAAGTTTTTCCTTTCATTTATACAAAGAAAGTTTCCCCATCTTTACTTGTTTTCCATATATTACTTACTTCAAAATTCTCTTCTCAACGTGAGTATAATTTAGCCTCATTGGTTAAATTATTTGTGAGCGTGGAAAGGCTGACTTAACGTTTTCTCGTGAGGTGCGAGAATTGTAGAACGTTAAGGCCGCACGGTTTGAGTTTGTTCGGGTATAACGAAACTAGGCCCGTGACAAGTGGTATCAGAGCAAGGTTCATGTGGGTTGAACCAAATTTTCATCTCAGAGGTGAGGTGACGTCTGTGTAAGGTTCACGTGGTGTGGACTACGGAGGCAGTTCAAGGCGAAGGTTTGGTTGTGGTAACCAAGTGCGCTGTGGTAGCCAGATTCGCCGGAGATTCTTGGAAGCTAGATTTGGGTGAGGTGCTCAAATGGCGGAATCTCAAGAAACTGTTGATATTGAGATTGAGGAGAGGGGTTGAGGTACTGCCCAAACTGAAGTAAGGAAGACTAGAGGAAAAAGTAAGGTGAGGGAAACAACAAACATGGAAGCTAAACTTGACCAAATCATCTCAAATATGGGTGATCGGGTCGAATCTCTTGAAAACTCATTCGAGGCATTGGAGGGACACGCCATTGGAAAGCTAGAAACTCTACAAATTAATGTCCAAGAGGTAATGGACACAAAGGCATCGTTGGGGGATGATGTCCAAGCGATGAAAGGTGATGTTCGAGCTGTGGTAGCCGGACAAGCCACGGTGACAAATGATTTTGGTCGTCTCCAAACCAAAGTCATGGATGCCGTTTCCACCATGCATGGCCAAGTTAACCAATTGGCTATGATGATGGAAAGAATGAGCAAGGAGCTTGATCGATACAAGCACTCCACTGTTGGTACAAGCGGAGGTGCCGCTTCAGTTATGGTTACCCCGAGGATTGAATACCCGAAGCCTAAACATTATGATGGGTGACGGGATGCCAAAGATGTGGAAAACTTCCTATGGCAAATGGAAGTCTACTTTGAAGGTGTAAATCTTGTTGATGAAGCCATGAAAGTCCGGACCGCTTCTATGTATCTCTTGGATATTGCGGCGTTGTGGTGGCGTCGTAAGCATGGCGAAATTGCAAGGGGGACTTGCACGGTTGAGACTTGGGATGAGTTCAAAAGGGAAATAAAGAGGCAATTCTACCCGGAGAATGTCGTCTATGAGGCGCGCACGAAATTGAGGAAATTGAAACATACGGGAACAATTTGTGACTATGTCAAAGAGTTCACGACCCTTATGCTTCAAATCCCAAGCATGCCGGAGGATGATATGCTATTCTATTTCCTAGATGGTTGTACAACATGGGTACGACAAGAGTTACAACGTCGTGATATCAAAACCGTAGATGAGGCCATTGCAGTAGCCGAATCCTTGACGGAGTTTGAAGAAAGTTTTGAGACCGAAGCTCAAACTATCAAACCCGCCAAAGGAAATTTTGGGGGTAACAGGGAAGATACAGGGAAAACTATGCAATGGAGTAAGCTGGATTCGAGGCCAAATCCCAAAGTTGATTACAAACTCGTTGGCAACAAACCAACTACTTGGAGTAAGCAGTATGAGGAGAAGAAGATGAGTAATTTTACACCTCGAGGTTGCTTTATTTGCAAAGAACCACATTTCATGAGGGATTGTCCTGAGTTGGGATCATTGGCATCTATTTCCATTTCGGAGAGCAAACCGGAGGCTATGGATAGCCAAGATGAGGATGAAATTCGAATGAATTCATTCCAGCTGTTTAATGCTATGAGTGTTGAAACAGTTTCTGTGGGGATGGAAATACAACAACTGTCAGGGATGCAGTTAATGGAAGTCCTTGAAGATGATAAGGACATGCTCGCGGAGTTGTCGAGGGAACTATCGAAAAAGAAGAAAATTGAGGAAGCATTGTCAGAGAAGTCCGAAATTGGGTGCACGAAGGTTCAAAACTTCGACTTATGTGGGGACATTACAACCAAAGGAGCTGTCCATCCGAGGAACCAAGGCAGAGGTGCTGAGGGTGAATGTTGGTATCGAAGGTGGCATGCAAGAGGTTGCAACGGGAAGAGGGGCAAGGGGCACTGTGGAAACCCGGTCATCGAGGAGATGGTGCCGCAAGTTGGGAGAACTTTGATGCCTATAGATGTGGAAGACAATGCAAGGTTGCATGAGGATGCACCGAACACTTTTCGCTACGAGGGCGTTAGCGAATTCAGTGGGGGAGAATGTCACGGATCGCAAGGTCATGACTTAAGGCTTGACATGACACGGGAATGTCATGGCACAAGGTGGGAAAATGAGATAGACTTATGGCAAATAAGGTCTATGCTTCGGCGATATATGGCGATGAGCGTGTCACCAAATTCAGTGGGGGAGTGAATTACGCCCACGCGGTCGCGTTCGATCCGTCCCGGTAGCGGTCGCAAGATAGCGCGGGTAACGCGTTTCTGAAGGACGGACCAGCTTGCGATAGGGGACACAAGCAGATTCGGCAAAGGATGTAGGCAAACTCCGGTTGAGGACGCAAATAGATGATTTTGGGGTAGAATGCAGGCTGCCTAGATCGTGCAATTTTCCAAGACGTTAATGAGGTTTTTCTAAATCCCGACCCAGCCATTTTGGGAGGTAAAATACATGAACCTGCAGCCGGATATTTTGAGGATGCAAGTGGGCAACTTGCACAACATGTCCACTTGTGTGCCACTTGCAAGCTAAGCGCGAGTTGGCAAAGATATTATGAAGAGTGCAAGCTAAACACGAGTTGGCACGAGTTGGTGACAACTTACAAGGCAAGTTGTAAGACAATCCACTTGAAGACAACTAAGAATGAGTTGGCGACAACTAAGCGCGAGGTGGCGACAACTAAGCGCAAGTTGTAAAGTGGAATGCTTAAGGAGGTTTAAGTTTGCCTATAAATAGAGATGTAGTCTCATTTGTAAATGGATGGAGTAGATGTTAGAAAGTGTAGAGAGTGTAGAGAGAAGTGAGTTTATTCATTAAAGAGATTGTAAAGTTTTTCCTTTCATTTATACAAAGAAAGTTTCCCCATCTTTACTTGTTTTCCATATATTACTTACTTCAAAATTCTTTTCTCAACGTGGGTATAATTTAGCCTCATTGGATAAATTATTTGTGAGCGTGGAAAGGCTGACTTAACGTTTTCTCGTGAGATGCGGGAATTGTAGAACGTTAAGGTCGCATGGTTCTAGTTTGTTCGGGTGTAACAAAACTAGGCCCGTGACATTGTGCTCTGCTCAACTGAGTTTTGAATTTTAAAATAAAAAATCTGAAAGAAAAAATTCTAGAAAATTCTAAAAAATAAAAAATAAAAACAGTTCAAACTCTTATTAGTTATTTAAATAAAAATTTCTAAATAAATATATTTAAGTGAACACATATAAAAGTTCTCAACCTACATTGCTAATTTTTATTTTTATTTTCTATATTTCGCCACCTAAATTTATCATTTGTTTTTATATTATTTAGGTAGGGTGGGAAATAGCACGGTAACATAATAGTATTGATCATCAAATTTCATGAAATTAAATGTCATAAAACAATTTCCCAAAACTTTTAAATTATATGTGTTTTTTCAATTTTCAGTTTTGAGAAACAAATTTTCAAAATGCCAAATCAAATGAATTTTTAGCAATCTTAAAACGGATCCTCAAAATAGGAAATCGAAAATAAACTCAAAATAGAAAACTTAAATGCAGACCAAACGGAACTTGAATAATCTCAGCATAAGAGGAAAACCCAAAAATTACCTTAAAAATACTAAAAATATATACACACGAAAAAGTATAAACAATCTATGTCTCACATACATACATAATTAATCTCAGATCTAAATTACCAATAAGTCAAAACTACCAGTCCAATGAGCCTGCATGCACCTGTTAGTCTCCAGCTATATATAAGAAACTACTTAAAAATTACCTCTTTTGCAAATATGTAAGCACAATGAAGCATAACTGAGCAAGAAGATATCCAAAGATGGCACTTGTGGTGGGATATTGTTACGATTACACTTGTTTCGGCATAATAAGTGTGGCCTTCATCGTTGCCCTCTACGTGCTATGGAGAGAGGAAGTATTTGACAACAAAACAACAATTATGAGTGACACGACCCGTCCCGATCACCCTAAAGGATCCGACACGTGTCGTGCGCCGATAGTAGATACTAACGAAGTGCCAAACCCACCACCAAGGCAAACTTGACATGCTTTGACTATTATAATTTTATAAAAATTTCAACAGAATTCCCTCAGAAAAATGGTCTAAAACCACCTGAAAATAAAATCAAATATCCCAAACATGTACATATCATTCAAAATAGGGTACACCGGCCTTTCAAAATATTAACTATTCAAATACAACACTGGCAATTCGACTTTTGCAACAATTTCTAAACCACATTACCCAAAATGCATAATATATATATACAAAACATAGCAAGCCCAACATATGGAACTAATTTATGACCAAAAGAGCTGTCTATCCCAAAATATGAACTATTAAACTGAAAAGATAATTCATACAATGCTTGAAAAGCTATGGCTCAACTTGATAGATCAACTGGCCCAGTAGTGTTCAACTCAGCTACTAACTGATAAGAGAAATAGTGATAAAAATGTGAGCCTATAACTCAGTGAGTGGATATTTGCAAAAGTATAATTTTCCATTCATAAAATCTTTCTGAAAACCGACATATAGCATAAAATTTCTTTCCACAGACATATAAACTAAAATATTTATTCGTTAAACTGAATAGGCTGAGTTCTGTAGCTTACAATCTGATGATACTATCAAAACTAAAATATACTGTCATCATAAACATCTTTATTCTGTATACTGCATTTTTAAAATCTGATAAGCTATGTAATACTGAAACATCACACCAAAAATGTACCCGGAATAACCATACTCGTGAATCGATTAATCTCGATATACATAGCAAGGTTATGAAATTCTGTAATTCTGGTCGTACTCGCGCAGAGCTATAAAATGGTCACACACTATGGAAACACATTCACAATAGTGCAGAGCGGGTAAAATCATTATACTGATCATACGTTGTGGAAACACATTCACACCAGAGCAGAGTGGGTAAAATAACCATATGAAGTCATACACTGTGGAAACACATTCACACCAGTGCAGACAAGGGTAAAATCACTTGAGTACTTTCTAGTGGTTTTAAAATAACTTTGAATATACTAAAATATTTAATACTAAAATAACATGCTAATAAAATGATTTACTAAATTGAATTTAACTTTTAAAAACAACTGGTTATAAATCAACTTTATTCTGAAAATCGTATTGTCAAATCAACTGTATGAATTAATAAATTTTCTGAGTTAATATAAATTAAATAATACTAATTTCTGAAAAATAAGCTTATCCACTCACACAATACAAGTTGAACCTAAGCTGGTCGATAGGCTCTTCCAATTTCCTCGTCACCACCTGGAATACGTAACAAGATGACTAATCAACTACTATTAAATTAAGAAACTTTAAAATCTATTTCTATAATACTTAACTAAAATTGGTGGATGCTCGAATGAATTTCTCAAATATTCTTTTGATCAATTGGAGCTAATCCCACTTTCTAATTCCTTTTCTAATAACTAATTCATCAACAAAACCTTCTTCCCAAGTTCAAAACTAATTTTAGTCTCCAATCTAGTGAAACTAGTAACCACAATTCCACCCATTTAATATACATTTGTTCCATAAAATCAACTCCCAAGTGAAATATTCCATTTATATAATCATTTCCACAATTAATCAATCAACAATCCCAAAATCGAATTCTAGGGTTTCCAAAAAAAAATTGACATCTCCTTATCTTAATGTAGATAGAAATTCAAGAATCAATAACTTGGGCTCCAAGTAGTATTCCTCTCAAAAAAATCTGAAAATTTCGAGCCAAAATAAAACCCTAGAATTTTAACATAATTCATACTTTATCACTTGAAAAAAATGGAAAAATTCAACCCAAGCTTGAAAAAATTAGCCTTACCTCTTTTCTTCTTTCCTTCCTTCTTTCCCTTTTTCTTCCATTTTTTTCCCTAATTTTTCCTCTCTTTTTCGGTCCCAGCTTGCTGCCGTTTTCTCACTCTGTGTGTGTGTGTGTGTGTGTGATTTTGAGTGAAAAATGGGTCAAATGTTGAATATAAATTCCACTTACTCAAAAACTGCAAGGAAAGTCCTCTAACTCCATTTTTATATCACCTTTAATCCTAAACTTCCAAAAATATATAAGTAAATTCCAAACTTTGAAATGTATGCAATTTACCTTCATATTTTGTCAATTGTAAAATAAACCCAAATAAAATGATTTGGTCAATCAAGTCCCAATAAAAATGATTTATTTCATACAAGTCCTCATTTGACTTGACTTTGAAAATTTCACTATTGACTTTGACTAGATAAAAATGTAGATTGTAACAATGAGAGCCTGTTAATTGAGAAGCATCCGACAGGAAACTTGAGGTCCTCTCAGCTATGGAGCACTGGTTGGAGAGGGTTGTACCCCAGCTGGCTGCTTGGACTTCGTTTTGCATCATTGTCTATACTTTGCGGATTTTTGGCTTATGACGTGCTTTACTACGATGCATCTATGAATTACACCAAGTTCTTGAATTTTTGTGTCTTGGGTATGTATTTTATAGAAAACTCATGCTATGTTTTATACCACGCCATGTAAGAATGTCGGGATTTAATTCTGCAGATTGACTGGTATCTACCCCTGGTTAGCTCTTTAGCATTCAGTAATTGATGTGTAATTATTATAATTAATAGATTGTTCCGTGAGCGTTATATTTTTTTACTCATATAATCTGCTTAATTGAGAGCAAGTGATATCACACTAGTTGTGACTCCTTTATAGATGTATACACAATGCAGATTTTAGCTGTAAGGGATTTCAATTTTCATTCTCATTTAGCGTTGCCATGCGTCTGCAGCAGGGGAGGGTATAATGGTCCTCCATGCCAATGAATTAAGCCTCAACGTTTACCTCTAGCCCTCATTCCCATTAAAAACAAGAACAAGATCTGTTAAGGAAAATACTTTGAGCTTTACATCTAGAAAGACCTTTCAACGGGTCTCTTCCAAAAGAAGAAATATCTAATATAGCTTGAGAGATGGCATCTAAGAGATGGAATCCACTGTTTCAACTAATTGAACTGAGCAAGAAGACATCTCTCCACTGTGTTTATATTTATGAATTTTTTTTTGTATATATACAGACATGAATACATCGGTGGTTATGATTTTTTTGCTTCTCAAAATTCAAGAGTTTTCCTCAAGAATCACAACATAAGAGAAGAAACTAGAAAGCAGCAACAATAATTTTATTTTTCATCGCCATACTAGAAACATTAGCCATTCCCATGAATGTTGTTATACCATCTCCAACAGAGGCCCTATCCGAGTCCTACTTAGCAGTTAAATTGACATGGATGAAACCCACGTGTACGGACTCGAGGCCAAATCATCGGACAAACCCATGAGATGTACCAAGCCCCCTCAGGAAAGGGAGGTGAGGCCCTTTGGCCAAAGACTCTCCGAATAAAATCTATTGATATGATTGATGTGACAACCCACTGCCACCGCCACCTCAACCAGCCTATTTGGTCAAGTCTACTACCGCAAAGCTATAATTTATGGAGGGGAAGTTGGCATTAGCATTAATACACTGTGATTGATTGATGCCCATGATAGGAAGTTAAGCCCAAGAGGATGAGGTCACGTGTCTTCTTATCTGATAGTCTACACTTACTATCTCACACTATAAAAACTCAGACATAGTGTTATTCAAAGATAATGTAAGTTTAGACTTTGATACTATAACTTTACTCTCTACGTCCTTTATTCGACTCCCAATACGGACCCTCCTTTATTCTATATTGGAGGCTCACGTTAAAAACCCGCCTACACTCAATATATTTCTTCCCAAACTGATTTGACCGTCGGAGTGCGCGCAGTCGACTCCACCCCCACCGAAGAAGGTCACATGTGTTTAACGGTTTGTCCTAGTGTGCAGGAATACAACTTATCAGGACGTGAGAGGTTTTGAGATTCGTTAGCCACATTGAAGGTACATTTTTCGATCAACAAATATCGATATACATGCGTGTATTTGATGTAAGTGTGAGTGAGAACAAAGAGAGATAAGCAAGTTGTAAAAGAAGAGAGAGCTAACATATAGAAAGTAAGTGTGGATAGGCATAGCAGTGTGTATGTTTTGTTAGAGCGGCAAAATTTTATTTGAGTGAATAAATTAAAATATTAGATAGTGGTCTTGGTAAGTGTTTGTCCCAAGTTGTATAATTCCATTTCATAAATAAATAAAATCATATCTTTTTTTGTTTTCGAACTAAACAATGAATTGGCCAGATAAAAGTGAGCAAAGCTTGAATATATGATTCATTTTGCTTATCTGCCACTGTTTAATGATGAACTAGTCATAAACAAACAACAAGTCACATTCAACAAAGTACTAGTCACAAATCGATCACAACTAATGCAGACTTGGTCACAATTAACATATAAATGGTTACAAACTTTAAATGTAAACATATTTTGTCAAAAATATTTTCTGTTAATAGATGTTTAGTTACACGTGTCACTATTAATATAGAATTGGCACATACAGTCATAATTAAGACAGACATGATCATAGATAGTCACAACGAAAATAAATTTGGTCGAAATCGATCACAATTAACTTAAACTTGGTCACAGAAGATCACCATTAACAAATAAACAATCACAAAATTTAAATGTAAACATTTTTGTTACTTCACAGTTAATATATGTGTGATTATACGTGCAAATGTTAACATAGACTTGATGACATACAGTCATAGTTAAGAAATGCTCGGTCACAAACAGTCACAATAAAGACAAACATGGTCACTTATAGTCTCAGATACCACATGCTTGGTCATAAAAAATGGCTTACATAAATATGATCACAAACAATAACAGTTTAAACAAACCCGATCACACACAACCTCTGTATGTAGTACCTAGTCACGACAAAACAAACCACATTGTAAATAGGTTACAAGTTATTTCTCGATTAAAATTTATCAAATTAATTGATCACAACTTATTTCTCAGTCACAAATCACAAATGCTATAGATCACAACTTATTTCACGATCACAAATTATTAAATTAATTGATCATAACTTATTTATAAGTGACTGTATGTGACCGTATAATTTGTGATTGTATGTAACCAAGTCACTAACATATTGTTATCTATGATTAAACTGTGATCAAATTTATCATCAGTGTGACCAACTGTGACTAAATTTGTCTTCAATGTGATTGTCTATGACTATGTCAATTTTAATCGTCACGGTATGTGATCAAATCATAATAGGTCACAATCAAAATAAAATTGATCACAACCAGTCACAATAAATACATATTTGGTCATAGAAGGTCATCACAAACAAATTTGCACACACCATAGATAGTACTAGTCACTATCTCTAATGCACCACCACTATCATCTTCAACTCAAATCAAATCGATGACCATGAATACTAACGTCACCTCAAATATTACCAAACATCACCAACAATTAACACCACAATATAAAATTCCTTCTTTAAAAGCTCAGTTAAGAATATTTGTGAATGAGATCAATCAATAATTTAACATCATCTCTTCTTAATTCTTGTTTTCCTTGCAACAGATAAACTAATTCTCTATCTAATAGTAATCCATAAACAAATATAGTTCTGGTTCTAATTTTACTTTAAACTAGTTATCTAATTGCAAATCACAACAAATAATCACAAAACAAACAGTAGAGAGAGAAAAGTAACTTCTAATTTTTGGGAGGACTGACTTGTTTTTTTGTAAAGAGACAGAATCTATTCATCAAGCTTTCTCAAAGCTTCACGGGCCTTATCTAGATCAACTTCAAACTACAGGTCTTTCTCCACAGCATTGACAAAATTAAAGCAACCTATTCCTATGCTTTTCTTCACTTCATCACTCTCCCATATTTTGAATCTACCAAAAAAGACATGTTTTTGCTGTGACGGGAAGAGGATGCAATTGATGGGCAAGAAATTGAGTGTTGAAGATTAGGCATTTGAAAGACCAAAGGGTGAAATTTCCACACACACTATGTGAAGAATTGCTTCGCTGTTAGATAGAGAGGTAGAGGAGAAGATAGGGAGATATGGCAGGGATTACCTACGCTGTACCTTGGAAGCGACTGCGCAGTGCTCGTCGACGCTCACCACTACGATGGATTCCAACGACAGGAACAAGAAAGGAAGAAAAGACAATAAAAGAGGTAGAGGAGAGAGAAATATTGATTGGACATAAGCGAGGAAATGTTTATATAGCCTCCGTTCGATTCTCAATGAAAATTATAGTCGGAATCACATTAAAAAGAGGAAATCAAATATGGTGACTTGATGTTGTACCTTGGAAGCGACTGCGTAGTGCTCGTCGGCGCTCACCACTACGATGGATTCCGACGACGGTAACAAGAAAGGAAGAAAAGACAATAGAAGAGGTAAAGGAGAGAGAAATATTGATTGGGCATAAGCGGGGAAATGTTTATATAGCCTCCGTTCTATTCTCAGTGAAAATTATAGTCGGAATCACATTAAAAAGACGAAATCAAATACGATGATTTGATGTGATTGATAACGATCATACTTTTCATTTTTTAGCCAAAAAAATGAAAAATAAACTGGGTCATATTTGTTTTCTATAGAGCTCGTTTGATTTCCATTTTTCTAAGAATGAGAATAAAAAATATATTTGTTACGAGACCTACACAAGAGATAGAAAGTCAAATAAGGTGACTTGATACGATAGATAACGGGCATATTTTTTATTTTTGTGACAAAAGAATAGGAATCAAACGGACCCATAATTAAACCTGTATTAATTAATTTAATAATTTTTAATTACTATCTTATTTGTGAAATTAAGTCCCTATTTATTTTTCATTCTTTCTCCATTAAAATGAAAAATATGATCGTTATTCATCATATCAAGGCTCAAGCCACCAAATTTGAATTTTTATCACTTGTGTAGAGTCCATAAAAGCTATATTTTTCATTCTCATTTTTACAAAAAATAGGAAACAAACGTCCCCCAATATTGATTCCCCTTATTTTTTGAAAGTAATCTTTAAATGTTGGTTTTTATGTAATTTTTCCTCAGAACAATTAACTCTAAAAGATGCCACCAATGGTCTCCTAAAATATTAGGGCTTTTCTAAGAGGGTTGCAACTAGGTGGTCTATCGACGACGTTGGGTTCCAACATTGGGCTAGACTAGGGCTTGGTTTATGATTGCATTTAGCACTTGTTTGAACTCCATTAAATTTATAATACATTTTTTCCTATCTTCTTTTTAACCATATATTTTCTAATAAAATATTATTATACATAAATCAAAAACATTTTCTTCTTATCGCACATTCTCCAAACAACACTAATTCAAAATTTATAACATCAAATAATGTGGGTCAAATATGGTTGAACAACGAAATTGTCAAAATCCAAATTCAATAATTACTTGTTTGGTCCCCATAATTTTCAAAATACACTTTTTTCTCTCTTATTTTTAACCACGTATTTTTTAATAAAATATATTACATGTAAATCCTTTTTTAATTTTATTTTTGACCACGAATTTTTCATCAAAATACTACTCCAAATTGGGTTTTCGAAATTGTAGATTTGGTTCCACATGAATTTTGTCTATATTTTGATTTAGAACCAAATCAAAGTGGTTTTATTTATATTTCAATTTTTGCAAACCATCAAATCATTTATAAAAAATAAATTTGGAATTAAATTAATTTAAATTTTATCCAATTCAATAAAATTAAACACATCAAATTAAAAATACATATTCATATTAGACCAAATTCAATTAAACTCAATATCTAATTAGGCATTTTTTTTTCATCATAGTTAATTAATTAAAACATATCAAATCGTCTATACTGCATCACAAATGAGAATGTAAAAAAGGACAAGTGGGGAATGTTGGGATGAATCAAAAAAGTTTGGACAGAGCTGGATCTAAGCGTTGGCTATCTCAAACTTGCTTGAAGTGTCAACAAGCATTGCTGAACTATATTTATCAATCGTCCATCACAATTGAGTAAACAATTAATTTTTTGTGTCGTGTGACCTTTTTTTTTTTTACCCCAAACTAGCACCACAGTCATGTTTTGTTACCTATGCACGTTCTACATGCCATGCATGTTTCTACAAACACGAATAGTGATAAAGACTAGAAATCAAAACATATTGTATAATCAATACAATTGAGTAAACAATTAATTTTTTGTGTCGTGTGACCTTTTTTTTTTTTACCCCAAACTAGCACCACAGTCATGTTTTGTTACCTATGCACGTTCTACATGCCATGCATGTTTCTACAAACACGAATAGTGATAAAGACTAGAAATCAAAACATATTGTATAATCAATAAAAAAATTGCCCCACATTTCCAATTATTTAAATTAATAAAATTCTTAAATATCCGATTTTCAAAAATTTGAATAATCGCCTTATTTCTCTAATTTAAACATTAAGGATACGGAGCACATTATCTTCTTCGTGAGTTAAATATTAACTGAAAGTCGATCCAATCGACAAATCAATATGGTTTTGATCCATTTGGGTGGCTTCGAAAATTGAAGCTAACCCCAACCCCAACCCCTCCCCATGCTCCAATGTCATAATACTTGATATAATGATTGTCATAATATTACATGGTACTTTATCATTGAACGGTTTAAAACACAATTATCTTTTACATCAAATCACTTCTCGTCACCTAAGATCTAGCATTGCTTCTGTCAATCTTTTCTGTCAAAGTAGCATTATTCAATCACAATATTGGCTTTTAAATTTTTAAATGCCTATTTTATTGCATATACTTAGCCCCCGTGGGGATTAAATCTAGATTTTTAGAATATTTTGATAAGAATTGATAAAATTGTGAATCCCATAAAATATATTATTAAAATTGATTGTTTATTTTAGTTTAAATTAAAACCTCAATCAATCAAGGACTTAATACTTACTTAAAAGTACAATAAACTATTCATATTCCCGTTTCAATACGCGTCAAAACTAGAAATCCTAAATGTACTGCTATTCGACTACTCTACGTATATATATTATTGTATCACATGAACCGTCTTGTCTAATTTTTTCTATTTTGAGTTTTTTGACCACCTAGAAACCCTAGATCGTCCTGTTGTCCCGTTCGTTCGCGCAATCCACATTCGATTTCAATTCTGAATCAATCTTAGACGAGAGAACAATGGCGATGGACGATAGCTGTGCGGTGTGTGCGGAGGTGTTGGAGTGGGTGGCGTACGGGGAGTGCGGCCACAAAGATGTCTGCTCAACTTGTGTCGCTCGCCTGCGATTCATCTGCGATGATCGCCGCTGCTGTATTAATATGTAAAATAATTTAAAAAAAAAAAAGCATCCCGGTACATATCGGAGGGTATCGGAGAGTATTGGAACTTGGATACATATCGGATGCGGGTACGTAACAAGTTTACAAGTATTGGTGCTTCTTAGATTTCCACATGAGATGTTTACATTGGTCAACATGCCACATTTATGCAGTAGATGGAAATGGAAACTCACACAATCAATAATAGAATTTGTCTGATAACTTATTTTCTCCTGTTATATCTGAGGACATTAGCTGACTGTATTTTCCTTGGTAAAGAGGGATTATCTTGACTGTATTTTGACACAAATGCTGCTGACTCCAGTTCTCTGCATGTTGAGTTCTGAGCTTCAATTTTTACATTAGATGATGTATATCCCCATTGTTTTTTTTTTTTTTTTTTTTCCCTTTTTCTTTTTTTTTCCCCTCTAAATAAGAATCCAGCATTTGTCCTCTTAACTACGTCGATTCATTATAAATTTGGCTAGAAGACCTGACAAGCTGCTTTTGATTCAATCAGGTTTTTATATGTGAACAAAAGTTATACACTAGAGCACAACTGAGTCAGCATATAAAGACTGGCGATTCTGAGGTGGATGGAACTGAAAGTGAAAGAGGTGGTTTCATGGGGCATCCTCTGTGTGAATTCTGCAAGACGCCTTTTTACGGGGATAATGAGCTGTACACGCACATGTCCACTGAACATTATACTTGTCATATCTGCCAAAGGTGATTTCTGGGCTTCTGCTTACTATTGATTGGATTTTATCAACATATGTAGAATTTATTGTAATCTTATTTTGTTTCTTGCAGGCAGAATCCAGGACAATTTGAGTATTACAAGAATTATGACGACTTGGAGGTTAGAGGTTACTACATGGCAGTTTCTTGAAATCTTCATAATTGCTTCCTTAATTTGTTTATCCGAAAGGAATTTTTATTTTCTTTTTCAGGTGCACTTCCGCCGAGATCATTTCTTGTGCGAGGATGAGGCATGCCTCGCCAAAAAGTTCATTGTCTTCCAATTTGAACCTGAATTGAAGGTCTGCAAATCCTGCATATGCATTTTTGTTAACATTCATGCTTGAAGATTGCTATGTTAATTTTTCAGCCTTGCATGGACAATGACCTTTATAATCTATCTATTATTCCTTAATTTTCTGGTGTTTAACAGTTTCTTGAATTTTTTGCTTGTTCAATTCAGAAGCACAACGCTTTAGAGCATGGAGGCCGTATGTCTCGTTCACAGCGTAGTGCTGCTCTTCAGGTATCTTTATCCAACTTAATTGACCCCCACCCCCTTTGTCTAATTAGTAACTACTGCACTATTCATTTAGAGCCAACCCCTTTTGTTGAATGACTCATCTTTCATTTTTCTCTTTATTACATGAGTATTAAAACATGCTGTCTTGGTTTATCCTTGCGTAGATACCTATCAGTTTTCGATATCGGCGAAGTAATGAACAGGATAATCGGCGTGGAAGGGGACGTAACTTCCATCGTGATACTTCTGATAATGAACTCTCTATGGCAATCCAAGCAAGTCTACAGACAGCCAGTTCAGATGGTAGATTTCATGTCACATCGTCTAGTTCCAATGCAGGTGCTGATCATGGAGACATTAGTGATGTTGAGTCTCTTATTCCACCTCTTGAATCTTTAGCTACCGCTGATGCTGAGCCAACTTCAAGATACCTTCAAGCCGTGTCACAGATAACAAGAAATTCTACACTCGAGTCTTTGTTTCCTCCACTCTCTATGGCTCCAGGAGGTGGTCAACAAGACTCTCAACCAGATATTTTACACAAGAACACTATGGCTGCACAACTCCGACGTCAGAGCAATAGAAAAATCAATGCATCTAGTTCTGCTGTGCCTTGGTCAGCTGCGAGCCGTACCCCTGCCCAACCAGCTATTACTTCAAATGCATGGCCTGCGATAGATACTGGTTCTAGGTCAGCATCTAGCTCCGGCAAGTCTAAACAAGCACCAGCACGTGTGAAACCAACAGTTAATCCTCATGCTTGGCCTGCGCTAAATTCTGCTTCTGGTTCAGCATCTAGCTCTGGCCGTGCTATGGAAAATGGAGCGGCTTTATCTAGTCATTCAAGTTCTGCTCAAGCACGACCCTTGTCAATTCACGATTCATCATTTGCAGGTTCTTTAAGTTCATCCAAGAATAGTGGGAACACAAATCTGATCAGTCATTCCACATCAGCCCCTAATCTTTCTCAGAGGGTATCTTTTGACTCTTCCTATTCTGGTTTCCCTCCAGTTTCTGTAGCTCACCCTAGCAAGAAACCTGCGAGTGACCAAGCTGTTTTGAAGGTGGAAGACGTTCACAGTGCAAACAAATCTTTGGTGGAGAAAATGCGTGCTGCTCTAGGGTTTGACGAGGAGAAATACACTGCTTTTAAAATGATATCCAGTGAATTTCGTCAAGATTTAATGGACACTGAAACATATCTAGCTTGTGTGGAACAGTTTGGTTTGTCGCATCTTGTTCTAGACTTGACTAGACTCCTTCCTGATGCTCGAAAGCAGAGAGAGTTGATTGATACGTACAATGCTAATATGAAATACAACGCTTCAAGAGAGAATGTTTATAGTAGTAGTGGTATTAGCTTGAAAGATGGTAATAGTTCTAAGAAAGGTAAAGGCAAAGGCAAAGGCAAAGCTTTAGATTCTGGAAAGAGCATTTCACAAAATAACTTAGCAGACAACTTTGTTAGCACTGTAAAAGAACTGCAGTCGAGCAACAAGCCTTCAGATGAAGATGTAGAAGTGTTGTCTAAGGATGAGTATCGAGCTCGAAAAGGCAAATCAAACATGGTGATTGACGACTCACGAGCTGAATTGAGAGGATCGAGCGAATCTATAAAGCAGAAAAGCAAGAACAACTCTACGTCAGCTGGTGGTATGTCCAATCAAAATTCAGGAAATGGTAATGGAAAAGGTAAACAACAGAAAAAAACCTCGAAGTTCCACAGAAACCGCCTAGGTGATGGCTCTGCCGAAGCATTCTTGGATCATAAAAATTCGGATCCTGATTCAGATTCTGACCTAAATCAGAGGAAGGCAGCCTCAGACAAGCAGGATAATGCTTCGGAAGGTTTGCCTGTGCATGGCGTTTGGCGAAATGGTGGAGGTCAGAGGCTTTTGGCAGTTCCGTCGAAAGGGACGAAAATTTGAAGCGAAAGGAGATAAGTTTTGAGGAACTGAAAGTAATTTGAAGTCTCCATCTGTTGGTTTGACGACTTTCTAAGTTGAGCTAGCTTTTTTGATGAGTTGCTTCTGCAGTAATTTGAAGTCCAAGTTAAAACAGTTTTTGCCGAATGCTGCTGGGGTTTCCCCTTTTGACAAAGGTCCATGTTTTTACGCCCTGTTCATGTACATGTATTTTTTCTACTGAAGTCTTCAATCTAAAGGTGCAGGGATGGTTGCCATAGAATGACGGATTATCAGTTCTAAGCTTTTAGGTGTTCTCAACTGTGTTGAAACACTGCATGTGTGGGAATTTCCACAGTATCGTATTTATATGAAATTGTATATTATAATGAATCTTGGAACTTTTTGTTTCTTGAATGAATTCAAATGATGCTCAGATTACCCGTCTGATTTGCTGTGAATTGTTGAAAGTCATAGTTTTCATTCCATTATAATTTGTATACTGGAAAATAAAAATCCCAATTCGTTCAGAGCTTCCATGTATCTTGGTCCCTCAAGGCTATGCTTTTTCTTCAATTTCCTGTGCAGTTTTAATTGTTAACCACGAACTAACTACGAATCTATTTGTGACTATAAATGGCGATTTGGACTCTATATTGTGTGCATCGATGACGATGACAAACTTCTGTTTTATGTACAAAACAACAACAATCCGTACCGTCGGTATAAACATTGCTTCTCAATAACCTGACACACAACTCGCAAGCAACATACAAATATCTGTTTCACGTGGATATTTTTTAACGTAGATATAAATGCTTCTAATTACAGGTGAATTTACAGAAACAAATACTATCCAAACCTTTATTCCAAACAGCACCTCATTGTTAGAAGATGCACAATATTGTCACACGTTTGATTTAAACACTTCTGATTAGAGGTGAATTTAAAGAAACGAAATAGTTGCCCATATCCCCACATGATATCAAAACAAGAACAGTACAATAATCAAGATAAGTGGTGGCATCATACTGGGTTAAGAAAACAACCAAAGGTTTTCTCGCTGCTGTAACACATGTAGAGGAACCCATCATCATCCTTGTATGAATCGTATACAGACTCCATCAAGCTTGCTGCAACCAACAGTTAACAACATAAACAGATCACCCCTTATGAAGGAACCGCATATCATTACTACTCCAAGGATAATTAAGAGAGGTAATGGAGATTTTACATGTTTGAGGTAAGGTATCTTTCACGAATACAAAGAGAGCTTTCCCAGGACTCAGATGGAGCCTGCCACTCAGGATGTAAATGAATTGCCCAACAGACATGTCTCGGGGGACCAGGAATCTGCCGTCAAAAGCAAATGAAGGATTTGATCGTCACATCTCAGTTCATGAATAACTTCGATCTTCAACAAATTTTAGGATTGAACTTTGATTCACAGGCTAGTCACTAATAATAAATGACACAAGAAGATTTGCAACTAAAAAATGTTGAATAAAAATCAATTTTGAGTTTCCAAAATACAATTCTGTTTGAATGACATGAATGCAGAAAGAGACAGATGCATTAACTGAGGGGGTACAGACAGAGACTCACCACAAGCCCCCACTTCAGTAAAACTTATCAATTGAGGAATGACTTCCAGAAACAAATTGATTTCTTCTGATAAAGGAACAACTACACCTCATGCCTAGAGCATCTTGCTAGAATGACATGTGGTGGACACGTCTAAATTCAAAGTTAAATTACTATCTTGGGAAGAGAAGAATAGCTTACACAAAAGAACATTAAACCAGCCTTCTTTCTTGAACACGGCACCAGTACACAGAAAAAGTTAAACGAGTCCTAAACAATTTTGGAACAATGATTGTTCTGCATGTAGTTGGCGAGAGATGCCAGGATAATTTTCACACACTGGAAAGCATTGTTCACAAAAATTAGTACGATTAAATGACTAAGGGTACTATCAAGAAAGCTGTTCTGTTTAACTAGTCTGTCTGTTTTTCTAATATATTTTGTTCTTTGGATGCATAGAGCACAAAAAGACCCACAAACAAATGATGTCATTGTATTAATGTATTACGAAGAAAGGCAAGTGTACATGCACATTCCCTGTAAACAGCCATAAATAAGAAGAGAACGGAGATATATTGCCTATTTGAAGTAACTAGTACCACTTGGCATAAAAAGGGCGAGAAAGCAAAGGGAAGTTTAGTGATGGCCATAACACCCATATCTTACTTTCTCTTCTCCATCTCAGGGAGGTCAGTTTTGGAATACCTCTCAACTACCACCTGTAATAAGCAGAAAATGAAAATAATGGCATGATAAACTTGAGATTAATCTGAAAGGATTATGAAATTGCTCTCAGTGGATGGTGGCACCAAGAATTTAACAATTATCAATTTTTTATTCAGTCAATCAAGTATACACCAACTCTGCCTTCTGCAAAGATTAAAGCTCTTGACCCCGTAGTTAGATAAATTACAAATGCAATTTTCAAGTATACAGATCAAGGTTGAAAGCTGCAGATATCTTTACCTCCCCCCGATGGGAATCTTAGTAAAGATACTATTTAATTTACTTTTCAAATTAGACGCTTATTTTAGATAACATGATTAGGGTTTGATTGAATAGATTTTTCAGTATTTTCCTACTTCAATTAGGACTAGTTTAAATGAAGGGGCTTATGCATAGTCATATATAAAATTTTGATATGAATAAAAAATGATACTTTTTTCCCCAGTTTATTTCTATTCTCTCACTCTTCTTCTCTTTCTTTCTCAATCTTGCTTTTGTATGGTTGTGTTCGTCATCACTCCCCCTTCCCATCTCAGCATAGATTAAAGCGTAGAGTGTAAATCTTGTTCTTCAGGTATGAAACAAGTTGGTTCTGCAGTTTTAGAATTCTGCAGATCCTAAGCACTCCATCCTTAATCATTTTGTATGGCAATGAAGAAAGTGAAAAGTAAAAGGATGAAGTAGAAGGGAATTGGCCGGAATCAGAGCCATCATGGAGTGATGACAAGGTACTTAGCAAGGTTTACGAGATAAATTGCTTCTAGGGCACATTAACGTGACAATGTCGCACTATTTTGTGACGTATTTGAGAGTCTGTCCTAGTAAATCTTGGGGTAGCCCAGACCCTTATATCTTAGTTATCATTTTTATAAGTAGCTGACTTGGGATTTTACAATTAACATGTCCTACCATGCAATGTCTCATAAGAAAACTGATATAAATGCAAAGAAAATGACTGGCAATTAGGTCCTTTTTAGATGAACTCAGCAAATTAAAGCCTCCAAGCTTCCTTTACCAATCCAAAATTTGGAAAAGCATTTAACATCGACAGTTTAGAAATTGCAAACTGCCCCATATTTTGATACTTAAGATGCATATTATAAATTCAAATAACGAATAAACTTGCAATTATTTCAGCATCTAGTTCAATTGATATCGAACACTAAGAACAAAATTATTGTGAAAAAGGTAAAAAGAATACGTTACCGGTACTCGGTCGGGATAATTGACGATGATTTCTTGTGATTCTTGGCATCTTTCTTCTGTATATTATCATTGAATTAAACATGGATTAATTATTAATAGCGACATTTTGTCGAAAAGATAATTAATAAAAGAGAAAGAACGAACCGAAAGAGAATTGTTGTCTGAAGGATTGAACCTTGGCACGCCCCATCTTCTTCTACAACTCCCAATTGCCCTTTCGAAACCTCGCTGAAACTGGATTACTGGGGGAGGAAGATTGTAATTTGGTTTTGAAAATATATTATTTGTTTAAATTCCTTCCCCAACAAGCGGGGATAGCTCAGTTGGGAGAGCGTCAGACTGAAGATCTGAAGGTCGCGTGTTCGATCCACGCTCACCGCATTTCCATCCTTTTTCGTTGTCTTTTATCTCAAAACAAGAGTTTCAGACATTTTAATGCTATTAATTTCATAGAAAACCCTTGTGGTACATAATGGTTTCCATACCCTCACATGAGGGGAGCCCGCCTAAATATAAACGATCCACGCTCACCGCATTTCCATCCACTTTCGGACATTTTAATGCTATTAATTTCATAGAAAACCCTTGTGGTACATAAGGGTTGGTGCAAATCTTTCAAATGTCGTACAAATGATTCCAAATTTATTTTATTTATTTATTATTATTATTATTATTATTTTTTTTTTTTTAACAAATAGTCCCTTTGGATGGAATTAACTATGGCCGTTAGCTATGTGGGCACAATGTAATCGTAATTATATTTTTATTTCAAGGGAGAATTTCATGAAATGATTTTCTCACTCTAAAAAAAAAAATTATCATTCCCTCAATCCACCCTACACTGCAACTATCGCCACGTCTAAAAGGGCAGGACGGAAACTCTGCAACTTTTCTACAGCTATGAGGACTTGCAAGCATAACAAAATTGTCACACGCCTCATTTACTAAAATTGATATTACATACTTTAATTTACTGAAAAACATAGAACAAAAGTAATTGTGGTAACATTTCCAATTGAAAATGAACATGAATGAATTTTTTTCTTCATATTATGTCAAAGAAAAGTTTATTTTGTTAATATAATATTGCTGTTGCCAAAAACTATTTTTGACAACGGCCAATTACAAGAAGACAACTGTCTTTCTGTATCAATTCTGTAAAAAAAAAATCTGTACTCATAGCATTGATGCATAGAAAAGTTGAATCCTTACATAAATTTTCTACAAATAAATGAGTTTCCTTTTTGGCATATGAAAACAACAATCTTTTCAATTAATTTCTTGAAACCAGTAAAATGAAAATGAAAATGAACTTGTAATTGGATTCAGGGGAAGTACAGAATGGAGAAAATGAAATAAAGGTTGCAAGTTCTGCTTCATGTAGGATCTGGACCTCATTATTTGCACTTTAACTATATATCTATCTATAACTTGACCGTGCAATTTGTAGTTTTCATCGTTCCCTCCAAAATACTCAAGTTTAGCATATATGAAGGTTATTAGAGATAATATGTAGTCTTCTTCTTGTATGCATATAAACATAAAATGACTTTCTTCATTTTTCAATGAGAGTTTCCGATTGTTCATGAGTGCAGTGACGGTGGAATGGGAGGAAGAAGATAAAACTTTTCATTTTTAATTTTTTTCCGTTTTGAAATTATATTTTCTGTTTTTTGAGGGCATTTTAAGTGGATAAAAGTCATTTGATGAAATTATCCATGGAAAAAAAAAATGGACAACTGCATTGCACGTATTTTTCAAAAATACCGTTTGTGTCACATTTGAAAGACATGGACCAAAAACACAATTTGAGCAAAGATTTGAAACCAGCTATGCAAATCTCCACATTTCACATAAAGATTCTCTAATGGAAGATGATATTATTTTGGAGTAATGCTATTCGTAGTCGCTCACTGCGGTTGTCGCCCTACGTGGCATACACATGACAGGTGATTATTTGATACATTAATGTGGTAGCTTTTTTATTCATTAATGCATCAAATAACCACCTGCCATGTGTATGCCACGTACAGCGACTACCGCAGTAAACGACTGAAAATAGCATTATTATATTATTTTGGCTCCCTCCATTAGGCGGCAACACATAAACATACGATTAAAAGAAGAAAAATGTGAGAATATTGATGACAAAACATATGTTGGACGAGAGAATATACTCCGTTTGGCATGTATTTGAAAAGTTGAAAGGAGGTTTTGAAATTCAAAAGTTGATTTTGAACTTATTTGATGAATTTTGTAAAAGTTTTCTTCTAATTAAAAGAGTTTTCAAAAGAAGTTGGTTTAATGTGTTTTTCTCTAAAAGCACTTTCGAAATAGAATTCTCTTTTGAGAATTAATTTCGAAGTAAATTGAGAAAATTCTTCTACATGAAGCAAACTCAAAATTAATTATAATCGGACCCTTAATCTGGATGAAAATGTTAATACAGTCTTGTTTATATTTTTTCACGTAGTACTACAATGCCAACTATGTCTCCCTAACATGACTTCAGATTCAGACTAAATCAATGGTGATTCACTGATACTAAAAATAATAATTAAACAAAATGCAACAAAGTAATTATTCATGAAAGATGCCTGCATGGCCCCGCCGATACTTGAGCTGATGCCAGATGCTTGGCAAATTATCGACATTAGCTACTTGATGAATGTGACTCGAAGCCTGTCACAAATTTCGAGGCATAGAAACATGATCAATCATAGTGACATAATTCTTGACATAATAAATAACATAGTGCACACGATATTTCATCATTGAACTGTTTTAAATACAATCAACTAGAGATGGATTTAGGGGTGCTAGGCTGGGCTGTAGCCCCCCCTCCCCCCCACCTCAGGCCCAAGAACTTTTTTTTTTAAGGTTTTTTTTTTTTTTTTGGTAAAAAATCAATTTTTTATATGTAAATTTTTTTTTTCACGTAGTAGCCCGATCTTGGATCCAATCCTGGGTCCGTTCCTGCAATCAACTTTTTTTATCCAATTACATCTTGTCAGCATCCATTATGTTACTCCATCTGTCAACAACTTGCTAGACATAACCCAAACACGATAGTCTCTGCCATCAAGCACAAACACCAACCCCGTCTCATCACATGCAGATTAGAAATTAATGGGACGTTTTTCAAAATAAAAAATAATTTATGCAACATCTGGAAAGTTTCCAATGCAGTGAACAGCTCATGTGCATTCAGAGCCGTGCTACACCCCCCTCACAAGAGGTGAGCCAGTGCATTTTTTTATTGGGCATGACCCCCTCCTCATGTGAGGAGCGTGTAGACGTGTATTCAATAGAGCATTAAATATGTATAGCTTCTTTCTAACATGGTGTGGCCTATTGCTTCACGGAAGAGAAATCTCACGACAATCTCATGAGTAAGTTGCTTTTATTTAAGCGATAAAAGTTACAGATACACTCCCCAAACACAAAAAAGCAAAGCAAATTACATTTTCATGGAACAACATAAATAGGGTAATACTCTGAAATCTTGTCAAAAGAGCTATTTCTGTACTTGTATCAACTCTACAGCTTATACAAATATAAAAGACCTATTTCTTTTAATACACTTTGTTTCGTGTCAAACTCAGCCGGAACCATAGTCCAACAGTTCCCACCTGAAGGGACTGAACACAAAGAGAACTTCAGGCGAGCTTTTGAAAAGAAGAGCCACGCAAACACACACAGCAGCTATGGCCACCATTGAGAGCATTGCAGGCCTGTAAACCAGAGATCGCCTGCCAATACCATAAGCAAGCTTCTGATCACAAACCCTACAAGACTGCCTAATGTTCCTTCCTATCTCAAAACCAGTTGTAACCCCTCCATTTTGCTTCTGATTGATGCTTCCATCAGAAAGAGTGCCAGAAATATCAACCACCACGTGCCTAGAGGATACTTTCTTGTTAATTTTCTTTTGCACTAGATGAATGTAGGAATAGTGGCCTCGCAGTCGAGCATAGTCTTCAGGCGTATATCCTGTGCTGTCACGAGCACTCTTCCAAGCTTCAATTCCAAGCTGAATTAAAACGCCAGCAATTTAATTATACAAGTGCTTGCTTGGTCATGCTTATAAGTTCTAATAAGTTGTGATTCATATGGAATGTGTGGATAATAAGCAGGTAGTAAGTTGTAGGTCCTACGAAATGTGTGGATAAAAAGTATGTTTGATCAGCTGTAAAAATAAAATTTAGCTATGCCAAACATGCACTACATAAATCCATGCGGTAAATTGGCAAGATCTTTTTAAACAGAAGCAGCAGTACTCGGCCCTAGTTCATTGATAAATTGAATGCTAATAAGAGTAGAGCCACGAGTGTCAAAATCCATTAACCCAATACCAGCTCTACCATGTAAGAATGCTCTAAAGGCCAAGCAAATATAGCACAGGTGCAGTAAGATATGAACGGTTTGGTAGAAGAATGCATGCGTGGTAGAACAAATTTATATGGCTCGCCGTGAACATCAAAACAGACGGTGCGGAAAGACGAACTAGATTACCTTTCCAGGATCATCGGTCAGTGCATCCAGTATATCCTCGGATCCATCCCTACCAGCAGCAACATGAAGAGGTGTCAAACCTGCGGGCCCTACAACATCAGGTCTGAATAAGAAATCCCCATGACTTTCAACCAGGGATTTGTGTTCCAAATTTAGTTCATCTGCTACACTCTCTGGAGCATATTTCAACAGTAGTTCTACAAGAGACCTAGAATTTTTCCGCACCACTCGGTGAAGGAGGCCCATCTCATGCAATGCAAACTTCAAGAAAGGCTGCTCTCCTGCACCCACTATTCCACTGAAAAGAATGCCCAGGAGTTTATTTACAACAGCACACCAATCATGGTCAACAGAAAACTCCATGAGGTACTTAAACCGTTCAAAAGGAAAACAGTCAGAGTTGGGATCCAAGTGCCCCAACCTAGACTTCAAACTATTTCTGTGGAGAAGCCATCCCATTTCATGGATGAAATCCATGGCTTGATTGTGTGCCTCCAGTTTTCCAGGGCCTCCGAGGAACAAACCTGTCATAGCCAATTCTATTTCTCTCTCAAGTGTACAGATCTCAGTGCAAACATCATCCTCAGCAACTATGAATGGAAAGAAGCTGCTGCTGAGACCATGATCTTCAACCTGAATAATTTCAGATAACATACAAAGGTTAGCAAGCTTGTAAATTTAAATGGCCACCATGCCACATCATGTGAGAATCACAGAACCCAGCTCT
Source organism: Olea europaea var. sylvestris (assembly GCF_002742605.1). Taxonomy (NCBI): domain Eukaryota; kingdom Viridiplantae; phylum Streptophyta; class Magnoliopsida; order Lamiales; family Oleaceae; genus Olea; species Olea europaea. Next base: position 12,972,667 of record NC_036248.1, on the reverse strand, counting down.
ACAATATGGACATTCTGTCTGCATAAAAGTCAAGTCAATGCAAGAGGCCAGACAGAATTAATCCTCTAAATTAGAGTGTTTTATTATCAGCTTTCCTGACATATAAATGATATTGCACAAAATGATGCATGCAGTAGATAAAAAATATGACACACCCCCTTATAAAACACAACATATTACAAACGGAATAGACATCACCTCTATAAAGCCTCTCCCAGTAACTGCTGGAATAGAACAGGAGAGGTTCAGACACTGAACATTCCCTTCAAGGCAATCAACAAGTTCCAACGAGTCATTATTACCTTCCAGATAATTACCTTCTATGGAACAAAGTAACCTGGCAAACAAAGGTTTAACAGTTACATGTGACATTCCATTGATTTGACACAATGTCCAATGTAAATGACACAACAATTTCTGAATATTGGGGAGGGCAGGTACAACACAAGATGGACAAGATAAGGCGATAACAAATGATAAACATACCTTGCCGAAGGCCGCGATAAATTGAAGCCTTTAACAACAAATTGAGCTCTCTCAGATGAAGGCACGGCAATTGGTTTGATACATAGAATTGTACTGTGATTATTTCTGCTGAAAGGCAAAGTGGTATCCACAACAACGTTACCTGCAGTACAAGAACAGACCCAACTAACCAATCTTACACAAAACTTAGAATCCTTGAGCTAACATATGATCGAAAAAAATATTGTTCAAGTAATACACTGACCATTGAATGCAAATGCTATTTGATTTTGCACCCTGATGTAAATCCATCCCGTGCTCCAGAAAGTGTCATCATTAGAGAAACCCAGAACCCTACTCAAACTGGAGCTTAAATCACGACAGAGCTGTAAAAAGTGATTAGATTTAAGAATTTTATGAGGTAAATTAACAAATGTAGAAACAGAAGTTTCACGATCACATTTATAAAAACTAGCATACCTCCTTCCATGCAGACTCAGATTGACGAAGATAAATTGTTAAAATGATACAGCCAGGTCTAATGTAGCTCTCTATGTCACTAGGACTGTGAGATAACCAATCAAAAATCTGGAAGTTCAAAATTTTACATTGTTAAACTTTTGGAGAAAGAAAGAGGTTTTATCTTTTCAGTTTCCCCCCTTTTTGGCTGGGGAAGATTGCTTGTCCAACGACAACTAGAAAGAAAAATTAGGATTAAACAAGTAAAAGGAACTTCAAAAATACCTGTGATCGTAAAAAGATGGGAAAATCGCTTGGTTGTTTTCCAAATAGTTTGCAAACAATGCGATCTGTGCGGCTCTGCAAAATGGAATGTAAAACAAGTTAAAATTGATCAATGCCACTGCTAAATAGCTAAATCAAAGAAGAAATTATTCATTTACTAAAATCCAGACAAAAGTGTGTCTAGAAGATTTGCATAACATACATCAGTCCAACTGATAATTAAACTAAATTCTACATGAACTTAGAAAGCAGTTCAATTTTCAGATGATGGATCAATTTCTTATCATCAACCGAAAGATAAAAATATGGTTTTTACAACTACAACGATAAGCAGAGGTGGGATACAATTAAAAAAAAAAAAAAACTGTTGATTATCACACAATGTAACTCTCCTAATTATAGAAAAACTCAAGGCGAACATCTTCATAGAATGACAAGTGAATGCCCAATTATACCAATCAATGTTATTTTTAGCTTGAGATTTGACATGGAAAATAAATTTCAGCACCAACAACAAAAATAACAAAATTTAAAATATTCTAGGTGAAGAATATGAAGAGTACACTGCATAATTAAATATACCTGAGCATCCCCGCTGGAACAGGAAGGTGATGGGGCAGATGCTGAATCTGAATTTCCACTTGTTCGAGGAGGACTGGATTGATGGGATTCTTGTTGCACCCATAAAGAGTATTCACGAGAACCAGCTCCCAGATCCACAGGGGTGGGCAACCTTTCTACATCCTCAGTGCCTTCATCAGAATCCACATATACATCATTCAAATCAAAGTTATTTAGTTTGCTTCTCCCAGCAGAATTGTCCCTGACTACTTCATAAGCTGGAGAACTGCTTAGGACAGGGAACGCAATGTCTGGCCTTTGAGAAGTTGCAGATTGTATGGGCTTGTCCTTCTTTGGCATATCATCAGCGGGGATCATAGAATGTTGTCTTTGGCCACGAGAACCATTTGAGAGCAAGGCCACTACCGACTCCGAATTCTCCATACATGGTAGACTCCTCAACACGTTTTGAGATTCCTGCAGAAGCCCTGATATGTTCCTTTCACCTTGTAAGTTGCCATGACTAGTAAAGCTCTGTAGAAGATGAGATAGTAGATCCTGATCATCTTTGTTGTTCAATCTACTGGCTGCAACTCATGGATTCCAGAATAATCAGTTTTTATGAAACGTATATAAGATAATTGAAAATAATAAACGAAAAGAACTTGCATGAAATTATATTACAATGCATGTCAGTGAGTATTTTCAGCAAGCTCATTAATAGATAACCATTCGTTTGATTATCATTCATAGGGCTGTTGTTTTTATCATTGTCAGGTTGGGTTTTCCTCCTCCTTTTGTTGTGGCCAGCTAAACGCCGCCTGCAACTTCGCTTACCCTCATCAAACTCTTGGAGAGCATGGAACCTGCAGATATGCAAGAAACCTTAGGCATCTAAAAAACAAAACCTACTGAAATTAATAATGTGCTTCTAAAAGCTTTCTAGTACTTGGGCCCCGGTAACATCAAATCCTGCACCTTACTGAAAACCAAATTTGAGTAAAGATATGTTCAACATAATTATTTGGAGCATTACGAACAAAATAACAAATTCCCAAGATAGTAGTGATGACTTGACAAAGATAGCATTAGAAAACTCAAGGAGGCTGAGGAATTTGGACCAACCTGCTGCACTGCTGGCAGAATCGTTGCATGACACCACCAACAACTGCCTTATTGGCCTTGGAATGCATCTCACAAACCTTATGCCGTCTATGATATTCTTTGGCCTTACTCAGCTCAGCCCCACAATCCTCAACCTGACAAACTGCACGACTTGAAGTAGCTCCAGTGAACTTGGTCTTTTTCCCAGGCATTTTATCAGGGCTCGCCTCACCTCTCTCCATTCTAGAATTGCCTTCATTGAAGAGCTGCAGTGCAACACTACCAACCTCGTCTGTCAAATTCTCATCTTCAACAACAATAAGCCTCCGTTTCTTATCCAAATCATTCTTCTCTTTAAGAGTCCCGTTATTCAATTCTTCAGAGCAGAAGGACCTGTTAGAAGAACCCCCAGTTGTAGTTATTCCAGTCTCGAGTGGAAAAAACTGCCTGCTCGGGCAATTCGAGAGATTAGGATTGATAGGGGTAGCAAGGAAGAGATCTCCATCCCATTTCCAATCGCGGGGATCCCATTCCAGGCTTCTCTGTTCCACCATCCTTAAACTGGCAGAACCCATTCCATAATAAACTGGAGCTTCGCATCCTAGTCTAGCCTCCATAGATTTACTACCCAAAAACTCAAGAAGGGCCAAAAGTGGGGAGCAACCAGGCAACCAGGTGCTCAATTCTTATTCCAGGACCAGATCAGAAATCAAATCTTTGAAGCTGCTACCTTTAGATACAAAATCCTTAATTTTTAACTAGTCAGCCTCTGTTCTACTCCAGAAGTCCAAAAACAGTACACCGACACAACCGTGATTCCAATTCAAAGCAACCCACATAACCAAATTCACTCTAAACAGCCTCAAACCTTTCCAATTCCAAAAATCAATATGAAATTACAATAAAATCCCAGATTCCCAATACAACCTGGTATGATAGCAACATCAGTAAAGTAAAGATGAAAAGAATCAAGAAAATAAACGCTACTATAAGAAAACAACAAAACCTGGTGGACAATTGACTTAATTTGTACGTGTTCCGGCGAGTCGTGGTAGGAGAGAATAAAACAAATGGCAAGTTGAGTGGGGGAAGACGCCGAAATGTGCGGGGCAGACCACAGTGGGATATGAATGGGAAATGTCGTACTGTAGCGGGGTGAGTGGTGGTTTTGGTTTCCTAAGCTATTGGTTTTTCTTTTTTCACTTTACGAATATTTACACCAAAATTTTTTATAAACAAGTCGCTTTCGGTGCGTTGCACAAATTTTATATTTATCGTAATATTATTAGGGTATGAATTTTGAATTTTTTGAAAAGTTTTTGAAACAATATCTAAAAATATTTCCATGATATAAGAAAATAATTGAATTTTTTTTTGTACAATTGGATTGTAATATGTTATTTAGAAAAATATGCTTGTATATTTCATGCTTGAATAAGAAATATACAAACTATTTTGCTTGTATTCTTTGATAGTGTTGATATGATTGAATTGAATGTGAAGATTATATTTCTAAATTTTTTGTAATTCAATATTGTAAAATTGAAAAAAACTCTTCGCACAGTGTGGAGAGAGTTGAACCAAGTGCAGAGTAAAAATAAAAAATTAAAAAGGTGCGGAGAGGAAAATCCTCTCCGCACAATGCGAATAGAGTGGAACCATGTGCGGAGAGTTGGCAAACTCTTCGCACAATGAGTTGTTAAATAAAAAAAATCTCTCTATATAGTGCGAAGAGTTGGTACGCACCATAGTAAAACTCTTCGTACAGTGCGGAGAGAAAAAAAACTCCCCGTACAGTGCGTAGAGTTGAATCATGTGCGAAGTAAAAAAAAAGTGTGGAGAGAAAAAAACCTCTCCGCACAGTGCGGAGAGAGTTGAACTATGTGCGGAGTAAAAAAAACTCCAAACTCTCTGCACAGTATAGAGAGAAAAAACTCTCCGCACAGTACGGAAAGTTCTTTTCAAATTTCTTAGTTACAAGTCAAATTTTAATATTATAAATTTTTCGTATACACAATAAAACAGAGTCGAAAAACATGACTCAAAATCAATTATGTATTCTTTAAATTTCAGTCATAGCTCAATTTCTGAGCATGCAAATTATATTTACAGTATTGGAAATGAGCTTTCTCGTGATTCATACAATGAAATAATATGTGAGTTGTGCAAAGAATGGGATATTGATAGTACTATGGCATTGCTTTCACAAACGGAAACTATAGGATACCACCCAAATTCAATATTTTACACTTACTTAATAACAGCTCTTGGACATTAGAAGCGGATACAATTTTCAATGAAATTATACTTTCGGGTTGTAGGTCAGGAATTAAAGTGTTCAATGCATTACTCAAAAGTTATTTAAGAAAATGTTTCTTGGAACTTGCAGATAAAGTCCCGAAAATTTTTATTTTTCTCTTCACACTGTGTGGAGAGATAGTTTGCCATCTCTCCGCACTTTGCGGAGTCTTTCTTTTTTTATCTCATGAAATTTATATATACTAAAATTTTTTTTTTAATGTTGTTGTCATGATGCGTGTGTGGAAGAATATTTGTCAATCACCATAAACAAAATTCTTTACAAAATACAAAAAATAAAAATAAATAATAAATCTTCTTATTACGCTGATAAAATTATAATAATTTTTTTTTACAAATAATATAAAAAAATTTATTTTTATCTTCAACAAAAAAAACACATTTAAAAATTAGCAATTTCATAACCACTTTTTTTTCGGAAATACAATTATAAAAAATGAAACAATATTGAATTACAACATTTAATACTTAAGAAATTCAATATTAAATAAATTTTGTACATTTATAATAAATTATAAATCTATATATGCAACTTACCGTATTTGCAGGCAACTTACCGTATATGCTGCCTATCGTATTTACATCTTACTGTATTTGCAGCCTATCGTATTTGCAAACAACTTACTCATTTGCAGTTTATCGTATATGCTGCCTACCGTATTTGCAGTTTACTATATTTTTATATGTCGATTTTTATATTTACAAACACCGAGAATGCAGAACACCGTATATTCACTTGCCAAATCGAATTTCAAAAAAAATTTCAGATTTTTATTTTTTCAACATAAGCATAAATTAAATATTAAATATATATGAAGCATAAATTATAAATGCATATGAATATGGTGCTCAATCTTCAATTTTCCAATATTGAATTACACAACATTTAGAAATATAATTTTCGCATTCAACTAAATCATATCAACACTATCAAAGAATACAAGCAAAATAATTTGTATAATCTCGTATATTTCTTATTCAAGTGTGAAATATATAAGTATATTTCTTCTAGATGACATAATACTGTTATGCAATTGTAAAAATAATTTGCAATTATTTTTTTATATCATGAAAATATTTCTAGATATTGTTTCAAAAACTTTCAAAAAAATAAAATTCATAAACTAATAAAAATACGATAAATGCAAAACTCGTGCAACGCGCGTGACAGTTACTGTGCGGAGAGGTTTTTTTTTTTTTTTTTAAACTTCGCACTGTACGGAAAATTTGCCAACTCTCCGCACCGTGCGAAATTTTTTTTTTGTTTTTTTTAGTCCGACTGTACGAAGTGTCCGTACTTTGAGAGGACATTGTCCGCACAGAATTTCATTTCTCCGTACTGTGCGAAGAGTTTTGCCATGGTGTTTGTCATCTTTCCACACTGTGTGGAGAGATTTTTTTTTACTTCGTACTGTGCGGAGAGTTTGCCAACTTACATGGTTTGCTATCTCTCCGCACTATACGGAGAGTTTTTTTCCTTTTTTATTCCGCACATGGTTTGTTGTCTCTCCGCATTGTACAAAGAATTTTTTTTTTTAAACTCATGTGCGAAAAGTGTTTTTTTTATCAGTTTATATTATTTTTTTTAATGATAGTGACATGATGTGTGGAAAAACATTTGTTTGACATAATTATTTTTTTAATGCTAGTGGCATGATGTGTGGAAGAATATTTGTTTGACATAAACAAAATGAAAAATAAAAAATGACATCATGCATAGTAAAATTAGATTAATTTACTATTGTATCAATAGTAGATACTCATTCCCCTTTTTATTAGAAGTTAGAAATAGATCTCCGTTTGCTCCATTAAATTGAAAAAATATATATATGATAGAATATTAATTGATAAAAAATGTGTGGTTAAAAAAGAAAAAAATTGATGTGCGTGTGATATTATTTTAATGAGTGTGTGATTAAAATAAGTACTGTAGAAAAAATGAATGACAAACATGGGCTAAATGGAAAGTAATTAATCTTTTATTCATTATTACACTTATATTTTTATTTTTTAATCATATTCTTACTTTCTACATTTTATCAATCAAAATTTATTTTTAATCATAATTTTCGTCCAAAAACATTGTTAACATACTTTAAAATGCGGGTAAATATTGTTGACCTTGCGAAATGAACCTCCACGTGGCCAACCGAGAACCACTTCACGTGTTCCTCCTTACACACAACAATGCATGATCAGGAGCACAAGATTGGAACTAGCGTGGTAGTGGTGGCCGCATACACTCCGACGGTCAAGTCAGTGGTGGATGATCGGAACGGTGTCGAAGCAAGAGAGCGGGGAGAAGAATATATGATACTTGTGTGTGGAGAGCTTAGTATATGTTTCATTACATTTGCCTCTTGCCAAATTTTGACTATTTATAGGTGAGGAGCACCGTTGAATGTGGGACACGTGTATGCATCTGACGACGTGAGACGTCTGCTCGTAGGCGTCAATCAGCTATGTCTAGAGTGGGCGGGTTATTAATTTCCTTGGATTGAGTTGACATAAAGTTGATGTCACATCAACTAGACACATGGAGATGTCACATCCATAGAGGATTCTGACAGAGATGTGTTTCTGAAACTGGCGACAGAGGTGTCTGTCAAGGGAGCATCTCGGATAGCCGAGCGCTTCGGTTATCGGGGGACAGTTCGGTCGCTTCAACAGATTTAGTTTATAGTGTGTGCCTTGCGGTGCGTCGGGTTGGGGTTCGGCTGAAGTCGAACCACTTCGGAAACACATCGTTGGAACACGTAGCACTTCATAGACGAGAGGGAATCTATTGCCGAAATGGTTTAGTGCGAGGCGTAACAAATATATTGCATTATTAATTTTTTTGCATACTTAAAAATGAAATTGAGAAATTAGTTTAATCTTAAAGAAAATTTTGAAAAGAAACCATGACTAGGGAAAATTTATGTTAATTTGATAGTAATAATGCGATGAATAATGTTGGAGAAATAAATATGATAATGTGAAAAAAGTTATTACAAAATGTCACGTGAATATATTTAACCTTTTTCCTTTTCTGAACAAAAAAAAAGAAAGAAGTTTGAACCCCAACCTTAGAGATGACAATTTAACTCGCTCCGCCCCGACGGGTTGATGGGGCGGGGTGGGGCATAATTCCCCGCTCCGAACCCTCCCTGTGAATATTAAAAAAATAACAATAAATTTTTTTTTTGGATATTATTTTTTCGAGCGTTTCTTTGAATATTGATGTTATGTAAAAAAAAATTAAATGGGGCAATAAACGAGACAAAACACTGCCCCGAACCCTCCCCCGCACCGCCCCACTCGCCCCGTTGCCATCACTACCCAACTTTGAGGGCCCCCACTGCTCTGCCCCTAAAGTATCGTGAGGGAGGTAAATCGCGGGATGTGCCCCAATAGGTTAGGGAACAAGAGCTTACCCGCACACTAGTGTCCACAAAGAGTCCAATTTCATATCTCCGGAATCGAACTCTCACACTACAGCTACCAGCAAGGCTGAGACTACCTCACTCATGTCCTTTGCACCACTGAATTATTCCTCGGCGACACTTTTTTCCTTTTCTTTCTAACAGTAACACGACTGTTCAAGAAACAGGGTTCATTCAAGTTTGTAAGAAATTTAAAAGGGAAAAATTCAAAAACCAAGAGTTAAGTATGACAAGTTTAGAGGGTGCTTGACATCCATTGTTATGGAAAAATGAATTTTAGAATAGTAAATTGATAGAAGATGTGTGAATGAAAAATAAGGAAATTTTTTTATTTACATATAATATTATTTAAATGAAGAATGTGTGGTTAAAAAGAATGATGAGAAAAATGTATTTTGTTTTGATAAAAATGAGAATCAAACAAGGCCTTAATTTTCAGATGTCAATTTTCAAAATGCAAAACTCATATATTAGCTAATTAATTAAACTTAATAAGGTAACAAATATACAAATAATGGTCACATATACAAAATTATAGGTCACAACTTTTTTACTGGGCATATATTGTCAAATTAATTGGTCATAGATTATTTTGAGGTTAAGAATCAAAAATTTGGTAGGTTACAAATTATTTCAAAGTCACAATAAATTTTTTTATAGGCCACGGTTTATTTCATTGGTCACAAATTAAAAAAAAAAATACAGGTCACAATTTATTTTCGATCGCAGATTTTCAAATTTATTAGTCACAAATTATCGAATTTTAAGATCACGGTTTAATGGTGAGTCACAAAAAACAAAAGCGTTGATCACATACACCAATAACCCCACCATCGATCCCGATCCACTATCAATTTTTTATCAGAAATCAATTAAATAGTTGGTCACAATCACTATCCCATCCCGCTCACTCCACAATACCACCATGACCATCGCCACAAAGTCGTCGCCTGCATAACACCATCATAACCACCGCCAACAACAAAAACAACCATAACCTCATGACGGGTCTCTTCCGACCGCTATTCAAGCAATTCAACATCCCAAACTGACACATTCACCACCACATAAAAACTGTCACCACCACAAAACAAACTGCCATCCAAACACACCCCCATCCGCCAGATCCACCATGCAATCAAGCAAACTACCAACAACCTAAAAAAAAAAACAAGCAGAGTCGTGGGCAGCGGCGTTCACAGCACCACCATCTCCGATAATGGATGAAGCGCCTCTACAAGAAGGGAAAATGAGCGACGACGCACAAACCTATACAAATTGAAGAAGATTTATGATGTCCTTCGTGTACATATCGTTGTTGCTATGCTTCCGTTCGTAGAAGCTCCGATCTCTTCACTACAACGGTGCTATTTTCGTGGCGGTGACAGCGAGTGCTCCGACAACGTCGACAACCAGGGAATAGGACTTGAGAGGGAGAGGAAGAAGATGGAGAGTGGGTGAGAAGAATGAAAATGACAGGGTTTGTAATTGAATTGTATGGAAATATTTAATATTTAAACAACGTTTGATTCCCATTTTTCTCAAAATGAATTTTTCTCTCTCTTCTTTTCAACAACACGTTCTTCATTAAAATAATATCACACGTAAATAATTTTTTTTCTTATTTTTCATCCACGTAGTCTCCATCAATTTACTATTCTAAAATTCATTTTTCCATGAAAATGGATGTCAAACACCATCTTAATTATTGTGTTACTACCTAATTTGTGAAAAATTGAACTCTATCCCTAATTTTTGAATTGTAATAGTTAAACAACTTTTATTTTGTAATTTTCTCAATTTTTTAATAGTCGAGTCATTTTCTTACTCTATTAAATTAATATTTGTGTTTGGTTCATATTAGAAAATGGTTCAAAATTTATATCAAAATCAATAATTAATTATAACCACACGTACAAGATATACATCTTTTCAATCACACAATTCATCAATTTTTTATCAAAATCTACTAAAAATTTCTTTTTCTTTTTTTTATCTCAATCAAATAGGGGCTTATTTTTTTTGTGTTTTGAATTGTCATACAAAATGACATCAAGGGTTGAGGTTGGTCATGTGTTGGGAAATTTTGATCATGGAACCTAACAAAACAATCCCCTTACTATTTTGTGCTTTGCAGTTAGCAGTGACCTAAATTTTCGGGTTTTGCTACATTGCCAGATCCCTTACAGGCCTCACACAAAATATGGTGGATAGGCATTTATGAGGTATTTTTTTAAAGAGGTGGAGGACCCACCTTATGACAGAGGCTTTGTAAGACCTCTGGCAGAGGGGGCTGGCAAAGAGGCAATACCCTAAATTTCCTCCTCAAATCTTGTTCAGAATTTTAGAATCTAACCTAACATGCAATTGACAAGGATCCTAGCACTGCCTTGTATTGTAAAGGACAATGAATCAACAGTTTTTTCGTATGTACAGAGAGGGTGAGATCCATGTAAATAAAATATTGTCAAAAAACACCCACACCCCTGTTGTATGTGATCTAGAGGGATTTTGTGAACCCCTCATCTGTACGTGTAGCGCATCTCATGAATAAGTTATAAGTATATTATTAGACAATAATTCTTGAATAAAATTAAGCCCACGTTTGAATTTCATTATTTTCAAAATTTATTTTCAACCACGCATTATCCCATAAGATAATTTTACACATAAATTCAATTTTTTTCTCCAATTTTTAATCATACATTCTCCAAAAATTCACTTCCAAAATACACTATCCCAAAAAAATGACGTTCCCTTTCCCTGTGACTTATGCATCATTCGTCAATGAAATAAATTTGGTGTATTTCTAAATCGATTATGAGTATTCTTTTTGGATTATAGAAAATTACAAACGACGACACATTTAAAGTGGCGTCTTAATGAAATGATATTATTGGACTAGAATCACATGCTCACATGTATAACCAACACATCCAATCATATGTAAAAGTTCATTGCATTTGGTAAGTGATTTTACGTATTCATGATTGAAAGGATGTTTTATTCACAACTTGGTGGATTCCCCCACCCCCAACCACCCTTCAAAATAATAAAAAAAAATAATAAAAAAAGAATTAGCGAAGCTAACAGTTGAATCCTATGAACTTGTAAATAAAGGGAATCTATACTAAAAATGTCTTCAAAAGAATTACTATCAGAAGTGATCCAATCGTGAGTTAGGAGGAGGAGTAGTAGTAAGCTAGCATGTTTGATTTAGTTTAAGAGAAAAAAGGTCAATTTATTGGTATCAAGATGTAGAAAATGAAAGTTTTTAGACTAATCTACTTAGTCAAAAAAAAAAAATAATGAAAACCTCATATATCCTTAATATATGTTCATTTACTTTTGCAAATTAATTGTAATGCCTTTATTTAAATGTTCTCTAATCAAATATATATAAAATTTACGAGATTCTCGTTAATATAGAATTCATTGTCCATATTCATCATGAAGACTCGATTATGTAAATGAACTAGAAATGGAAATTCTCGTTAAATTTTCATATCGTTGAATGATCCATATCATTTCACTTATGACAATTGCCCTTCAAATCGATCATTCTTTGCACAAAGCACTCATGTTGTCTCATTCGTCCATTTGCTATGTCAAATGGTTGTGTAATCCACCCATGTAATTTGTCCAATGGTATATTGGTCAAAACATTAAGCTGTTTGATTGCGAAGATGGAATTTGGGTCGAAAGAAAATGAATTCCAAGGAATTGAATTATTTAAAAATTGTTTTATTGGGAATTGTAAATTATTGTGTTTGATTGGTATAATTTTCACGTGGAAAATGTTGAAGTAAAAGTGTTTTTCGGTGTTCGTTTGGCTTTATTTTACATGAAAATTGTTAATTTAAGGGATATCCACTTCTACCATTGTTCCTAGAATTTGTTACCATTGCCAACCAAAAAAAAAAAGGAAAAAAAAGATCAAAAAATCATCTATATTTTGATGTTCGTTTGGTTGTTTTACATGAAAATTGTCAATTTTAGGAATATCCTCTTTTACAATTGTTCCTATAATTTGTTCCCATTGCCAAAAATTTAAAAAAAAAAAAACAAAAAGCAAAAAAAAAAAAAAAAAAAGGGGGAAAATCAAAAACCACCTACCCCGTCAATCAAACAGGCTAAAAGTGGAAGTTGGAATTCGAATTTCAAGTTCCATGGAAAATCTCGTGCAATCAAACGGGGCCTAATAACCCTTTTTTCCCTCTTTGCACGAGAGAAGAAGAATGGATCGTGCGAGTCAACTAAATTAATGCTTACTAAACTTACCCTCTGGCCTCTGCATTCTCAAAGTAAAATTCGGACCGGATGTTGTACATAATCTCTAATTTAATAGGTGAAATGATGAGGTTTTGTTGGTCAAATATCGAATTTTGTAGATATTTGCTGAGTTAACATGTTAAATATCGAGTTTGCTATGCAAACGTCGAGCGTGCTAAGCTAATATAGAGTTTATTGTGTAAATCTTGATTTTGTTGTGGATTGTGCGGAAGTTAGCTCGAATAACTTCTGTACACAAATCTTCACATGGTAAATAATAAACAATTGAAGACATAATTAATTTTAAAGGGTTGTGCTGTGCGTATACAATAGTGTACACACGCTTACACTTCCCTCACATGGAGGGAGGTCCACATGTAATAAAATATTCGTGACCCCCCTCCATGTGAGAGGGGTGTAAAGCTGTGTGTACACCATCAGGTGTACACACAACATTATCCAATTTTAATGTCTAACCCAAATAATGAAGGCAATTGGAGTTGTTGATTTAAAAAATAAAAAATAAAAAAATGACTAACTCAAGATTTCCCATTCAAACTCGATATTTGACTAACTACTCGTTAAATGTTTACAAATTTCGATATTGGCCTAACGAAAACTCGCTATTTCACCCATCAAACTAGATTTTATTACAAAATTCAATTCGAAATTCCCTTCTAGGATGCAAATAAACGTAGATTTTTTATGCAGATAATGTGGAATAAATTTTAAAGAGCATTTAAATAATTCATTGTTATTTTCTGGTGTAGAAAGAAGATTTGGTATAATTTTACATATATAAATCTGAATATATTTTTTTTGCACACATATATACGCTGATATAAACCTATAATTTATATGCAGATAGTATTACCATATAAGATTAAGTAGGATTAAATGGAAAAAGATGGTTAGTTAGTGTCTTAACCAAGTGTCATTAAGCAAATCATACCAGTAGACTACATGCGAACATTTGACATAGAAAATAAACGGGATGAGACGGCACGAATAATTTGTGCAAAGAATGATCGATACGTGAGTTCAAGTATCTACAATGAAACGATAACGATTTGCACAATAATAATTTTGTGCCCATTACTCTATTCTAAAAACCGAAAGTGATGAAGACATCTCACCTTTTGACCTTGCCATCTAATTTCCTCTTTTAAAAATTGACGACTTCTACAAAAGAAGCAAACTCAAACATGCTCTAAACCTTCGAGTATTATGCAAACTTAACTCGATTCTTGAACGAATCAAAGCCCGATTTTTATATAAGCAAAGACGAGTCTCTCTCTTTCTCACACGCACATTATAATAATATATATAAACCCATTGATTCTCCCATTACGCTTAATTCCTTCCTCATTTATCGCCGGATTCGATTTCCGATCATCCTCTCCTCGATTGCCCAATCTCTCTTCTATATCGCTTTCTCTCTGACTCACTCAGTGTGTGGATTGTGGAGTTACTTGAGTATATTGGTATAAGACTCTCTTGCATCGCTTGCTGATTTCAGGTTTAGTTATTGCTTTCCTTCAATTTTGATCTTGGTGTTTTTGATAAATATGTTACTTGAATTTGTTGCTTCAATTATAATTGATGATCATATGTTATCTAACTGGTTCCTCCTAGATCCCTGTGTTTGTTCGTATCAACAGTCTTGTCTTAAATATCTAAATTAGTTTTCCGTCCTTCTCGTGTTTGTCCGTTTATGAGTATTATATTGTTTCGATCTACAACATTGTGGACGAATGAATGCATCTTGTGTTGGAATCGTTACACAGTCATTGTATTTTAAAGGTATAAAGAGTTTAAATGCCTGGTTACAAGTATTAATTATTTATCCGCTTTGGCGATCAAGTATAGTTCCTATTTGCCCATCTCCCGAGGTAGAGAAACCATGGAGGATGAAACTGTTGCATAGACTTGATGAAATGGTTCCTATTTTCCGATCTCCTGATCTAGAGAGATCAGGGAGGATGAAACCTTTGCATTGACTCGATGAAGACTGAAATGGGAAATGGTATTAGGGTCACACCTGCAACTCTTTGTCAAACACATTGTTTGGCTTCTACTCAGATATTTTGACAACAAAAGACATTGAAGACATGTTGGCAACAATATATACGGTACAGGATGCAATGAGAAATAAATTCATTGCCAAAAATTTTTTATGTCAATATTGGTTGATGGTAGAAATGATGCCGAGCAATTTAATGAAATTTAGCAAAATGCTGATCAGTTTATTACATGTCTTATAAATCAGGATAGAATCTATAATTGTGTATGCTATTATAGATGCACTTCCTCGGTTATGGAAATTCTTTAAGAATGATCCTAAGCATAAAAAAGAAAAAAGATAACTCTTGCTAACTTGAGAGCTATTCAAAAACTGAAAAGGATGATAGAAAGATAACTCTTGACAACTATAATGATGGCTCCAAAGTTTGATGGGGAAGGAAGTAGCTACAATGACATGGCAGATGAAGAAGCAAAATGCAAAGACAAGGTTGTGGATATGCTTTCTGAAGTTAACCTCCTTCAAGTGACCTGTCTCAGTGTACTGATTTTGGTATGACCAGGCATGTTTCTAGAAACAAGTCTATTATTTGATTATACACCCAAGGAACTAGGTAGTGTCATGTACATGGATATGAACAATTGTTGCAGTCAAAGGGGATGAAAATGATTTTGGTTAATTATTTTACTTATATTGATGATTATTGTAGGTTTTATTATGTTTGTCTTTTCAGTTCAAACTATGATGCTTTGAACAAATTTTGAAGCGTGCAAGTTGAATTATGTATCACAACATGGTAAGAACTACTAGAGCCGGTGAATATCACGATCTTGTATTTTGTGACAACTGTGCAATTAATCGTGAATTTATTTTACTTTATATTTTGCAAAGAAATGATGCCGCTGAAATAAAAAGTAGATAATACTGATTCAGCTGAAATAGATAATGCTCAAGATAGCATCATACTATACCGCTCTCTTTGCATAAACAACAATTCAAAAATTTATCGCTGTGACTGTACAACTGTTAGTACACCTTTTGATATATCACTGCGTCGGTGTCCAATGAGTATGATATTAGTGGCTGGTGTTATTGGATGTTTATAGCTTGTATTACAACTAATATTACATCAACAGTTGAAAAACTTAGTAAATTTACTAGTAGCTTAGTAGTCTGGCTAGTGCTATTGGATAGCTTGTATTAGACCTAATATTACATTAGAAGTAAAAAACTTAGTAAATATAATAGTAGTGTTAGTAGTCTACATTTGGTCTTGTATACAAGATTTTGAAATATCTTTAAACACTGCCATAATTTTCAGCCAGTGGTCCTTGAGTCATGAACTGTTGATTTATGCTTGATCAAAGCACCCCAACCGTCTTTGTCATTTCACATCCTTGATTTCAGAATTTTCTGTTTACACTTTTATCATAATTATGCTAATTGTGTAGCAAGTAGTCTGAAAACCCCGGAAGCATGGAAAAGATGCAGAATTGCAGTCGGTAAAATGGTTGTATTCTAATAATTTTCTTGCACTTTTTGGACTGAAATCAAAGTGCTGTGGCTAGGTCAAATAAGCGTTTGCTGAAAGGTTTAAGCTCCAGTAGAAATCTTTCTAAATTTGTTAACTTTTTGGAAATTGTTGCTCCGTTGAATATGAATTTTGTACGATTTTCCAAATATTCAGATGGAATTACTCTGAATATTGACTCAGAAATACAGTTTCTTTCTAGCTCATTAAATCCTTTTTCATGCTATGCATTACGCATCAAAGGGAGCTTTCTCTTTCTTACAGGAAAAGGAATCCTGTTATACGGAGAGGAGATACTTTGAGGAAAACAAACATGAGCTGTTTTGGTTGTTGTGAAGAAGATGACATTGGTAAACATGCTGATGGTGGAGGCCATTATATGATGAAAAATTCAGTTGGTAAATCTGAAAACCCCATATTTAGGCATTCACATGAAGGGCACCAAGTCATGACAATCAATTTTCTCTGCATTAGCTTAAATTAGTTTGTTTGTATTGCTCTTGCTATTAGAATGAATGCTCTAACTTTGCCTCTACGTTAATCTGCTATGTATCTGGTTTATTTGCCTAGTTTGCATGATGTAATATATATTTTTCTTCCTTTACATGCGTTTGTTATTGTTGTCCTGTTGGGCCCTCAACCCCTTCCTTTTTCTATTTAGAAAGAAAAGCACATGGATAAATCGATATTATACGGGTTGAATAATTGTAGTGCTACTATTCACCTAGAGTATCTTGCCTGTTCCTTCTGTACACCTCCTCTCCACAATATTCTAATGTTGCGTAGTTGTGATGTAGCAACAAAGAGTCTAAAAAATTATAGATAACAGGATGAATATTCACGCCGATAGTATCAATGCTACTTTTATGATAGAATAATTAACTAGGACTTAGAAAATCAGACCGATTTTCAATATTGTTTGAGAATTGGTTAATTTATTTACATATGTTTTCTGGGGACAAAGTGCCTGGGTGGGTTAAACATTACAGTCCTTCTAAACATTGTTTATCATTCTGGTCTACATTGATAAACTTAGAAGTATTGAATTTTGGTTTTACTTAATGTTTAGAATGATTTAATTCTCCAATCAAGTCAAGCATTCAGCTAAGACAGGTGGATTTATTCATTGTTTATAGGTGTCTGATTTAATCGACACCTTGAAATATGTGCATTCACTACTACTTTGCGATCTTTCTGACTTTTCTATTCTTGTTTTTTCTTTCCTGTTTCACGCTACATGATTCATATTATTTTTATCTTTAGTGACTAGACCAAGTTTAAACTAAGTTAGAGTTCTTCCTCCAGGAAATGAAGGACATTATCATACAACAGATGCTGCACTGAAATCTCAAGCTGTTAATGTCCAGCCTATTGCAGTTCCGTCAATTCCCGGGGATGAATTGAAAGAAATTACAGATAACTTTGGCTCTGATTCTTTAATTGGGGAAGGCTCATATGGACGGGTATATTATGGAATCCTTAAGAATGGAAGGGCTGCTGCAATAAAGAAGTTGGATGCAAGCAAGCAACCAGATGACGAATTCTTAGCCCAGGTTTCATTTGAATATTATAACTTACTCAGTCCTATGAGGAATCAGGCATTCAGCATTAAGAGCCTATTTGTCTCCCATTATAGGAGAAATTGTAGAGTTTTGAACAATATTTTTTTTGGAGAATGTGTGGTTAAAATTTAAAGAAACTTTATTGGTTTGTGTGTAGAATATTTTATTGTGTGAATTTATGATGGAAAAATTCAATTCGAAATTCCCTTCTAGGATGCAAATAAACGTAGATTTTTTATGCAGATAATGTGGAATAAATTTTAAAGAGCATTTAAATAATTCATTGTTATTTTCTGGTGTAGAAAGAAGATTTGGTATAATTTTACATATATAAATCTGAATATATTTTTTTTGCACACATATATACGCTGATATAAACCTATAATTTATATGCAGATAGTATTACCATATAAGATTAAGTAGGATTAAATGGAAAAAGATGGTTAGTTAGTGTCTTAACCAAGTGTCATTAAGCAAATCATACCAGTAGACTACATGCGAACATTTGACATAGAAAATAAACGGGATGAGACGGCACGAATAATTTGTGCAAAGAATGATCGATACGTGAGTTCAAGTATCAACAATGAAACGATAACAACGATTTGCACAATAATAATTTTGTGCCCATTACTCTATTCTAAAAACCGAAAGTGATGAAGACATCTCACCTTTTGACCTTGCCATCTAATTTCCTCTTTTAAAAATTGACGACTTCTACAAAAGAAGCAAACTCAAACATGCTCTAAACCTTCGAGTATTATGCAAAGTTAACTCGATTCTTGAACGAATCAAAGCCCGATTTTTATATAAGCAAAGACGAGTCTCTCTCTTTCTCACACGCACATTATAATAATATATATAAACCCATTGATTCTCCCATTACGCTTAATTCCTTCCTCATTTATCGCCGGATTCGATTTCCGATCATCCTCTCCTCGATTGCCCAATCTCTCTTCTATATCGCTTTCTCTCTGACTCACTCAGTGTGTGGATTGTGGAGTTACTTGAGTATATTGGTATAAGACTCTCTTGCATCGCTTGCTGATTTCAGGTTTAGTTATTGCTTTCCTTCAATTTTGATCTTGGTGTTTTTGATAAATATGTTACTTGAATTTGTTGCTTCAATTATAATTGATGATCATATGTTATCTAACTGGTTCCTCCTAGATCCCTGTGTTTGTTCGTATCAACAGTCTTGTCTTAAATATCTAAATTAGTTTTCCGTCCTTCTCGTGTTTGTCCGTTTATGAGTATTATATTGTTTCGATCTACAACATTGTGGACGAATGAATGCATCTTGTGTTGGAATCGTTACACAGTCATTGTATTTTAAAGGTATAAAGAGTTTAAATGCCTGGTTACAAGTATTAATTATTTATCCGCTTTGGCGATCAAGTATAGTTCCTATTTGCCCATCTCCCGAGGTAGAGAAACCATGGAGGATGAAACTGTTGCATAGACTTGATGAAATGGTTCCTATTTTCCGATCTCCTGATCTAGAGAGATCAGGGAGGATGAAACCTTTGCATTGACTCGATGAAGACTGAAATGGGAAATGGTATTAGGGTCACACCTGCAACTCTTTGTCAAACACATTGTTTGGCTTCTACTCAGATATTTTGACAACAAAAGACATTGAAGACATGTTGGCAACAATATATACGGTACAGGATGCAATGAGAAATAAATTCATTGCCAAAAATTTTTTATGTCAATATTGGTTGATGGTAGAAATGATGCCGAGCAATTTAATGAAATTTAGCAAAATGCTGATCAGTTTATTACATGTCTTATAAATCAGGATAGAATCTATAATTGTGTATGCTATTATAGATGCACTTCCTCGGTTATGGAAATTCTTTAAGAATGATCCTAAGCATAAAAAAGAAAAAAGATAACTCTTGCTAACTTGAGAGCTATTCAAAAACTGAAAAGGATGATAGAAAGATAACTCTTGACAACTATAATGATGGCTCCAAAGTTTGATGGGGAAGGAAGTAGCTACAATGACATGGCAGATGAAGAAGCAAAATGCAAAGACAAGGTTGTGGATATGCTTTCTGAAGTTAACCTCCTTCAAGTGACCTGTCTCAGTGTACTGATTTTGGTATGACCAGGCATGTTTCTAGAAACAAGTCTATTATTTGATTATACACCCAAGGAACTAGGTAGTGTCATGTACATGGATTATGAACAATTGTTGCAGTCAAAGGGGATGAAAATGATTTTGGTTAATTATTTTACTTATATTGATGATTATTGTAGGTTTTATTATGTTTGTCTTTTCAGTTCAAACTATGATGCTTTGAACAAATTTTGAAGCGTGCAAGTTGAATTATGTATCACAACATGGTAAGAACTACTAGAGCCGGTGAATATCACGATCTTGTATTTTGTGACAACTGTGCAATTAATCGTGAATTTATTTTACTTTATATTTTGCAAAGAAATGATGCCGCTGAAATAAAAAGTAGATAATACTGATTCAGCTGAAATAGATAATGCTCAAGATAGCATCATACTATACCGCTCTCTTTGCATAAACAACAATTCAAAAATTTATCGCTGTGACTGTACAACTGTTAGTACACCTTTTGATATATCACTGCGTCGGTGTCCAATGAGTATGATATTAGTGGCTGGTGTTATTGGATGTTTATAGCTTGTATTACAACTAATATTACATCAACAGTTGAAAAACTTAGTAAATTTACTAGTAGCTTAGTAGTCTGGCTAGTGCTATTGGATAGCTTGTATTAGACCTAATATTACATTAGAAGTAAAAAACTTAGTAAATATAATAGTAGTGTTAGTAGTCTACATTTGGTCTTGTATACAAGATTTTGAAATATCTTTAAACACTGCCATAATTTTCAGCCAGTGGTCCTTGAGTCATGAACTGTTGATTTATGCTTGATCAAAGCACCCCAACCGTCTTTGTCATTTCACATCCTTGATTTCAGAATTTTCTGTTTACACTTTTATCATAATTATGCTAATTGTGTAGCAAGTAGTCTGAAAACCCCGGAAGCATGGAAAAGATGCAGAATTGCAGTCGGTAAAATGGTTGTATTCTAATAATTTTCTTGCACTTTTTGGACTGAAATCAAAGTGCTGTGGCTAGGTCAAATAAGCGTTTGCTGAAAGGTTTAAGCTCCAGTAGAAATCTTTCTAAATTCGTTAACTTTTTGGAAATTGTTGCTCCGTTGAATATGAATTTTGTACGATTTTCCAAATATTCAGATGGAATTACTCTGAATATTGACTCAGAAATACAGTTTCTTTCTAGCTCATTAAATCCTTTTTCATGCTATGCATTACGCATCAAAGGGAGCTTTCTCTTTCTTACAGGAAAAGGAATCCTGTTATACGGAGAGGAGATACTTTGAGGAAAACAAACATGAGCTGTTTTGGTTGTTGTGAAGAAGATGACATTGGTAAACATGCTGATGGTGGAGGCCATTATATGATGAAAAATTCAGTTGGTAAATCTGAAAACCCCATATTTAGGCATTCACATGAAGGGCACCAAGTCATGACAATCAATTTTCTCTGCATTAGCTTAAATTAGTTTGTTTGTATTGCTCTTGCTATTAGAATGAATGCTCTAACTTTGCCTCTACGTTAATCTGCTATGTATCTGGTTTATTTGCCTAGTTTGCATGATGTAATATATATTTTTCTTCCTTTACATGCGTTTGTTATTGTTGTCCTGTTGGGCCCTCAACCCCTTCCTTTTTCTATTTAGAAAGAAAAGCACATGGATAAATCGATATTATACGGGTTGAATAATTGTAGTGCTACTATTCACCTAGAGTATCTTGCCTGTTCCTTCTGTACACCTCCTCTCCACAATATTCTAATGTTGCGTAGTTGTGATGTAGCAACAAAGAGTCTAAAAAATTATAGATAACAGGATGAATATTCACGCCGATAGTATCAATGCTACTTTTATGATAGAATAATTAACTAGGACTTAGAAAATCAGACCGATTTTCAATATTGTTTGAGAGTTGGTTAATTTATTTACATATGTTTTCTGGGGACAAAGTGCCTGGTTGGGTTAAACATTACAGTCCTTCTAAACATTGTTTATCATTCTGGTCTACATTGATAAACTTAGAAGTATTGAATTTTGGTTTTACTTAATGTTTAGAATGATTTAATTCTCCAATCAAGTCAAGCATTCAGCTAAGACAGGTGGATTTATTCATTGTTTATAGGTGTCTGATTTAATCGACACCTTGAAATATGTGCATTCACTACTACTTTGCGATCTTTCTGACTTTTCTATTCTTGTTTTTTCTTTCCTGTTTCACGCTACATGATTCATATTATTTTTATCTTTAGTGACTAGACCAAGTTTAAACTAAGTTAGAGTTCTTCCTCCAGGAAATGAAGGACATTATCATACAACAGATGCTGCACTGAAATCTCAAGCTGTTAATGTCCAGCCTATTGCAGTTCCGTCAATTCCCGGGGATGAATTGAAAGAAATTACAGATAACTTTGGCTCTGATTCTTTAATTGGGGAAGGCTCATATGGACGGGTATATTATGGAATCCTTAAGAATGGAAGGGCTGCTGCAATAAAGAAGTTGGATGCAAGCAAGCAACCAGATGACGAATTCTTAGCCCAGGTTTCATTTGAATATTATAACTTACTCAGTCCTATGAGGAATCAGGCATTCAGCATTAAGAGCCTATTTGTCTCCCATTATAGGAGAAATTGTAGAGTTTTGAACAATATTTTTTTTGGAGAATGTGTGGTTAAAATTTAAAGAAACTTTATTGGTTTGTGTGTAGAATATTTTATTGTGTGAATTTATGATGGAAAATATTACTGTAGCAAACAATTTAATTTGTTAAATGATGACAAACAAGGGCTAAGTATATCCAACAAATTGTTTTTGAACTTGCAGGTTTCTATGGTTTCAAGGCTAAAACATGAAAATTTTGTTGAGTTACTTGGTTATTGTGTTGATGGCAATCAGCGTGTTCTTGTGTACGAATTTGCATCGAATGGTTCTCTTCACGATATTCTTCATGGTATATCACCACCTCCTGCTCCAATATACTTTCTTTTCCTTGTCAACCCCCCCCCCCCCCCTAATATTTTTTTTTTCTTCGCCCCCCCCCCCCCCCCCCCCCCCAAAGCGATAATCTTGGAGTCCAAATAGGATGAATCTGAAAGACTGAAACAACATTACATGCAGATGTGGGACATCAAATTTAAAAACTTACATGACTGCAGTTTCATTTGAATGATAGTTGGATCAAGCTATAATTATAACTGACTGCTTAAGAGGTAGATTGAGATAGGCCTTTGTTGACATTTTGGTGATTATACGGCTCCCAAATCTTTTGATATTTTTATCATTACACAACTTCTCAGTAGCCATTCCCTTGCCTTTATACTAATTGGAATGCCTGAGTTTTTGTTTGGTCTGACCTTTTATCATTAACTGTTCCGTGTTCTGATTCATACTAGCAACTTGAGTTGAAATTTCAATTTTCAATCTTTACTTGTCATCATTCAGGAAGGAAAGGTGTTAAAGGAGCACAACCTGGTCCAGTTCTTTCATGGACACAGCGTGTAAAGATTGCAGTTGGTGCTGCTAAGGGACTTGAATATTTGCATGAAAAATCAAATCCTCACATCATCCACCGTGATGTTAAGTCCAGCAATGTGTTAATCTTTGATAATGATGATGCTAAAATTGCTGACTTTGATTTGTCAAATCAAGCTCCTGATATGGCAGCACGTCTTCACTCAACTCGTGTTCTTGGAACGTTTGGTTATCATGCTCCTGAGTAAGATATTTTTGCAACGCTATATACATTTTCTCTCCTCTCTCCCCTTTTGAAATATTAAGAGGAAATTATTTTATATACTTAAACAATGCTCTCAATCTTTTATTTAACATATTACGCCTTTGTTTGGTGGGAATTAAAATCTAGATTTTAATTTATATCAAAGTCAATAATTAATAACGATATATTTCGTGGGGCCCACAATTTTTCAACTATACATTTCATCAACTTTTATTAAAATTTGCTAAAAATCTAATTTTAATCACCACCAAGTAAGAACTGTATTTTTATATGTCTAATGGTTAATCAATTCAAATATGTTATGAATAATTTAAGAAGTGATGAATAGTTTATTAAATGCAATCATAATAAGTAAGAATAGAGCCAACCCCACTTTTATTTTAAAAACTTGAAATAGAGCCTCTCTTGGAGCTTATTTTTAGGTATCGACTCTCTAAAATAAAGAGAATCTTGTATTTAAAGATTGAATTTAAGAGTAAAAAATAGATAACATAGAATGGTTCATATTTAGAGAATCTCTTGAAGATGTTTTTATATACATTTTTCCCTTCTCTCCGTTTTGGAACTCAAAAGTCAAGTTCATAGATCATATTACTTAAATTGAGTTGATTGGCTCACTATATTATGGTTATTGAAGCTTGAATAAACCATTGGATTCTAATGTTAATCTGTTTCCTAGTCTTTCTAACAACCCAGATAGTTGACTGAGATTTTGATAAATCTTAAGAGTAAGTTATGAAATTTTTATTTATCGTGAATTCTATTTTATGAAACTTTTTCTCCAGTCATCAGAACAATGTATTCTTATTTGCATGAATCCTGGTGTTCATTTGGACGTCATTTTTTGTATTGGCTCTAAAACATTATTATGGTGTTTTGTTATTTACTGGTGAATTTTGGTACCTTGTTTGGCAGATATGCAATGACTGGACAGCTGAATTCAAAGAGTGATGTATACAGCTTTGGTGTTGTCCTTCTAGAGCTTCTTACTGGACGTAAGCCCGTTGATCATACATTACCTCGTGGGCAGCAAAGTCTAGTTACATGGGTAATCAGTTTCTCCCAGTTTTCCCTTCTAACATATGTGGTTTATTTCACATCTTATATTCTATAATTAAAGAATCTAATTCTTCTGAGCTTTAGTTATTCAAATTTTCTGCCACATAATTTAGGCTACGCCAAAGCTGAGCGAAGACAAGGTCAGGCAATGTGTCGATGGAAGACTGGGAGGTGAATACCCTCCTAAGGCTGTTGCTAAGGTGATTATCAAGTTTCCAACTGAAAGGAAATTATTTATATCATTTTGTTAAAGAAGAATGATACTGATCTGATAGAAAGAGATTACGTGGTGTTTATCTGCTATATTCCCTTTTCCTTGCTCATTCTCAGTATTTTAATGCAGATGGCTGCTGTTGCTGCGTTGTGTGTACAATATGAAGCTGATTTCCGGCCAAACATGAGCATAGTAGTCAAAGCCCTCCAGCCACTTTTAAATGCTCGGCCAGGACCGGCTGGTGAAACTGGCCAGACATGAGAGTTGCAGCCAAGCTACTGATTGTGCTGCTCGGGCAGGATGAGTTGGTAAATAGAAGCATATGATAATCTCTCTCTCTCTATGTCCAAATTAATCAGTAATTTTATTAGATTGAAGTGCATTAAAACGCTTCAGTCAATTTTAATCGATTGTTCGTAATGTATACCATGATTGTGTGGATCAAGAACCAAGATGTCTGTGGGAAATGACAGTCATATGATTTCTTTGTGAGGGAATATCTGATGAGTTTAAAAGTAAAGTTTCGACCAAGTAGATATGGATATTGATGGGCATTTCCCAGCCCGAAGCGTAGAATCCAACAGGGAGATTTTTATAAATGGCATACTACTATTCATTTTTGGTAAAATGTCTATAATACCCTTAATGAAAGGATTTGTCATATTTTGCACAGGATATCCTTAATTTATTAGGATAGTTCTAAATTCCTCAATTTCTCTCATTTCGAGTTTTAATATATAATTCCATCCTTTGATCTAATAAATTAGCATAATCTGTAATATAATTGTCATGTAATTTACTAAGATTATCATATTCCTTAAATGAAATATCCATAATCTCTAGTTGAGCAAAAATATTTCTTATTTTTTTCAATAATTTTTCTAAAGAATCCAACAGGGAGATTTTTATAAATGGCATACTACTATTCATTTTTGGTAAGATGTCTATAATACCCTTAATGAAAGGATTTGTCATATTTTGCACAGAATATCCTTAATTTATTAGGATAGTTCTAAATTCCTCAATTTCTCTCATTTCGAGTTTTAATATATAATTCCATCCTTTAATCTAATAAATTAGCATAATCTGTAATATAATTGTCATGTAATTTACTAAGATTATCATATTCCTTAGATGAAATATCCATAATCTCTAGTTGAGCAAAAATATTTCTTATTTTTTTCAATAATTTTTCTAACAGATTATCTAATCCTTTAAATGTATAACCTGACATTATTCAGATAATTCTTTGCAAGCTTTATGAATAATAATAACATGTTATATAAGGTTTTTGCAAACATGAAAAGTAATAATCCCTACGATTCTTTCAAAATATTAGAAGAATTCTTTCTAAATTTAACAAAGACAATAATTTTACCTTACTTTTGATCTTAAATCTGTATTTTTAGAACCGAGTGACCTTCAGGCTCTGAATCTGCAAACTGCTCCCTCAAACGGTCTCTTGCCTCAATGAGAATTCTGCTATTTCAGCTTCTGCCATCACTGTATCTTTTCTTAGAATTACGAGTAAAGATCTTAAGTAAAGAAAATTCTTTCTTTGCTAAAGTAAGAAAGAAATTATCTATTTTTCTAACAGATTATCTAATCCTTTAATTGTATAACATGGCATTATTCAGATAATTCTTTGCAAGCTTTATGAATAATAATAACATGTTATATAAGATTTTTGCAAACATGAAAAGTAATAATCCCTACGATTCTTTCAAAATATTAGAAGAATTCTTTCTAAATTTAACAAAGACAATAATTTTACCTTACTTTTGATCTTAAATCTGTATTTTTAGAACCGAGTGACCTTCAGGCTCTGAATCTGCAAACTGCTCCCTCAAACGGTCTCTTGCCTTCAGAAAAACTGGTTTTGAAAAGAGTTTAAGGAAAGAGAATGGTTTCTAACTCGAGATGCCCCATTCTTTCCTCAAAGACCTCTATTTATACATGACTCAACCTTACGGAATTCTGTTATTTCAGCTTCTGCCCTCACTGTATCTTTTCTTAGAATTACGAGTAAAGATCTTAAGTAAAGAAAATTCTTTCTTTGCTAAAGTAAGAAAGAGATTATCTTCTTCAATCTGTCAATAATCTATGGGATAGGAGGCTTAGAAACTCATATTTTTCTGATATCAAAAGATTGAGATTTTATTTCTATAATGATTTATACAAGGTTTCTATTGTATACAAGGGGTTTCCAGAAAAACTGGTTTTGAAGATTTATAAAAGGTTTCTATTGTATACAAGGAGTTTCCAGAAAAACTGGTTTTGAAAAGAGCTTAAGGAAAGAGAATGGTTTCTAACTCGAGATGTCCCATTCTTTCCTCAAAGACCTCTATTTATACATGACTCAACCTTACTATTATTGATCTATTACATCATTGCATACATCAGAATTTTGAAAAAAAGCTCACATGCCTCTCTATTCTTTTCCTCCTGGG
>NC_036248.1:12944706-12945083 GCF_002742605.1 Olea europaea var. sylvestris | reverse complement strand
CTTTATTCTTTTCCTCCTGGGGTCTACATCTTCACATGCATTTTTTACTTTTTTATCAAAGTGGCATCTTTTCTTCTATTATTGCCTTATCATTTTTGGCTTCATATGCAGCTGGCTAGATGCTCTTCTATTATTGTTTTTCCCTCTTTGTCTTCATACGCAGCTGGCCAGATGCTTTAGTAGTGGTAGGTTATTTTCCATCCATCAATCTTTCAATTTTGTCTACATGTGGGGCACTCCCTCAATCTGCATGATTTCTGAATTGTTGTTGGACTTCCATTAATTTGATGAGTATCAAATTTCTGGATATATTCTTTCAAAATGGTAGATTTTTCTTTTCCATTATTTGTAAGGAGTGTCCATCCTTCATATTGGCA
>NC_036248.1:12941278-12944082 GCF_002742605.1 Olea europaea var. sylvestris | reverse complement strand
TTTAACAATTTCAGTATGTTCTTTATTCCAACCTTTAGTATTTGTTTTCCTAAGTAAGATTTGTATCTTATGTCTCTTTTTTGAGAGATTTTCAATAAATCCTTCAGCATAGTTTAAACATCCTAAAAATTTTTGTATTTGTTCTTTGGATTTTAATTCATCTGGAAAGCTTTCTATCTTTTTAGATATATGAGTCTGTAATTTTATTCTTTTTCTATCTATTGATAATCCTAAAAAATCTATTTCTTGTTTCTCTATTATAAATTTCTTTTTAGAAAGTACAATTCCTTCCTTTTTGCATTCATTTATAAATTGTAATAAATGATTCCTATGTTCTTTTTTATTATTAGAGCATATTAGTATGTCATCAATATAAACAATAAGAAAATCACTAAACTTTTTGAATATATTCTCCATTTTTCTTTGATATATTTGTGGTGCATTTTTTTAAATCAAATGGCATAACTAACCATTCATATTTTCCTTGAGGTGTACTAAAAGCTGTATATTGTATACTATCTTCTTCCATTTTTATTTGCCAAAATCCTGATTTACAATCAAATTTGGAATAATATTGTTTTCCTTTTGCAAGGTTTATTAGGACTTCTTTATTTGGTAAAAAGTAATCATCAAATTTAGTATATTTATTTAATTCTTTATAGTTTATTACCATTCTAGCTTTTCCTCTAACCTGCTCAGAATATTTCATAACCATAAAAGCTGGACTACTATGAGGTCCATTATTGGGTCTAATTAGCTTTTGTTCTATTAGTTCTTTTATCTGAATTTTGAATTCTTGCATATCCTGTAAGGTATACATCATTGGTCTAACTCTTATTATAACATTTTCTGTTAATTCTATTTTAGTTTTAGGATGATATGGTTTCCAAAATAATAATGGGTTTTCTCCATAAATTTTTTCTAATTGTTCTATGATTTTTCCCATACTTATCTCTATTTCTGTTTTTAAGATCTTTTTATATGATAGTTTTTTATTTTTTAATTCATCTTGTACTATTGGTCTTTTTTTCCATTTATCACCACGCTGGGCTGGCTGAACTCTGTAGGGTCTAAATTCTCTTGGTATTTTTAATAGATGTGCACAAGGTGTTTGTAACATTATCATGTAATTATTTTGTTTATAATATTGAAATTGTTGGATAAAATCATTTCCTAATAGTATATCACATTCTAACTTATTGTAATTATATACTTTATTTATTATAACTTGTTTACTACCAAGTATTATATTAACTTTTTCAGCACTATCAATTATTTGAGTACTTTTTCCAGTCACTCCTGTTATCTTTATTTTACTATTTTTATTCCATGATTTTATTAAGAAATTTTTAAAAATTGTTATATCACTTCCTGTATCAATTAAGGCACAAGTTGTTATGTTTGTTTCTACTATAGTAACTTGTATATATACTGCCAATGGAAAACTAATTTGATTATTCATCAACTTCCTATTCTACATAATGTAGTTTGTCCCTTATGAGTTATATATAATCCTTCTCTTCTTATACTATAATCTTCTAATCCATTTAAGAAACTCATTCCTAATAATATATGAGGTTCAATGTCTATACTTTTATCTAAATAACATGGTACTAAAAGATCAATCCCACCTATTTTTATTGGTACATTTGCCTTTAATTCTGTAATATATAGTTGTCCATCAAAATTCCTGTATTCATATGGTTCTATCTTGTAAGTCATTAATCCTTCATTTTTATTTGCAGCCATATGACATTCACCAGCTCCTGTATCTATCAATATATTTGGTCCTTTTATATACCTTCTACCGTTGAAATATTTTCCTTCTATTTTCATATTTCCAATATTGCTACGAGGTTTTATTTCTTTTATACCACTAGTTTCTCCTATATATTCCTTTTTATTAGGTAGTTTAAGACTTTTTGATTTCTTTATCAGTCTTCTATTATGAAATGTTATTTTATAATCTTCTTCTTCTTTTAACTCTGTTATTTCAGGCTTATTTTTAGTTATATTAAATTCAAATTCTTTTGGAATAAGATTTATTTGTTTGTTTGGTTCCATTATTTTACTAATATCCTTACATTCTTTATGAATTTCTATGTATGGTTTATTGGAATAAATATTCCCATAATTAGAATTAGTAAATGTATATAATGCCATATATTCCATAGTCATAATTTGGTCTCCTGGTTCCATTATATCATTTCTATGTAATTTGAAATGTAATCCTAAAATTTCATTAAAGTTTTTATCTTTCAATGAGACACAATATTTTGGGTAACAAGTAAATCTTAACTTTGGATATGCTAAATTTCCTTCTATAGTTCCTAAATGACCATCTTCCAAATTTATAATTCTTCCATCATGTAAACTTACAGTTAATGGTGAATCTATTCCTTCTCTAAATAAGGATTTAAACATTATTTGTATTCCTGCTAAATAAACATATTGGATCTTTTCACTATGCTTTTTACTTATTTTTGATAATAATTCTGATACTGTACTTTTTGTTAAAAGGTTTATTTTATGTGTTCCCTGAGTTGTCCTAACATCTATAGTTTTTTCAATCTTATGGTATTCATTTATTGCTATTCTTTCTCTCCTCCATATTCTATCTAGAATTTCCCATTTTCCTATCTTTAAATCTAAGGATAACTTTTGTATCTTCTTGAATTTATTATTATCAAAAGTTACTTTTAATCCATAACCTTCTATTCCCTCATATTCTTGGATTTCTATGTTATTATTTTCTATTTCTTCAATTTCTCTATTCAGATTCTGAT
This sequence comes from Olea europaea var. sylvestris, assembly GCF_002742605.1. Taxonomy (NCBI): domain Eukaryota; kingdom Viridiplantae; phylum Streptophyta; class Magnoliopsida; order Lamiales; family Oleaceae; genus Olea; species Olea europaea. The sequence continues at coordinate 12,941,296 of NC_036248.1, read as the reverse complement.
CCATAATCTTCTGAATCT
>NC_036248.1:12941042-12941173 GCF_002742605.1 Olea europaea var. sylvestris | reverse complement strand
TCAGGACTTATATGACCTATTTCTCCACAATTCCAACACTTACATTGTTTTTTATCTTTCTTATAAGGTTTATTTTTCTGTATATTATTTTTCCTTTTATAATATTTCCTTCCAGGTTTTATATATTTTTT
>NC_036248.1:12878165-12939315 GCF_002742605.1 Olea europaea var. sylvestris | reverse complement strand
TTAAGTAATTCTTCAAAGTCTAATAATGTTTGAGAATTTATAATATCAATATCTGTTATCATATCTATATCTGTTCTAAAAGGTATATCAAATTTTGAAATATTTTTCTTCCTTTTTTCCAATTTATCTATAATATCTTGTATATCTTTTATAATTATTGTTCTAACAATTCCTTTAGCAAAATTTTCTAATAAGTTTTTTTTGAAGCATTTTAATATTTCTTGTGATGCATATAATTGTTCTTGATATCCTATCTTATCAATTTCTTTTTCAAACTTAATTTCTTTTTTATTTTTAACAACCTTTTTTATATTATATGGTCCTCTCTTATATTTGGATTTTTCTATTTTATGATTAGTCATTAATAATTCTCACAAATTTTTAGAAAAATTATATGTTAATTTTTTAAGGACTTAAATAGAAGATTTATATTGGATAAAGGGTTGTTTTTTAATATTTGTTTAAGGGTATTTTAGGTAATCCAAAATGTTTAAAAAAGTCAAAGGCTATTTTGAAAAATCCTTCCTTTATTTAGGTCAATTTGAGGTATTTCCCTGTTTGAACCCCATTCAAATGATTTTTTGGACAATTTCATTTTCTGAATCTGTGGGGGCCACATTCTCAGAAATTATGAGAAAAACACAGCAAGGTTGACTTTTGGGAAAATGTGCAAGTCCAAGAATATGTGTTCCTAGTGTACCCTTCAAAAAAAAATGGTGGGAGATTATTTAAAACTGAAGGAATGGGTGGGATATTTTTGGAAATTGGTTTTAAAAAATGAGGGTGTTTTTGACATTTGAATTAAAAAGTTTTTTGCAACAATTATTTTGCTTGTCAATACACCGTGCACTGCATAATTTTTTAAGAATTAAGTACTGTTAAAAAATAAGAAAGCTCATTAAAAATGAGATTCAAACACACGCTTTGTGTAACATAGGAACGGATTTAGGGGAGAGGGGACGGGGAACCTGGTCCAATTAATTTTTTTTAGGGTAATTTTCTTTATTTTTTTTTGTAAAAATAGATTTTTAATGAATAAACTTTTTTTTTCGCGTATTAGCCGGGCTTAAAATTTTTTATCCCGATCTTAAATTCAAACTTGGATCCGTCCCTAGTGTAACATCTCAAACTGTTAATTTCCTTGAACCAACCACAAGGTCAAGGAGGGCCCTATTGTCCAAATTTTCCTGAAGCAATCTGTAAAAGTATAAGATTGTCTTTGTGAATCCGTTTAGCCCCCATTTGGGTCAATGAGAATGGGTGGAATAGGCCCCCAGGACACATCTCCAAGTGGTAAAAGGGGAGGGTGGAGAAATTCAATTTTGCTTGAGGCTGCTGCGTCAAGGGTTTGAATTCTGAAATATGGATTTGGCTTTTGGGTAAATGCAAGTGTACAAGCAGCCTTCCACCCTATACCCTTAGAGGCATAACTTGCGATTTACCTCCCTCACGATACTCTAGCGCGGGAGTGGTGAGGGACCCTTAAGATTAGGGTTTAATCTTTTTTTAGAATGGGTGGAATATTATTTTTTTGAAAAATGAGTGGTTGAAAAAGAAAAAAATATTTTCAATTTACGTGTAATATTATTTTATGAAAAATTGTGTAATTGAAAATAAGAGAGAAAAATGAAATGTAATTGAATTAAAATTAATGGGGCCAAACATGGCAGTAAACTTTTGAACATAATTGAAAAAATAAAAAGTGTACATGAATTGACAATCCGTTCGCGTTGCTTGGGATTTATAATGAGGTCACACATTATTTTGAATTTTAAATAATTTATGTAGTAATTATAAAAATCATCACGTGAGCCGCGTGTAAAAAGCACGTGAAAGTGAAACCATATTTAACGCAATTTATTAATTAATTGCTCAATATCCAAATTCAACCGCCAACAGGAAATCTAGATAACATTACGATCTGCAACTCTCAGCCAATCATCTCATTCCACGTGCCTCAATTAAAGCAACACCTCATCTCATCATAAAATATCTCTCCTCCCAAAAAGGTCAAGTCTTTCCCCCACAAGGGCTTCACTTTTTCATCACTTTTCGTATGATTCTGCAGCCTCAAGATATTTTTTGCATGATACTCATATACAGATAAAAATTCAGATATCAAATTTTATTTTCTTCTGCAAAAAAAATAAAATAAAATCACTGCCTGCCTTCACTTCTCGATGAATTCAAGGAGGTTTAAATCTCGTAAATCAAGAACCAAAGCTAGAAAACCCAAGTTCTTGAGCCTCCGCCTTAAGCTTTCGCCGGACGAAACTAAAACACCTGAAAAATCCACTGAAATACCCACCTCTTCATCCGAAGCTGCCGCCGCCTACGGTGGTAACTGCCACCAGCTGGACCTATTCCCACCACACCCAGAAAATTTGGTGGAAGAAAAGTATACATATATCCATGATCAAGACAACGTTGCTTACTTCTTCTCTGCAGGGGATGGCGGAGCAACTACTACTCTCAACGGCCTCCTCGACGACTCCAACGTCACCACCTCTTCCTTCAATAACAATAGTATCAGCATCACCAGTTTGTCGCCATCAGCTTCGCTAACGTACGCCTGCGGAGGAAAGGACAGCGAGCTTGCACGGACGGCGTTGAGGAACACGGAGAGAGAACCCAGTGAAGAAAAGTGGGTGTATTACTCGGAGATGGTCGAGAGGAAGGTGAAGGAGGAGGAGGTTACTAGCGGCGCCGCTGATCTAAGGTGGAAAGATCCGGCCGACAAGACAAAAAGGTTGTCTTTGAAGCTGGATTATCAGGATATTTTGAATGCTTGGTCCGACAAAGGTCCTCTTTACATTCATGCAGAGACTCCACAAACTGTCCCTGATATTAACGATGAGTTTTTTGCCCATGTAAGATCTTAACTCTTAATTTCTCTGTATTTTGATTGTTCTTTAATTCTTTGATAATTTCATATAATTACAATTTAGGAGAGCCTAATGAGGGAGTGTGAGACTGACGGTGAAATGATGAATAAGCCGGGATTTTCTTTGTATCTTTTGTGTTTAATTTAATAATACACTAACCATAACAAAAAAAAAAAAATTCCTCCACAATTAATGGAGAAACAAGTCAACGGGGCGGTTTTACTTGCACATCATGATAATTATCATCACGTAAGTGAAATTGAGTCCTTTCATTAGACAATAAATCAACGGCTTTGCTAATGATTAATAATAGATAACAATATTTTTACTCTACTTACGACTTCTTGGACACTGAGTAGGTCGAGGGCCGGTGAGCATAGTATCTGACTTTTGGCTATATATATTGAGGCCCTCTTGGACCAAATTGTTTAAAATTCATTAAGAGCCTGTTTAGAAGTAATTTTGAGAATTAATTTTTTGATACTTACGAAAAAAGTGAGGTCCACATGTGAGAGAAGAAGTCAAATATGACGGTTGAAATAGTAAAATAATGATCAAGAATTCAATTTTTTAGGAGAAAAAATCGCTACGAAACAGGCCCTAATAATTTTTCTATTTTATAATCATAAAATAAAATTTGTAATAAAAAATATTTAAAGAAACTCTACTGCATAATGTAAAAGTACTATAGTGGAAGGATAGGGAAATAAGTGGTGGGGTGACGATTAAATTCCACACAGGAATCTTTGGACCATTATGTAATAAAGTTGCACTTTTTCTTTACATTGGGCCCTCTTCCATCTGTCTACTTGGCTTTTCCTTTATTAGTGATTTTTGTTTTCGTTTTTAGTATTTATCTACCACCGACTCAATTTAAGGAACCTGTTTGTTCACGTAGGGGGTGAGTTGGGGATGTAATGGGGGATCATGGACAGTACCAGTATTGGCTGGAAATATCCATAATCCTGGGATTGGAGCGAAGAAAGAAGAGGAAATGAAGTTAGGGAAAAGGGAAGCTAGCGTTTTGAGGTACAAGGAGAAGAGGCAGAATCGACTCTTCGCCAAGAAAATACGTTATCAAGTCAGAAAACTTAATGCTGAAAAACGTCCTCGTGTTAAGGTATAACTCTCGAATATGTTCTCTATATAGTGTTCTCAATTAAGATTGATTTGGTATGTGGTTGAATTTCTAGTTCTTGTCACAATGCGACTCATTTTCTGCAGGGTCGATTCGTCAAAAGAGATTAGATGATATATCTTCGATGACTTGGACAATTAGCATCATATTTTTGTTTCTTCTTATGAAACTCCCTTTGCAGAGGTACTGTATAGAATAAAGAATTTTATTTGCTGCCAACCCATAAAACTTATTAGTTGTATGTAAATTAGCACCAAAAATTCGATTTTAATTTCCTATATTTTTAGTTTTTTAATAAATTTTTTCTTGAAATTTTCACATTTTNGGTTGAACAACTACAAGAAATAATAGCAATTGAATTTTCATTTAAGAAACATTAAAATAGACTTGCAATCATGCCGACGTTTGCAGACCAAAAAGCTTGTAGGGAGGTCTCTTTCACGACTCCTGTATCGACTTCTTGTGCTTGGGCTTTGATGCCTCTTGTTATACTTTCTCAATATTGTCCATCATTATCCCTTCCACTTCTGTTATTTGAGCTTTAAATTTGGACAGCTTGTTTCTTCTAGATGGTTCATATAATGAAGATTAAAATTCACTAAATTATCATTAATGAATCTATCTTTAAAATCAATCTGATCAAAAAAAATTCCAAAATGTCTTTATGGGAGCAACTTGGGCAATAAAGCAGATGGGGCCTATGGGAGAAAAGAGAGTCATAAAGTCTAAGAAACTGAAATGAAATTATCTATAGAGAATAACTTACCATCTGCCCTTCCTTTACATTTTTTTTTTTTTATCTCCACAATCAGTTTCTTTCCTTGTGCTTGTAAATAGTCTTTTTCCTTCCAATTTCTCGGATGGGTTTATCAAGCATCCTCTTATTCTACCGGAGCTCTGAAAAACATAGTGTAGAATTTGAAATTAGAAAGTGGCTTACCTAGAATATTAATAAAATTAATTATGGTACATAGATTCTATATTATACCAATCTTACCTCAATCCTAATCAGGATATTTGGTAGCCAACACATTTAGAATATGAAAATTATTATAGTAACATAAAATGGATCTAGTAAAATAATGGAGTGTTTATTTTGAGAATAATTTCTATAAATAATTGATATAGGATCAAAGTAATACAAATAAACTTACAAAAATTTCTTCAAGATCCTAAGAAGAATATGCCTGAACAATTTTTTCCTTCTCTCTTATCTTATACCTCGAGATATAAAAATCAAAGAAAGGAAAAATCATATACTATGCAATCAAAAAATAGTTACTAATCTAGTGTCATTGTAATCTTATTTAGACATAGCTAATCTTATATCTCCAATATAGCAGTCATTTAATATCAGGATATAACAAAATGTTATTAAGGCATAGCTATTAACAAAAGAAAAATCATAAGTTAATCATAGATAACCTCTAAACACGATCTGCATATGATGAGAGTTATAAGAATAAAAATGAGCACCTAAGGCGACATTTGCAATGATAGAAAGATGGGTTCAACTGAAGAAAAGGAGACCCCCTATGTCTTCGAAGCAAGTATTAGATGAATAAATAAGCATGAGGAGATCGTAGGCTGATTCAAATATTATGTATGGAGACAACTACAAAAGTGGAACTTCTAAAGCAACTAACCTTTAACAACATAAGGTTTTGAAAGTGATGTTTGCTTTTTCCATCCAGAATCAACAACTTTGTCAACCATAGGAACATACTCATCATATCGTGATAATTTACCAAGCTAGAGTTTCCATTAGCTTTAACCTGAGATAATCAAAAGAGAAAGGTTGATCCTCCACATTAATTTTTGTGAGGGATTGAGAAAGTGTCAACACTTTTCTATGCTGTGTTCACACTCTATATGGTAAAGATATCCCTTTCTTAAGTAAGGAAAATTAGTTTTATAGGAAAAATATTTCTTACAAGAAATTGTGTGCTTAGTTATATTTCATGAAGAATTTGCACCTTATATCATAAATAAAATGATAGACATTATAAATAATAATTATCAAATAACTAATGAACTCTTGAATAATGTCACTTTACTTGATTTTTTAGTAGCAAAAGATTGCACAACCCGACCTATAAAAATTTGATCTAAATTTGAATTCCATGAAACTGGCCACCTTTTTAGGGTATATATAGATGCTTTTAAACCAATCAAAGAGAAGATATCAAGCAATTGATAATTTTGCACTTGTGTTGCAATTAAGCAAATACTAACTGACCTACGAGCACCAAATTAAATATTTGCACAAGCTACCACCAGACTCAAGACTAAATAAGGGAGGTTTCAATTAAACTTATAGAAAACATTATTTTCATTAGCAGATAATTAAATATCTAATCTTGAAATTGTAAGGCTTGACCATACCTCCTCACGAGCAAGAGTCAATCAAAGGTGCGAGTAACTCCTAATAGATTTTGGTGAAGAAATATCTTCAGCTTCATAACCAAATTCAACAGTTGAGGTGTCACTGCCTTTTACCTACTTCAACAACTAAATAAAAATAAAATCTCACATAAAATAGAAATATTGTGTAGTTGTGCCTAATCATATGCACAACAGACATAGTCTATACAATCAAGTAGTGGGGCTTAGCATAAACTATCTTTCCATCGTTGTTAAGATTTTCAACCACCTTCCTGGCAGTCCTGCTTCACCATCAAGCACTAGCTGCAACATGATTTCGAGCCATTTATTATTTTTTAACATGATCAAAATTATAACACAAGTATTTATATATTATTTTTGTAGATCAATTTAATAGCTCCCATGTTAGGAAAGACCTTTTGTATCTCGGGGAATTTTCCATGGTCGTTTATCTGACCGAAGGCAAACCCGTTGGTCTGCAAAGATATATGTTCCACCAAAGAATTCTGAGCACTACACACACCCAAAAATATACGTCAGAATCTCGAAATAAATTTCAGTGTTCGCAAGTTGCAACAACGGTTTCCATTGTTTTGCACTTGGTATCTTTTATTTCAAGCAACTTGTTCTTATATTTGTTTCCAAGAACATGTGAGATATTCCAAAAAAGATAGACCGAGTAATTAAAGTCAGCCATTTAAGCGAGAAAAATAATGTTTCCAGATGGAAAAAAGGAAGCAATAGCAACATACATGCATTTAGTGGTGGCCCTAGGATCAAGAAAACTCTTTACAATATTCTACAGTAGCATAATACCTGGGCCATCTTGATGATAAATATTTTATGAAATGTCTGCAACATTTGGATGACACAATATATTACACTACCAAGACTACACAAAACCTAATATCTCTTATCAAATAAAAGACCGAAATGTTACTTCAAGATAATTATCAACAAAAGTTCGAATAGTTGAAAATTTTCCAACCATCTACTAAAATGTTTGCAAGAAATAGAAAAATAACTTATCTGGAAAGACTATTAAATGCAATCCTTCAAATCTTAACCACCGACTACAATATAGGAAAAACTATAAAGTAATGCAGCAAAATCATAAATTGTCCTACTAAAGGAGGAAGGGATGTCTAGTTATCTCTATAGTAATGAGGATAAAATCAGGACATCTAAATGTTAAACTAGGATACAGTTTATATTTCCATCCGTACATGCGAACATTTGACTAAAAGTAGCAAAAGTGTTGTATAATAACCTCAACATCATATGATAATCATCAAACTTGTTTGGCAATTAGCATCAAGGCTCGCTGAAATGCCTTAATAGCTTGCAGCTCATCAGCCTCCCGAATATCCTCAAATGAAACAAAGTTGCCACTAACACCACTCTTACTTTTGCTGCTCTTCTTGAGAGAATGCTTGACTTTGAAGACACGTTCAGTGCTTTCTTTTTTAGGGAATCGATTCTCGTCGTTCTTTCATTTTAAGAATTCTCAAAACCGGATTTTCTTTCTCTTCTCTCATCATTGCCAAGTAATTTCTCAAAGCTTGTCCCTTAAAAAAAACTACAAATATAAGAAAAATCATTTTGACAGAGAAATTTACAGCATGATTCGTACTATACTCTAGCTTGCTTATGGATTAACTATTTTATTTATGCTTGAGATTAACTAACAGTAAAATTTCCTCTACATATAACCAATTAGCTCCAGTTATCAAAGACATCCAACATCGGGTGCCAATTGAAGCTTTTACTCGATGTGCCAAATTGGATTGGAAGAGATGCATAATTGTCACATATATAAGCATGTTCCAAAACACAAGACTAACTATTAAGAACCTCCATTAAATGCTTTCTTTGAGTTTTTGTACTTATAATTAACTTCTATTTAATATGAGCTGGCATTCTTTTTTAAATTGTCTATAGGTATGTATTCAAAAATGGTTGTGTTGTTATCCCCGTAGAGATCAAGGCTAACTTGAATAACATGCATTCTAATCCGTTAGATGAATGCAACAAATTATGATCGACCAAGTAATTTGGAGAAAAATATACCTACCAACCAGCTTTAATGCTATTGAGATCTTCACCAAATGAACCACCCAGTAACCAAATTTGGGACAAATTGAACTCGTTATGATGCTGCTGTATTTTAGGTTCCCAAACATTAATAGTTGCTTTTGCGCCATAGTACTTGTCTCCTTCGCTATAGGCTATTGCGTGCAAGTGAAACCCCAAAATTAACCAAATGCATTAAGAAATGATATTTACTCAGTTAAAATAGTAAAAAGGAAAAAAAAAAAAACAAAGAAAGAATGAAGATCTAGTTTTGTTTGAGTAATTGAGTTTAGGGAAAAACGAATTAATCGCAATATCATCTGGATTTCAGTAGTGATGAGGAGTTGGAATATCACATATTGATCAATAAAGGAGATTCATCAACTTAGAAGAAAAATATATTCTTTCACATCCTTTTTTTCCTTATCTGGAAGGAACAAATATAGAATTAGTCCAAGTTGTTAAATGCTTTTATTCCTCATGTGACGGCTATTCACAGAACATGAGAAGCAACTCATAAATAATATTCATTGCATATGAAAATATTGTTTCATTGTTGTTTTTTTTTAATTTTTTTTTGATGAAGAGTTTGTATTTGTCCTACTCCATTTACCTGATGACCGCTCGAGATGTTGAGATTGGGATCTGAAGCCAAACCGAGGTCTACTTCAACTAATTCAATGTTTGCCAGACGTCAAGCAAGGATACTAATGGAGAAATCACGGAGGTCCACTACATGAACCATGGAACTAATAAATTGCATTCTCACAACATTATTGGCATACACTATTTAAACAACAGAAGTTAAAAATAGGAATAGACTTGAAATTCAAAAAATTAAATCAAAAGAATGAATTTAAGAACAGGAAGTTAGTTTCGGTTCAGAAACAAACTAACAGACACGGAGAACAAAGAATAAGCATCTAAACAAAGGTAAATGAGTTACCTCAAAAAATCAGAATATGGAATTCCCAAAACTAAAGAACTATTTAAGCTATTTATGAAATGCCCAGGTATCATATATACTCAAAACCTCCAAATTTAAACAAAGAAAAATGCGACTAAACTTAGAAAGTAAAATTAGAAAGAAGGAAAATAGATATCCCAAAACAAAAATTTATCCAACTCGAGGTATCGCGACGAAACCTTATTCTTCATGTCTTCGTCTTTGTCGTTCTTATCGCTGATCGAAGTTAATGGCTACCTACAATTCTTTAAGAGATTAGGAAGGTATAAATGGTATTACAAGAGGTACAAAAGGCATTTATATAATATATACCAAAGATATTTTGATGAACAGTATGAAACTTGTTTTTGAATAGTGCCTATCCTGATTGAGTGTGAACACGAGGGGACAAAAATGAACAATGCACATCACATTTCCTCTTTTATTAATGTGTATAAGGGATAATGATCTGATTCATAATTTAAAGATAAAATGATTTGAAGAGCCATCGCATAGCATCGAACAATTTAAGAAGAGTTGTGCCTACCAGGAGAAATGGTGGCACATTTAATTACTAAATTGAACCTACAATTTCAACATACAAAATAACTATCAACTAAGAAGAAGAACGAATACATATTTACGAAAATTGTAATAGAAAACTTAAAAATACAAATGTTGAAAATTTTATCTCTACTGCAAATATTATGAAGCAAATGAGAAAATGAAGATATCGAAGTCCTATTATAATATTTATTCAAATCGAGAACATAGGATGTCAAACTCAAAAGTAGCTTATGCAATTTGAATGGTTTTTTTAGTCATTAGCAACATCTCACTAGGGAAGGCCAAGGTCATAGTAGTTTATATCCAACTGCATAAAAGGCAAGATCAACAGCCAAATTCATTAAATAAATTAGCCGAGTATTTGAAATCAGAATGAAGTTGGAGTACACCTGATTTTCAAAGCTGCTCTGATATCCTAATGTGGTCAGAACCTTCGATAACACAAAATGAGCTTAAATGACTATTGGAGATGATAGTTATGTTAGATTTTATTCATTAGAATCAAATTGTCAACTAAAGTAAATATGTTTAATTTAAACAATTTAGAACTAATAATGAGAAAATTTGTATTAAAACTAACAATTGGCATTAATTACCAGGGTTGCTTGCATCCATTGCCTTGACAATTTCAAATCATAAGTTTTGTCCGATCTATAAAATTCTAATGCAGCAACATTTATTCCAATGACAACCTGAGTAGAAGGAAGAAGCAAGCTTTAGAAGTTTTACTCTTTCACAAGGTGAAGATAGAAGAAATACAAGGTGATTATAGAACATCGAACGAACCAAACACATAAATGAAAAGAAAAGGGGAGAATGAACTTTTGCTGTATAACATGCTTTAGCAATGGTCGTCCTGATCAATTGAAGACCTTTGTTCTCGTGAAATTGAACAGACATAATATTGTAAATGTGGATTGTAGAAATCAAAGGACGAGAAAGTAAAACCACCAAAATAAAATGTTCAACCTGAATATAAGGGGCAAAGCCAACCTCATCACCAACATTGGTAGCATTTAGGCTACATTTCTTCTTAATAACAGCTTGAAGTCAATAAAGATAAATAGCTAATAATTAGAATTGAGAAGCAAAAGAAACACTCTTTAACAATCTCATAATAAACAATTATCCATTATGTGAAAATAATATTAATTTTTAAAAGTATGTGAAAACTACACTACAAGTTCTAATTTCAGCTAAACAGGCGAAATGGATCGTAGAGGCTACTTTTGAAAGGAATAAATTTTAAGTAGTTCAACAGTTCTAATACAATAATAATCAGTTTACAATATTGGAAGTAATAATGAACCATAATAACTTATTTGAATTGGAAACTGATCATGAATACTTACTATATCAATCACAGGAAAATTGGTTTCTTCACATCTAGCTTGAAATTATTTAACAAATGCCTCATACAACAGCAAAAGCAATAGTTAATTTAGTAATTTCATAGTGAATGGATGTAATGAGCAACTCGCATAAATTTAATTTAACCATGTAGAACAAATCTGAGAAAAACCCAAAACACATCAAACAAATAAAAATAGAGGTAAGAAAAAAGCCTAAGATGTACACATATGTAGAAAGAAGAGATGGAAAAAATAAAATAGAAACTCGCGCAGAGTTCGAAAAAACCCCAATACGAAAATAATTAACCAAATGCAGATCTAAAAATCAAACAAATACATAGAAGAACAAGCAAAAGAAGGAGATGACAGAAAATCTCAATACAACTTAGAAAATCCTAAACTCAAAGAAGAGATCGATCGAAGAGAAATAGAAATATAGAAATCAAAGAAGCATACTCAACAAAAGGCAAGAGATAAAGTAGGATAAAGGTGTTACGGTATACTTTCTGTGAAATTTTTCCTCTTGTTGGTCGAATTTGAACCAAGCGAGGGGCGAAAGAAACAAGCGATTAACAACAAAGAGAAAGATATTCGAACAATAATAGAGGAAAAAAATTAAACGATCTCCTAAGGATTTCAATTTCACTGTTAGAATTGATATTTTTGGGGAGAGATTTTTGAATTTTGCTAGAGGACAATGGAGAGTAGGGTTGGATGAGAAATCATCAGATGAATAAAAACAACAGTGTAAAAAAAAAAAAAAAGCCGAACAATACAATTATTACACGACATCATTTATCCTTTTTTCAGTGAATAGTGCTGAACCAATTCCAAATCAATCCAATGTGAATGCTATGCCCCAAAAATGAACAGTAGAAATGGATCCTCTCTTTTATATATACTAGTCTATTGCTCGTGCAATGCACGGGCAGGATTATGTTTAACGTTATGTTAGCATTTTTAATGTTGAAAAAATTTTAGTTTTTAATGTTGATATCAGTTTAGTGTTTAAAGAAAAGGTGAATTAATTAGTTAAAAAAAAGAATCATTGGATGTAAGCTGTGATATTAATTTTGAAATGTAATGATTTAATATAGTAATATTTCATTGTTTTTGCAATGGAAAGGAGAAAAAGGAAAGTAAGATGGATACAACAAACTTTTAATTTCAAAAGTAGTAATTTTTTGCTATTTGGTGGAACTTTAATAGTAGTTCTTTACCTGAAGGCATACGATTAGGATCGTGTACATAGACAAAGATATAGAAATATTATGGTACTTTTTCCAGAACTACAAAATAAAACACTTGATTACTGTTTATTTCCACAAAAGTAGTCACAAAAGTAATATAGACGTTATTCATTCATGTTTTTCTTTCGAGGTGATCGCAGTAGTTCGTTCATCGATTTTGGAGCCTGTGTGAGTCTTTTTTTGGGTTTTAACTTTGCTTCAATAGGCACATTTGATAGTTGAAAATGAGACCTTTTAGCATGCGGTGGATTGATTTCTTCAGTGGTGATGGAAATGTTGTCGGGTCGGCCGGACACCTTGTTCTTGCCTTTTACATCTTTGTTGTTGGAACTTTTTTTCATTTCAATTTGCTTGTTTGCATCTTCTATAATAAATTGAGGAATCTATTTCATATGCTGTGGAGGAGTTGAACACGAATATGATTTTAAAGCGGTACTCAGGTGGGTCATGGCGCTTTTTTGTTGCCTTTAGGTAAAAGAGTAGCTCTGTATCACTTTCCAATTTCACAACGCCATTGAGTTCTTTGTTTCCTTCTTGTGGTCGACGAAATATATTTCAATAGAGTGACATGTTTGTTGTGATGAAAGAAAGCATTGTCAAAGGATGTTGAACATGATGTTTTACCTCTTGAAGATGGTTCATTAAGTCATTAGCGCTACTTTCCAGTAACACTTCTGTTTCATCTCCTATGACGGTTGCATCTAAGGAACCATATTTATCTTCAAGTTGTACAAAAGCATTTACCCTAAAAAATGCGCTTTTTTTTAGCTATGTACTATATACCTTGTTCCTGAAGTAATAATTAATAAATTTTCGATCTTATGTTTAATGGAAGAAATTACCTTAGGATAGCTTTTGAGTGTTCGTATTTGCAGAATCGACATTTATGAATTTCTCCAAAGTTTGGGTTTGAAGTTTTCTTGTAGTTGCTGCAAGACATATACCAAAATTTTTGATTTTTTGATGCTATTTTCCAGCGTGCATTCACCCAGTAGAATTTTTTCTATTAAAGGAGATGTTTCATGTAATTAGATAAAAAGATAGTATCGAGGAAAATGTGTGATGTTACTATAATATTTATTGTGAAATTAGAACTCATGTATTTCTCTTAATTATATTTAGTTCATTAGTATAGAAGTACCGTTAGATACACCCCTATTAAATCCTCAATCGGTGTCAATTCATTATCAGTAGGAGGAGAAAGTTTCGATGGGTTGACAGCAATAAAATGTTTATTTTCCATCAATTTGTCAAGTTTTTCTTTGTTAGCTTCCACCCTACAAGAAATAATGATATATTTAGTTATAAAATATTATTTTTTTGTTTTTTGTATGAAAGGTACGTAAATAAGCAATATGTATATTAGGTATGTTGTATTATCATTCTTTGTACTCTGCAACAGCTTGTAGTTGGACATTAATGAAAAACTGCTATTTACTTTAGTCGAAAGTGTGATGCTTGTACAAAAGAAATTATGAATATCTTACATGATTATTATTTTTGTTGGAAAAAAAAGAATAATACTATACATGGAACTGTATTTGTAAAAGAAATTTACCATTGAACGAAGACACTTTGAGATTTGTAGCCCATACCACGGGTCTATTTGGAAGATGTTCAATTATCTAAGCACATTCTCTTTCGACAAAGGTATCTCATAATGTCAGTATCACAGTTTTGAATTCTTTATCTATCAAGACTACATCTTGTAGATAAGCTTGTGTACCAAAGTTAGTTTGAATAAGGCGTTTCTGTTGAACAGTTATAGCAACACCGATCACGCCTACAAGGTTACGTAAATTTTTTATATGTCATTTTGCATGCAATAAATTTGAACTTAAAAATAAATGATGAAATATTTTATATGTCATTTTGCATGCAATAAATTTGAACGTTAAAATGAATTATGAAATGTTATATGAAATTATTTATTTAAATTTAATGCAGTAGAAATCTTACTTATGTCTGTATTTTTGTCCATATGCCTCTCTAGTTGATCAAATGCAGTAAGTTCAAATTTTGAGAACATGAGATTCAAATTGTCTTCATTTAATTCTTGAACCATAGTTCTTCCTGTTATATTCCACATTTTTTTTAGGAGAACTCCGAAATTCATTAAAATATTTAACTTTTGCGTTTGACACAATGTATGTTTTTCCAATTTCAAACTCATTGTTTAGTGCAGTGATATTGGCATCATACATTGTTGCTGTGATTTTGTTTCCCTGTTGAAAATTAGAAAAAGATGAAAATATTTAGAAAGTACACAGGTATAGTGATAGGTAAAAATTTATTGAAACAAGAGTTTTGTTTGTACCTCTAAATCCATGAGAGTAGGATTTTGATAACGGCTATTGGAATTTCGAGCAGTCTTTGGGAATTGTTTTTCTGCGACGATAACTTTTGCTGACCGATTGGTTTCTGAAACTGGAATTTGTGGAATGAATTTATGAGGTGCAGCCATTTTGTTATCTGTAAATGATATGAGTGACAAGTTAGAGTGTAAATAAGTATAGCAATTGTTGATATGTTGGAAGAAGAAGAAGAAGATGGTATGGATAGAAGTTAGAATTTCTTACGGTATGAAAGCTGTAAATGGTAACGATAATTTTTATATTTTTGCAAATGTGAAATTGAAGCTTTGTGTTAGCCTATTTATAAAATAAACACTAAGACATAGTCACTTAATAAATATTTTAATGTTGGGTAGACGATGTTGGAAAGACGATGTTAAAGTATTTATGTGTCCATGTGTCAATTGTAAAAAAAGGAAGCATAGATGGGATAAACTAAAAAAAGAAAGACTGAATATTGAACCTTTTTTTTAATGTTTAAAACAAATAAAATTATTTACATTGTAAAATCTCATCAATAGCCATACCTTACTATCTAAATAGTCATACTTTACTGTGTAATCACTGGTATAAGATATGGAGATCGCTTTGAAATTTCACTTATAGTACAAATACGGCCGCAATGGAATATAGGATTATTTTCTTAGTTCTTATTATTTTATTTTATTAAAATTAAAAACGTGACAATTTGGAATAGACAAACATATGAGGAGTACTCAAACGTTTAATATATAGCATGGAAAAGTGAAGTTTTACTTATAGTATAAAAATCGTTTTGAATTGTTTTAATGAAGATAATATTTAGTTTAAATTACATCGAAAGAAATATATACATTTTATATTTATTTGTAGAAAGAGAAATCATGCTATAAATTAATTCATTTAATTTAAATAATATATAAATATACAAATATGCATATGTATAATAAATAGTGAAAAAAATTATTTTATTTGTCTAGAAGACTTTTTACTATCACACATGTAATTGATATCTTATCCTTATCTATACCATTCCTTTTATATCCCAAAAACTTCATCATCTACCTAAAATCAAAGCCAATTACAGTGAAGCAAGCACCATCCATAGCAAATCAAGGCAAGTATTTACTTGAGAAATATAATTGATTTTTGTCTTACTTGAACCTTCGTGCACAGAGGATACTAGCAACGGGAGCTAAGAAACCCGTGCACGGAGGTTATAAGGCAGGGAGGTGTGAAACCTCCATGCACGAAGGCCTTTTTTCAAGGTCTCCGTGCGGAGATCCTTCGGTTTTCGTGCGTGACAACCCAAGCCTTGGATTTCTATGCACAAAGATTTAAATTTTCTACTGTTCATGTATTTTTTAATCTATATAAATATTAGTTTTCCGCTTGTTTAGAATTGTTAAATTTCTTTACAAATATTTTGTTTTCAAATTATTTATGCAGATGTCTTTGGAATATATATTCTCTCCAAATCAATGGTTTTCTGCTATTATTAGTCAATATCCAAATCGGGAATACCTTAAAGACTTTATAGAATTTATAGATGCAAATCAACAATGTTTTATGATTTGCAGTAATTTTTATGAATTTTTTTCTGGAATTATTTATAGAGGAGAGGAAGAGCTATTTAGTAGTAGATTGGAATATGAATTTGTAATGCGGCTTGTAGACTGGCAAAAATAACGAAGTATGGGTAAAATTAGATGATCGTATTATTAGATTTGGTATGCAAGAATTTTGTCTTATCACTAGACTACCTTGTCATGAATCAGTCATGGTGATTGATCATAGAAATCATTAGTTCAATGGTAGTCAAAGAATTACCATGAGAATGCTATTTGAAGTTTTCCATGAATGTGAAGATGAAGTAGATAAATATAAGTTGGGATTAGTTATGTTGGTGGAGTGTGTTATAAAATCAGTTGGAAGAATTATTGATTACAAAACTCTTGGTATGGTCGAGCACCTTGATGAATTTCTTGGATATCCTCAGGGTCGAAAATGATATTTTGTTTTGTTAAATTCACTACAAGAACCACAATTGCAAAGAGCACAAAAAGTATGACGCAACGAACAAATAGATTGTAAGTATGCACTACGAGAGTATCCACTTGCATTTCAGGTATTTTATTCATATTTTGTTTTCTTTTGTTGACTTAATTTATTTGTAAAAGAAGAATAATTGTAATTTGTAATTGTGATGCAATATTGGATATATGAGGCATTTCTAGAAATTGGACAAAAATTTGGACCGGCGTCGATACGAAATAGCACAGAGTCCACGAATGTATAAGTGGAGGCCTAATAAACTGCTGACTGAAAAAACGATTAAGTATTTTCTGACTACTCGAGAGGTACAATTTCTTTTAATGAATATATAACTACATTTTTGTTTAATTATTTAAAAATAAAAATGAAAAAATTATTTTGATATTTTATTAAAATTACAGATTCAGGTTATTTCAACGTTACATCATACGGAGGAAGAATTGAAGACATCTTGGTATATAAATCTTTCACTGTCAGCTGACAATGAACATAGTGTATTAGATGACATCGTCCGTGGAGAATTAGATAATATGGCACGACAAATCCCAGATAATACTTTTGAGGAAGAAAGGGATAATATATATGTGCCAGAGATGACCATTCCTAGTACGTCAAGAACTTCACCAATAGCGGGGCCTAATTATGGATCTAGCGCCTCTAATTATGTAACCGAAGACCGGACGATAGAACTACTGGATGTCCAGAAGCAAGACATAATAAAAGAGGTGTTTGATATATGCGGCAACTTGAGAACAGAAGTTTATGATAATCAAAGACGGTTGTTCGAACAACACCAAAATTGGCAGGAGGATTACACGCAATTTAGTATACGTTCCTACATGGATAACTCATTATCGAGTTTTTTAAACACACATTTGGAGAAAGAGGAACAATTATTCCATCAACAAAAAAAAAATGGCAAGAAGATCATTATCAGACCATGCACTCTTATGTAGATACCAGTTTAGATTCTATGTGATATTATGTTGATGAACAAAATAAGAATATATTGTAGAAATTATTTGAATGGAAATCAAACATGGAAGCCATTATTAGTTGTATGCAAGAAGACATTCCTATTGGTACAGGTCTAATTCCCGATGATCGACCGAAAGATGCATCAACGTCTCAACAAGTCAAAAGTTTTGAAACATCAGAAAGAGAGAAGAAAAAGAAGCAAAAACAAATACAATCTTCGTCGTCTAGAAGACGTCCTTTGAAAGACTATTTTATGCAAAAATACTCTACTCTTAGAGACTGGATAGTGAAGAACGAATCAGGGTTACAAAGATAATTTTTTATTATTGGTTTAAATACTACAATTTTATTTCGATTTATTTAGCACTAATTTTAATTTTGCTATGCAGTATATATTTGGAAGATGCCATTGGAAACATCTACGGAAGAGCTTGGTTGAAAATTTTATTGGATAGAACAAAAGATATAAATACTGTGGTGAGTACAGTTTAGCCATTACAATCAATTTTATTTCATACTTAACATATTTAATTTTTATCAATTTATTCCATCAGGCAATTGAGTTGGAGTTGAAGTTGTTGAGATGATTAATTATTAATGGTTGTACCCACGTGTCTAAAGAATTTGCAATCATGGAAATACTTGGTAATTTCATGTTCATTTCCCGAAAATACTTGGTAACTTTTTTTTGTCAATATTTCGGAGTGGAAATTCCAGATATACGATTGCAGCCATAATGAGCATACACCAGATCAAGTGAAGGCACATGCGAATGCAACAGTTACTGTGATTAATTCTTTACTATTCGACAAAGGTTTTGCAGCGAGACGAGATATAAGCAAACACAAAAATAAAGAAATGAAGGTAGAGATTATACCATATCTACCCTGTGCAAACAACGGGTAAGCATTGAAAATAATTCGTGTTTACTATAATAGATATTTATTCGTACGTAATAATTACAAAAAAGAATTTTTTTTTTTGCAGGCTAAACTGTGGAGTTTTCGTGCTTAAATATATAGAATGTTTTGTTCTAGGATATTTGATATAATGAGTTTCACCAGACAGGATGATTATATATAGACAAAAAAATTACAGTTGATATTTTAAATAATGAATATTTCCTTCATCCACGTCTGTCTTCGTTATTGTAATGGAGTGATGTAATTTGTCATATTGTAATGGAGTAATTGAATGTAGTCATTTAATGACTGTAAATAATGTATTTTATTCAAGTGTTATGTAATTTTGGTAGCCACTGTTCGGTATTTTGAGAATCCCTAATATTCATGTTGAAATTACGGAAAAAAATGAAAATAAACTATTAAAATAACATCAAAACCAAAATGATGTCATACTAAATAATTTTTTTTACCTAAATGTTGCTTTTACAATTATAATTTTTTTTAAACTTAAGGAAATGTAACAAAAAAATTCGGTGTATAGGTAATTTTTGTACATTTTATAAATTAAATTAATCTCATTATTAGTCGTGATTTTTTTATTTACACGTAACTTTTAATATTTTAGATAGAAATAGAGAATTATTTTGTAAAAAAAATGATTTAAATAAATATTTTTCTACTGAAATAAATGGTTGATAGTTGATAGGGTGAAAAAATAGAAAAGAAACATTGCGTGTCAGATTCAAAGTAATGGACAAACATTGCAGTGGAGATGACAGTACACTGAAATGGCGTGTGAAAAATCGGGTGTTGGCAAACCCAACTTCAAAATAGTTGAACGTGTACATTTTCTCCATTTTTCACATTATCAACTGTGAATTAGATTATATAATTTTATTAGTAATAATATTTTTTAATACTTTTTTTTTTATAGAAAAGTGATTCTTTATTTTTAAAATATAAAAAGTTTCTTATAACTAAAAAATAATTTAGTTTTTCAAACAAGAGTATGAAAAAATGAAAATACTATTAACGAAATAAATTTTGTTTATAAAACGTAAAAAGTACTTATAAGTATAAAATTCACGTAAAGTTATTTAGAAGAAAAAATTAATTTTTAATTGTAAAGGCTACGTACAGGTTAGATATTTGAATATATTTAATTTATTGAATTAAATATAAATATTTGCTATTCTTAGTTTTTTTAAACAAAATTTTAAAAATAGTAAAAATTTCAATAATTGTTTTTGTCTTATACTTGAAAAACTAATTATAAGTAAAAAAATACGAACGTAAAATTTTTGAAGTATAAATATTTAAATATATTTTATTTTTCAAATTAAATAGTGATAAAAAAATTACACTATCTCGAATGTAAAGAATAACTTATAAGAAAAAAATATTCCAGTTTATTTAAAAATAATAACAAAAACTTATAATTGTAAAAGTTACTTATAGTAAAAAATGAACGTAAATATTTTTAAGTAAATATTTATACATATTTCATTTTTGCAAATAAATTATTTTGAATAAAATATTAATAACAAAAAATGAATTAAAAAAATTGAATAAAAAAGAAGATATGGCACTTCAAACACGGAATAAGAACACTTCTTGCATGGAGTGGTTTCACTCCATGTGCAGAGTTTGTATAGAGTAAAACAACTCCTTGCAACTACTCCATGGAGTGGACACATCTCTGCACACTTTCTTTTTCCTATTTCTATTTCATTTTTTTAATTTTTTAATTGTTTTGTCTTTATCTATGATTTAACTTTGTTTTTTAAACGAGTGTTCTTCTTTGATAAGTTTTCGTTATTTAATATTATTTTTAGACTTCTTTTAGTATAAATATGAAAATATATATTGTTATTGAAACTATATTTTAATAAAAGGATTACTATATCTAGAGTGTCAAAATTTATTTGAAAGTAAAAAAGGTAAAAAAAAAACGAAAAAAGAAAATGTATAATTGTAAAAAGTACTTATATGTAAAAAAAAAAAAAAAAAAAAAACCCAAATTATTTTGAATAAAATATTAATAACAAAAAATGAATTAAAAAAATTGAATAAAAAAGAAGATATGGCACTTCAAACACGGAATAAGAACACTTCTTGCATGGAGTGGTTTCACTCCATGTGCAGAGTTTGTATAGAGTGAAACAACTCCTTGCAACTACTCCATGGAGTGGACACATCTCTGCACACTTTCTTTTTCCTATTTCTATTTCTATTTCATTTTTTTATTTTTTTAATTGCTTTGTCTTTATCTATGATTTAACTTTGTTTTTTAAAAGAGTGTTCTTCTTTGATAAGTTTTCGTTATTTAATATTATTTTTAGACTTCTTTTAGTATAAATATGAAAATATATATTGTTATTGAAACTATATTTTAATAAAAGGATTACTATATCTAGAGTGTCAAAATTTATTTGAAAGTAAAAAAGGTAAAAAAAAATATATATATATATATATATATAATTGTAAAAAGTACTTATATGTAAAAAAAAAAAAAAAAAAAACCCTCAATATTTTAATTTATATTAAAAAAAAAAAAAAAAAAAACCCCCAAAAATTTTTTTTTTTTTTTTTTTTTTTTTTTTTTTTTTTTTTGTGAACAACGAGAATAGTTATTTTCAATAATATAATTCATCTACTTTTGTAACCTGTGAACCTGTTTTAATAAGAATTTATCTATTTCTAGTACCTCTTGTCAAATCGTGTCTTTGGCCCCACGAAGTTACTTTATTTTTTCATCCATTTTTCAACCCCCTTTATTGACCAAGATAGCCTCATCTCTGTTTGATTTCTGAACATATATTTTGGCATTATAACACATTTTCGTGAATTTCAATGCGAACTACAGGCCCGTTGAGTCATGTAATTCAGACATTGTTGCCATGTCAGTGGAGCGCAGTCATTAATGCAGCACAAAATGATGATCTTACCCCCTCCCCCCCCTCTTTGTCCTATGTAGTAAAAAAAACAATAGGATTTCTTCGTCCTTTTCGCCCAACATTTGGCTTTAGAAAAAGAATTTCTGCAAAGTGTAATGTACATTGCAGAGATGGACCCCAACAAATTTAAAAAGAAGGTTGAGTAATGCAAATGCATGTGAAAAAATAGTGCAATGGGTAATTCTTTATAACAGTAGGAGTCCAGAATGAACGGTATGGCACATGGGGCCCTGTCCTCTTTCAAATGGAGACAAATAATGGCAAATAAATTTTTTAAAAGGGGGCTAAATGAATAAGAACGAAAAGTACATTTTATCTAGCCTATATAATTATGTGTTTTCAATATTTACTTACAAGAATTTTTAGCCTTCCAAATTTGCATATCTTACTCCAGACTTGTTGGTGCTTCATTGAAACAGGTCTTTTTCTATTTACTTTCTTCTATTTTAATTCTATAGTTTTAAGTTATAAATTATTCGAAGATTGACGGACTTTTACCTAAAAATCTATAGATGCACACAATCTCTTATTCGTTTTTGTTATAGTGTTATAAAAACCTACTCTTTCATTCATATGAAAAAAATATGTACATGTTATCGTTGTAAAAATTGTTTCACTGCAGTGCTTCAAAATGGACGTTCCACGTCGTTTTTACATAACTATCAATAATTCCTTCAATCACGGCATCAATATAGTCAGTCATACAATATTATTATTTTTTAGTTGGAATAAAATTTTCTCATATTGTACTTATAGTTTTCGTCCGTATATATATAGATGATTCCTAGATCATTTGCGAAAGACTGGAGACATGGATTCGGCGATACAATACGTGTAATTGCGTACGATGGTATAATTGCGACAATAAGATTAGAAATAGTTAATGGAAAAATATATTTAACTGATGGATGAGAGCAATTTTTCGACCATCACAATTTACACGATGGTTATTGCCTAATATTTGAATATACCGGAAATTCTACATTCAACGTGATCATAATGGATGATTTTGGGTTAGAAGTGAATTATGACTCGGAAGAATGTGAAGAAAGCAACAATTCGAATATGAGTAATCTTGCATTCGAAGTGAAGTTAACACCCCATAAATACAGCCATCGAAAAATTGTAATTCTCCTTTTGAATAAATATCTTCATTCTGCAATTGTACTCGGCCTATAATTATGACCTCAAGATTAATAATTCATTCATGGCATTACAGTATATACTGGGAAGATTTGTCGAGCTGCAATTGCCAAAATTCGTCTGTACTGTTCAAATTCACGACTCCTCACATCAAAATTGGGATATCACACAAATTTAAGGCCAAATGGTGTGATACGTTGTCTCACTATAAACTGGGCACATTTTCTCTCTTTGAAGGAATTACAAATGGGTGATACATGCGTCTTTGAACTACTGAAGAACGAATCTCTGAAATTTTTAATCTACAAAAAAAATCACATTGATGGAAGTTTGACAAGATTATGAGACTTTTTCATTTTAACTTATTTTTCATTTTGGCTATTTTTGTATGCAATGATAATGTTTTACTACAAATTTTATATTAATCTAATTTGTTACTATCTAATCTTATTGGATCTACTTTATTTACGTACTTATATATTTGATCAACATTTAAATAACTTTTAATTTTGCAATAATGAAGAGAGTCCAATTTATACTAAAAATTAGGAAACTAATTAAAAATGTATTAAAATTCTAAAACCTAATTTAAAAGGAATTAAAATTATAAAATACTATCAACCTAGTAAATACGTCCAAAACTATTGTTAAATATGGAAACAAATATTAAAAAAACCTAATTGAATAAGAGGACAAATGCAAAGGGATCATTTTGGCTATTTTTGTATGCAATGATAATGTTTTACTACAAATTTTATATTAATCTAATTTGTTACTATCTAATCTTATTGGATCTACTTTATTTACGTACTTATATATTTGATCAACATTTAAATAACTTTTAATTTTGCAATAATGAAGAGAGTCCAATTTATACTAAAAATTAGGAAACTAATTAAAAATGTATTAAAATTCTAAAACCTAATTTAAAAGGAATTAAAATTATAAAATACTATCAACCTAGTAAATACGTCCAAAACTATTGTTAAATATGGAAACAAATATTAAAAAAAACCTAATTGAATAAGGAGACAAATGCTAAAGGATCAAAACAAATTGTTGGCCAAATCTATTAACTTTGGTGACTGGCTAAAATTCTGGGAAAATTTTTGCTCCGGATGCATTGCGACCGCATGGTTCATGTTAATGCAGTCGCATGGTTATATGTATTCCTGCCACTGAGTTCCCTGTGACCATCTATACGACCGCATGACTGGTTATGCGTTGTGGTCGCATGGATGAAGCTGCAGCCATCCTATTCCTTGTTCAAGCCAAGCTGCTTCACTCCGTTCCTTGCTGATCCATATTGTTCCAGCTTACTATGGCTTCCATTTCCAACTTGTGACTTGGCTCTTAAGCTTGTCCCAAGTTGCCCAGATCTTGTGGTTTGCCTCAGGTTGATCTGGCTCTCTTCGGTCATCATTTATTGATTTCATTCCATTTCATGCAACCAAGTTCCTCCACCTTGTTTGCCTTTGTTTCCCAGCTGGTTGCAGCAAGTTAAATTGGCCTTCAACCAAAATATCAATCTTGGAATTTTGGCTTGTAATCTTCAACCTATAACTTGATTCTTGGCCCATCATTTTTTAACATGCTGGACTCCTTGGTTGGAGCATAAAAGTAGCCGACTTTATTAACTCTTCGAAGTCTCGGACTTGGCTCAATTCTTGGATTCGTTGCCATATGAATATTGGAACAAATAATGGTTAGCTTGAACGCCCTTTTTAGCCTCCAATTATGCTCACAAATTGGCTTCAATCTCCCTTCATCAACCATTAATGCTTCGGCCATTTCCAGGGCATCCCGAATCACATCACAACTAAAGATATATTATGTTGTCTCACCTGAATTCTCACTGATAGTCATTGCAATATGCAAAGTATGAGTCATTAAAAACAATTGTACAATCATAATATTGTATTGGAACTTAATAAAATATGAAATTTCATAAAAGATAGTGGATAAAACTTGGTTAAAATAATCTAACATTTGCATTGTAGTTGAAAAAAGAAGCATTTCATTTATCATAGCCGACAGAGAAGTCACGGACAAAGAAATAAATTGCAATAAATCGAAAATATACCTATAAAGAAGGTGCAATTCTATGAATGTATGAACGAAAGAACCTCCTTGTACACAACATTTTCGGTACATGAGTTGTGCGTATAATCTTCGTTGGATGGTTTAAGTAGAACTTTAATAGATCTACTTATTTTTGCTCTTGACAATGCTACATATACTTGACCATGGCAGAAAACTACTTCTGGAAGATACAAACCCATGAAATTAAGTGTCTGACCCTGTGCTTTATTTATTGTCATTGCAAAGCATGGTCTAATTGGGAGTTGAGTCAATTTAAATGGAATTGTAGTTCGATCAGTTTTAAGAGTTATGAAAGAGATCTTACGTAAGAAAACTTGTTTTCCACGATATTCACCAGTTGTGATTTCAGCAAGAATAACATTTCTCTCAAATTTTCGACAGGTAAGGCGTGTTCCATTGCATAACCCCTCGAAAGGATTAATATTTCGTCATAACATTACAGGACAATTGACCTTTAGTTTCAACTCAAGAGGTGGAATACCATTTGGTGTCAAAGTATTCAAGAAGTCTTCCTGTAGGTCTTGTTCTAATTTCTCAATTGGTTCATCAAAACTATAGTATGTGATACTTTGATCAGGAATTTGTTTAAGCAAAAGTCCATTAATGTAGGTAGTCAACATATTCATTTGTAGGCGTAAGAATAACACGATTGATCATCGTATATAAATGATCGGCATATGTGTTTACATTGGGAAACACACAATGTATCAATTTTTTTAAAGACGTAATTTCATCTTCGAATGGTAGAACTATACTATTTGGTAGCTTAATACAGTTACAAGTATGTTCTTGTTCTGTTCCACCGCCAATTCTAAGTATTCACAAAACCTGCGATCGGACTTCGCTCTCATATTTTCAACCAGTGCCAAATGTACAAAAAAAGGCCACAAATACAAGTAAATTATGCTAGCCTTTACTATATCTTCTTTGTTTCCCTCAGGTACAACTGGTAGAATCTGTCTGAAATCTCCTCCTAAAACTACTACTTTTCCACCAAAAGGCAAGCTACAATCAGTAATGTTTATAAGCATTTTGTCTACAGCTTCTACAACACAACGATTTACCATAGGTGCTTCATCCCAAATTATTAGCCTACACATTTTCAACAAAGTTCCTAAGGTCGATTGCTTGCTAATAGAGCAGTTGACTTCACTACCGTTTTTAAAGGGATTTTAAATCTCGAATGAGCAGTTAGAACTCCGGGCAATAAAGATGAAGCCACTCCAGACGATGTAGCTGCTAAAGCTATGAAATGTCGACATTTGACAGCAGCCAAAAGTGCTCTATATAAAAAAGTCTTTCCTATCCCACTCGGACCATCGATAAAAAAAAATTCCACTTGATTCAGTTTGTACTCTTTATATAATTGTATTATATGCAAATTGTTATTCTTTATTTAACATCGTTGCACAACTAAAACTTTTTTCAATATTCAAGTTGGTTGTTTCCTCTGCAACTATTCTCATCAATCTTTCATCGTCGTCTATATTTACGTTAAATGACATGATTCCATAATGGTTTATATTTTTACCAAGTGATTCTAAAATAGAACTTATATTCTCTAAAACTCTTACTTCAACAATTTCAACTGGCATATTTTGATTTAAATAATCATCAGTCATATAAGGCTTAAATTTATCCCACAATAACTTAGGATTATTTGGATTGCACATTGTAAGAAACGTAGCAAAAAAAGTCTTAAAGAAGAAGGCATTTCGTAAATAATAGTTTCAGATAAACATTCTTCACAACGAGTATCTCCATTTAATAAACCATGTAGAAGCGCAACTGCACGAAATGTACCAACATTTACCCCATTAAAAGTGCTTAAATCATTAAACGATGTTGGACCTCTAATATGATTAAGAAGAAGACGAAGAAAATATCGTTCTCCTTAATATGGATTTATCGAGACAATTCGTCCTATAATAATCTGCTTCTTTTTAGGAGTTCATGTTTTGTTATATGCATTCCAAACAAAATGTGTTGAAAAATCTCAATACAAAAGCGTTCGAGCAAATTTATTTACTTTATTTACTCGAAAAAACTCAGTTAACATTGTTTTTCTCGTATTTTCATTCTCAATAACAGAAAATAAATTGTTCGTATTTTTATAAATTACACATTGATGATCTTCAATATGAAGTTATAAAGAACAAACAACTGGATAGATTTCTGATAAATTGAAAGCAAAAAATCCTCCACATAGCTCAGGTGGAGATATCCATCTAACAGATTGGTAAGTAGAAATTTCATCAATGTCTTTGTCTATATTATTTTTGCCAACCAAAAAATTAATACGATCATGTCCTCTGTATACATATTTATATAAATATTTGACAGCTTTAATAGAACAACATACTTCAACATTGATATGACAATCGAATTTTGCACTTAAATAAGGATTATATGGCATAACACATTGATTGTCTAACATTTGACCTCTCACTTTAACATAAGTACCATTATTACGCCGCCTATACACTGGGTACGAATTATCTTCAAACATAGTATTATTACAATAATCCTTTGGGTATTTATTTTTACAACAACTATTTTTTTCATGCATGTGTTTTTAGGATTTAGATTTTCACAAGGACCGTGCATATTGTACTTTACAATAACTGAATGAAGATAAGGATGTATATTTTTATTAGGAATTTTACAAGAGACTATCATATCAACTTGGTTAGTGAAAGAAATTTTATGGCCGCAGTTAAAAATCAACAATAGATGTGCATGAGGGAGACCTCTTTTTTTGAAATTCAATCACGTATATATGAGCAATAACAGGACCAAAAATATTTCTCTTGTATAAATCATTTTTAAGCTCGTCTAATTTTGCTCTAAATACACGCACAATAAGATCTGGTCGATTTTGAACCTCATCATTATGTTTTAATTCTTGCTTAATTTCTGGCCAATTTGGATTACATGTTATAGTTATAAATAAATCTGATTTTCCATAACGTTGGACAAGAGTCATAGCATCTAAGTACCTCTTCAGTATATCTCTAGGTCCACATGTAAAGAATTGTGGTAAAACAAATTTCTTTCCAGTTTTGAACCCTCTTGTTTCTCCATTATGTACACTGTTTATAATACCTTGATAAAGTTTAGCATGAATTTGTTTTTGATTACTATGAAAATAATCTAATCTGGATGTCTCTATTTTAACATACATATCCACAACATATTATTGGAAAAGTCTACCAGAGTGAAGTAACACAGACTTACCAGAAGGCCTAATCTGTGACTTGTACGAACGACATGATACCTGAGACCGTTTCTTCGTATCCTTCAACACTACATAAGCGAAAATGAATAAAATTTTATATTTACTTTCAATATCACATTTGTAGAGCTATAATAGACACAAGGAATTATATAAGCAAACCTGCAGCCTCTTTTTCGATAATTTGACCTGCAGAATTTATCACATTAGGATCAGCAACATAGTCTACAAACTGTGCGAGTTGAGAAGATGTTTGTTCGTATTTTAGAATGCCTTCATGCCAACCATAATCACCAAATGGGAAGAGCAAAGGATATTGTAGAGGATTATAACAACCATAATAATAATGAACCCTATGTGAATCACCAGAATGATCATATATAGTAATATCACGAACGCTAATATTTACATTTTCATCATCCTCAACCCATATAGCAGCTACTTGAGACGTCGACAAAGTATTAAAGACTCTCTGACCGAGTCTTGGGTGGCATCTTATTTGAATTTTATGCTCATACAGATCAATTATATTGTTTAAAGACCTAAAAAATTACTATACAGATTTACCTTCAAGATTTCGATTAGACGAAATAAAATAGATTATACCAGGTGTTCTGAAGTTTTCATACGATTTTCTAGTTCATTAGCTATATCATAAAAATATTATTATCTGACATAAGTTGATTTACATAATGATATATTTGTCCCTGAACTCTAGATGTGTAGATACCTTTGTATGCTTTAAACAGTTCTTCGTCTTACTTTACACCAAATGAAGTGAACGCAAAGTGGTTATTATATCCACGTGCATATTTTTTAAATTCCATACATGCAGGCTCTTTAGACGTAAAAAAAGTATACAATTCATCCGGTGAATCGGGCATAAAAAGTTTCACCTTTCCTCCAGAGCAACAAAAACCTTTAGGTTCCCTATACAATTTGCATCCACCACAATGCTTACAATAAGCACAAGTTGGTAATACATATGCAGTTGCTGGTACACTTAACAAATTAGAACTTCCATGTAATTCAGAATAAAAAATATTTGTCGATTCTCCATTCGAAGTAGATGCCTCGGAATGTATTATATATTCATGTACATAATCAATTTCAGAAGTATTATTTGTAGATAATATACGATCATTTATTCTTTTACGACGATCAATACTTACAGTTTCATTTCGATATCTCCTATCTGCCTGCCTTCGATTTTGTTGTTGGCGAATAAAAGCATTATATGATTGACTTGTGCTTTGAGACAAAGTTTGAAGGTCAAAACGACCAGGCTCTTCATTCATAGATTTTTCGAAAGAATCCATGAAAACAATGAACTGACCTCTGATTTCAATAATAGAAGAAATTATTAATTTAATTAAAAACCAACAAATAATGATAATATTACATTTAACATACTATAAACTAAATTTACTGAACTCAGATACATGTTAGGAAACTTTTTACAAATCAACAATCCTCTTTATAAAAGCAGGTAAGAAAAGAACTATAAACAGTACTAACTGGATCGTAACACCCAAACATTCCAACAAATTGTTGTAATCTTCATTAAATATAAAAAACAATTGTTGAAAAATTTAAACTTCTCATGCAAATAACGGTAAAGAAAGAAAGACATAGACAAGTTTTATACACAAAACAAAAAAATTATGCTACATTAGTTAAAGCTGAAAAAAAAAGTAAGAAATTTAAATACATATGAAAGCAAACATAAAAAAAAAAAAGACCTTCATAGCCATATCCAACAAATAAAGAAAATTTTAATTAGATTTTCATGTATATACAGAAACAATAACATACCTCACATTTACGTAGAAAAAGATAAGTGAAGTTAAATTTTCATCTGTACACAGGATAAAAAATAACATATACGTTAAATAAATTTGAAAAACTAAAAAAAAAAAAACACAAAGAAAAACCAAATTTTGCAAGAACATACCCAAACATAATCGTTACAAATTCCATGATTTTATTCTCCAAGATTGTGATGAGGACTACACTAATTTTTTTCCTGCAGAAGGAAACAAGAATATCGAAAGTTTTACGAAACAAAAATATGGAAAGTTCTTTTGTAGACGGAAGTTTGAATTTTTTGGAGACAAATCAATCCAATTGAAGGAATGAAAGAAAATGGATGACTTGAGAAAGTGATAGATGCTACATTACTTTATATATTTTTTTATATCTTATTTTATTTATGTTAAATCAAAAAGACAAACCATTTTAACCAAACCCATTTCAAAACTGTTTAATGTGAAAACTTACATGACAAAAATATCATTCTGGCCTTTTTTTTGGTAACAAAAAGCAATGAAATTTTCACCAATCCACCGGAAAAGAAGTAAAAAAATATAATAAATACAAATAATTTAAATTGGAATCATTTTAATCGAGCAATTCACAAATAAAAAAAAGGATGAAAAAAATTTATACAAAGAACAAATTTAAATTTAAAATTTTTCTAAAAGAGAATCTCTTTTCACGGTGATAAATGCAGTGATTTAAAGAATTAAAGTGAACCATAAATAAAGGGCAAAGAATGGGGAAAAAAAGTAAATTTTCTAAAAATTTGATTTTTTTTTTTATAAATATTGACAAAATTGAAAATAGAAGGAAATTCCTCCTTCTATGGAAAGAAAAAGCAAATTTTTTCATCTCTTTAATCTATATAAACGTTTTTTTTAACAAAGCGTATGAAGTATGTTTGACTATTTTTGATGTTTCGACCATTCGATATGTCTATAATATACTTCTCGAAATGAACTTCTAGACAGCATAAAACATTTATCAATTCGAACACCGTACAATCGTCGAAGATTTTTTTAAATTGGCTTGTTGTCGGAATTCACGAAATAATAATTTCGAAATGCCTATTTTGACACTCCGTGACATTTACTACGATTGACTGTTTCACGCACCATCAACGACATGGTGTACCATGCTGTAAGTACTTCAAAACGATATTAAAAAAATAATATTTCGAATTCATTTAATATTGCATAATGAGCCCCAAGATTGAAAATGAAAACACAATTTAAATTTTAAAAAAAATAAAAAAATTCTGTGCACAGACCTTTATGATCCGTGCACGGAGCTTGCAAGGCCCGTGCACAAGACTTGCAAGGTCCGTGCACGGCCTGTCTGCACACCTCCGTGCTCGAAGGCTTCAATAACTTGGAACAAATTTTTTACTCGTAAGTATACTTACATTTTACAAATATATACTTAAAAATTGAAGATGCCTATTTTGACAATTCGTAACATTTGCTACGATTGACTGTTTCTACTTATGAGTAAAAAATATTAACTTAAATTTTATTAAGTATAAATATTTAATATTTTTAATTAAATATTAATAAAAAGATTTCACTATCTACAATATAAGAAGTTATTTATAAGTAAAAAATCATTTGAAATTATTTAAAAGTAATAAAAAAAGATTATATTGAGAGAATTGTCACGAAAAAAATAATAAACACCAATAAAATATTTGATTTTTTTAAAGAAAAACGAGTTATACGCATATCTTAACCCTCACGTTTGATGTACGTTTAACTATTTTCGATATTCATTTAAATCATTCGATGTATCTAGGATATAGTTCTCGAAATGAGTTTCGGGAGAATATTGTAGATTTATGGATTCGACTATCGTGTAATTATCGATGAATTTTTAAAGTTAACTCGTTATCGAAATTCTCGAAATAATAGTTTCAAAATACCTATTTTGACGCCCTATAACATTTGCTACAAATGACCGTTTCGTACAGCGTTAACGACATATAATACTATGCCGTGAGTACTTCAAAATGATATTAAGAATGTAATATTTTGACTTTGTTTGATATTCCATAATAAGCCTTAAAATGAAAACAAAAACACAAGTAAAAAAATTAAAAAAAAAATTAAAATTTGCTTGAGCTCCGTGCACAGAGGCTTTTTTTTATTTATTTTTTTATTTTTTGCAATTTTTATTTTTTTCTTTAAATAACTTGAAACAAATTTTTTACCTGTCACTCTTTACATTTTAGAAATATACTTAAAACTTGAAATTAATATTTTTCGCTTATAAAAGCTTTTACAATTATAAGTTATTTTTACTTTTAAATAACTTTAAGCAATTTTTTTACCTATAAGTAATTTTTTACATTTTAGAAATATTTATAAGTAAAAAATATTAACTTAAATTTTTTTAAGTATAAATATTAAGATATATTTTATTTTTTAATTAAATATTAATAAAAAGATTACACTATCTAGAATGTAAAAAGTTACTTATAAATAAAAATTTATTTTAAGTTATTTAAAAGTAATAAAAAACACATTATATTGAGAAAATTGTCGCGAAAAATAATAAACATCAATAAAATATTTGATTTTTTTAAAGAAAAAATACGAGTTATACGCATTTCTTAACCCTCATGTTTGATGTACGTTTAATTATTTTCGATATTCATTTAAATCATTCGATGTGTTTATGATATAATTCTCGAAATGAGTTTCAAGAGAATATAGAAGATTTATGGATTCGACCACTGTACAATCATCGATGAATTTTTAAAGTTAGATCGTTATCAAAATTCTCAAAATAATAGTTTCGAAATACCTATTTTGACGCCACGTAATATTTGGTACGAATGGTCATTTCGTGCACCGTTAACGACGTATAGTATTATGCCGTGAGTACTTCAAAATGATATTAAGAATGTAATATTTCGATTTCGTTTGATATCACATAATGAGTCTTAAAATGAAAACAAAAACATAAGTAAAAAAAAAATTAAATTTGCTTGAGCTCCGTGCATGATGCATTTTGCTCCATGCACGAAGGCTTTTTTTTTTTATCTTATTATTAGTCGAACGTGATTTTTTTAATTATAAGTAACTTTTATATTTTAGATAGAAATAAAGAATCACTTTTATGTAATAAAAAAAAATATATATATATATATATATATATATATATATATATTTCAAAAATATTATTTATTACTATTAAAATTATATTTCTCCCTTACTTTGAATCTGACACATCATGCTCTTTCTCCATTTTCTCATGCTATCAACTATCAACTGTATTTGTTGAAATAATTTTCTTTTACATAAAAGTGACTCTTTATTTCTATTTAAAATATAAAATATCACAGCATTGTGTGTTAGATTTACAGAAATATTGCAGTCAAATGGCGTGCAAAAACTTACATACAGTGTTTTTTAATATAATTCTTCCTGTTGTCAAATCAGTTCCAAAATTGGTTAAGTGTGAAAACGAATATGACAAAAATGACCAGTAAACTTCCAATCTAGTTCAGATATATATATATATATATTGATTAGAAAGAGAAGGAATGAGGGATTTGGTTCGCCAGTCTATTCATCACTCGTCGATTTTGCCCGTCCTCCGGCTGGAATTGAATCTCACAAATATGAAATATTGAAAAGGAAAGATGAGGAACCGAGGGTTTTGGCGAAGCAATCTTTACATCCTCGTTGGCGCCTTCAAACAATTCCAATCGCCAAGAAATGCTGATGTTCGAAATCGATTAACTTTATTCAAGAGAGCACTCAGCTCATATTCCACTGCCACCCAAACTTCAGAATGTCAACCCCAACTTTCTATTGATTTAATCAATATTATGGAACACAAATTATCCGCTATTCAACACAGGAATGCGTATCTTCAGGGCATTGTCAATCAGGTAATCCAAAACAATTAGTTTTTTCGTCGCTCCCCTGTCACTTACTGTTGTATATAACGTGTTTGTTAAAATACCTCTCTCTCTCTCTCTCTCTCACGCTAGTTTTAATTGAAGACAGCCGGATGCCTTGCCTGAAGAATATTCGAGGGCCAACAAGGAGCTACGGAGGCTTGGAGATTCAATGGATCTTATAACGGAGTTGAGGACTAAACAGAAGGTAGTTGATTCATTTTTAGTATGAAGCTGAGTTTAAGAATTTACTTACATTTAACTTCATTTATTTAATTGTAAGTCGTAAAATTTTCTTGATATATATTTGGATAAATTGTATTTATAAGTAGAGCCTTGCTACAAGGACGTGGCTGTGCCCGTTTAGATAAACCCTTAGTAAAGTTAAAATGCCAAATGGCCATGCTCATTCATCCTATTGTAATATGTTGTTGCGTAAATTTGAATGCTGTTTGATTTGATGGTCCTGTTTTGCAGGAAATTGAGGGGCTCAAGCAAGTGATAGCTGAAAGCCAAGACGATAAAGACATGCACGAAATGGCTTCTGAAGAACTTGGACAGGCATTGGAAGAGGAGAAGCGGCTGCAGTTTCTTTTGCTTAAGTCATTGCTACCTAAGGATGATGCAGATGAGCGCGACTGCATTTTGGAAGTGAGAGCAGGTATGAAATGCAAATGGAGCTCAAATGTCCAACTATTTGAGGCATACTTTTGCAGGTTCATTTTATGCCGATAATATTTGCTGACCATTACTATAATTTATTTTAGGAACTGGGGGGGATGAGGCTTCTTTGTTCGCAATGGATATATTCAAAATGTAGGTGGCTAGTACTATATTGTATATGCATGATCCTACCAGTCAATTGCTTCTTTTAATTTTCTGATGTTTTATCTTACAATTATACATCAGGTACGAAAAATACTCATCGAGGAAAGGTTGGAAATTTGAAGTTCTGGATTTGGCAGAATCTGACCTTAAAGGTTACAAGGTTTGTCAAGCAACTTTTGTCATATAAGTCTTTAGACAAATTGTCTCTATCATTCCATTTTTATGGTTGCTATTTGGAATGATTGATTGTCATCTGCATCAGATACTTTTACCCATATTATCGTTGCCTTTCTAAACTGTTCTTAGAAATGTGCATTTTCTTGTTAGGAAGCGAGTGCAACAATCTCTGGATCTGGCGTTTACGGAAAATTGAAATTTGAGAGCGGAATTCACAGAGTGCAGGTTTTTTTTAATAATTTTTTTTTTTTAAATATCTTGTATCTTTGGCAACTGGATATTACTTTCTGTTGTTCTGCTAAAATTTTGGACATGCTTTTGCAGCGAGTTCCTGTGACGGAGAAATCTGGACGAGTTCACACTAGTGCTGTGTCTGTTGCTATTCTCCCTCAGGCGGATCAGGTGCAGATCCCTTCAATCTGATGTTCTTAATTTGATTATTGTGGAAGTTTAAGAAAAGAAAACAAGAACCAACGGAGTGAATTGCCTTGTTCTTCTATATTCTATTTCGTTTTTGCAATCATTTGAGGTTGAATCCAAAATTACAAGAACCACTTATTCATAGTGTTTATTTTTTATTTATTTATTTATTTTTATCCTAGGTTGATGTGCAATTGAGGAATGAAGATTTGAGAATTGATACATATAGATCTGGTGGTTCAGGCGGTCAGCATGCAAATACCACAAATAGTGCTGTTAGGGTTACTCATGTTCCATCCGGATTAACCATTGCCATACAGGATGAACGATCCCAGCATATGGTGAGAAAGTTGAAGTGCAATGGTTTTCATCCATCCTTTTCTGATTTTACCTTTTGCTAAGATTTACATTCTTAGGCCCCGTTTGGTACCCATTTTTGTAAAAATGATAATGAAAAATATAGTTGTTACGGGACTCACACAAGAGATAGAAAGTCAAATATGGCGGTTTGATGTGATGAATAATGATTATATTTTTCATTTTTGTGTTGAAAGAATGGAATCAAACGTGGGCTTACTTATAATTGACATTATTGTCTTACTACATATAAATGAACCATCATTCTGCACGAATGCTGAGATGTAACTCTGCACCTTCTCCCTATTTTAGTTATGCCATACACTGCTGTCATGATGATTATCTTGTTTCTTATCCTTTATGTTCATCGATAAAATTTTGTAACATCGTGCAGTAATTTATTTCTTACACGTGCTAGCCATATATGCTATAAAGGAGTTGAGTTATAATTTATAAATACTATTTATTCTTGATCAATTTTTATTCACTTTGATCGTCTCATGTTTTTCTGTATCTTCTACTAGAACAAGGCCAAAGCACTCAAAGTATTGTGTGCAAAGTTATACGAGATGGAAAGAACTAGGATTCATGCAAGTCGTTCAAGACTTCGAGCTGAACAGGTTATTCCATTTTAAGAGCTGAGCAGGTGTTTGGTTTCAATGTAGAGATTATAAAGCGATACCATTGTCTTCTCTCTCTTGATTTTTACTTTTTCACACCTTCAACAGATTGGCAGCGGGGACAGATCTGAACGCATCCGTACATATAATTTTCCTCAAGGGCGCGTCACTGATCATCGTGTCGGCATCACTAATCATTCAATAGATGGCATGATGCAAGGAGATAATCTGGACATATTCATAGATGCTCTTCTTTTGCAGCAAGAGATGGATGCAATTGCTAATTTCAGCTCTACTCAGTGATTACACATTTACGCCGATGTTCTATCTGGAGTTTACAGCCTCAGATATGTACCTCTTCTTTAGACCTTCTCTATTTCTGATGAGTCCCACATGCAGCTTTTCCGATATATATAGTATGCCATGATAAGAAACGGATTAGACATGGGGAAAATTACTCACACTTTATACAAGTAAACCCGAGCTTAGAAATACTTAAAAGCAGATGTTGTAAAAGAGTGTATTACAAATTCTACGACATGATTCATGGATGATTCCTTGTTAAAATCTGCTCGGAACCCTTGTAAATGCATATTTATTCATGCGGTTATAAATTTCAATATGATGATCAATTCAGTTTTCATGATGAACGGTTTGATATCACGTGAAGTTAAATCGGCATCCTTTTGTTGTAAGGTTTTTCTCTTATTTCGTTGGTATTTAAACTAATCTAAGAGTTCGGTTGTCTCCTATTGTTTTCTTATGAATTATAGAAAACTTTGGACTTCTCCCTGATTTCAATTTGTACTCAATATTTTGCAAAATTATTAAGGGCCCGTTTCGCATAGCTTCCTACCTTCTTGTTTCTTTTTCTTGTAGAACACCTTTAAGAGGAATCTACCTTAACTTTTGTTTAGAAACTAATTTTTAAAAGAACTTCCTATTTCGAAAGTGCCTTAAGAGAAAGTCACATTGAACAAACTTCTTCTAAAAGCTAATCTAACTAGAAGAAGCACTTTCATAAAATTAGTCAAACAAATTCAAAAGCAACTTTTGAATCTTAAAAGCTCGTTTAGGCTTTTTAAAAATCAAGTCAAATAAGTTTTAATTCTTGACGCATGTGATGCTAGTCGAGACAAGAAGGTATCTTTGATTAATTTTATTTTTCATAAAAAATATCATTTTTTCATTCAAATTCTTATTTTTGGAGTGTTTGATTGACAAATTTTTTTCTTGGAAAGTCTTTTTGAACTTTTGGTCACGTGAAACGTTATCATATTTTCCTCGGAAACAAGGAAAACATTTTTTTTATGGGAAGGGTGATTTTTATTTTTCAGGTTATTTTCTCTCTCTCGTCTACTCATAAATAAAAAATGTACAAGTATAATATTTTCTAGTTTAAAAATCAAATCAATCAAACACTTTTAATTAATAATTTCAATCCAAAGAAGTTATAAAGTATAAACAATTGGATTTGCTATTTTCTTTCCATATAAATTTTATGTTTGCAATCAAATCTACCCTTAGTTTAAAGTCATTTCATAGCCTTTTTTAAAACAAAGGTATAAATGCAGAGGAAAATTGAAAACTATGCTAATGTCCTCGGACAGTAGTCGGTAACCTTACCAGCCAATGTTCTGATAGGTGTAAAGCTGATAATATAAAAAAAAATAGTTCTTCATCTAATTGGAACCTACTGTTATATTGTAAATTTAACTGGTTAAGGGGGGAGAAATTACAACATGCAAACATTAAATGAAAATAGATTAATTGACAATTAAAGTTTTTATACATATTTTTATCTGTTATCGTCGTTCTGGATCAATGCAAGCCTCTCATGTTTCACTGCCTCATCGTCTGTATAGTTAGTAGGAAGGCTAGCCTCCTCACTATAATTGAAATTTCCACCAGGTACATGTAAACCAAAGAAACGATTCTTTGAATTCTCAAATATATGTAGTGGCAACGTACAACTTTAATTCTAACCATTGGTTTTTATTTGAATTCAACCTCCTTTAATTTCCCATTAACCTCCCTTGACTTATCTTGCGTAGAAAAATTTGAAGAATCATGGCAAAAGGAGAGTAAGAAATTAGTGCATAAAATACATGAAAAATGAAGAAGTCTTGAAAACCATTGTTTAATGAAAATTCGCACAAAACTTGGCATTTGGACCTTGATAGAGTTCTAGACCATCGATGCGATCTAAAATATAAATTTGTAGTGGAGAAGTGCAAGTGATTCGACCATGCAAAGATATTGGAAACTTATGCACGTTTTAGTTTCTTGAACCGAATTTCATTATTTGGCATGTTATAAATTCTCACACCATTCGCTTCCTCTCCGGATTTGAACATTGGAGACACTTGAAAGGTATGAGTAGAATTAACAAGCGAAAAGAATTCCGACAAAATGAAAAACGCAATGAGTCTATGGCAAACAATCTTGGTGCACTTGTTTCATCGCGTAGTCGGTGAAAAAACCTAGTTCCTCTCCCAAACGCATGGCGATAGGTTTAGTGGTGGACGCTCTTTTGCTTATAAATTAATCAGATCATAAATAGTTATAAAATTTTGCAGAGCATCGATGATACATTGGGGTTCCAACTTAAAAGCACAAGTGTAGCCCTAGAAAGAGGGCTTAAGCTCTCAAGTTCTAACGACGAGCGACAAGTGTTATCATATTTTAATAAGTTCAAGTATTAACATTCAATTGCTTGGTTCAACAGAAATAACAAGAAGAACGAAGCAGTATACATCTATTTTTATTTCACTTTTCTCAATTGCTTTTTAATTACAATATATATCCAGAATCCATTCTATGCAGCGTTTATATACAGTCCAGAAATGCTCTGTGTGGAAAAGCTTTGCCTCATATCAATACCCTGCCATTTATTGCTTGCTTACCTGTACATTTGAAGCTTCAGGGCAATTTTTCAATGAAGAAATCCTGACAACAATTGGCTAGGAGAAATTTGTAGTGGAAGAAAACTTTCTATGCTACAAGTGACTTTCCAAGAGATTATGCAACGAAATCTTCCCGGAGTTATTTGGATCGAGCTTGCTGAACTGCTCGCATATCTGGATTATATCTTTTTCCCTGATCTTGCCCATCTCCTTGAGCTTGTAAATTATGTATTCCGATTTACTGCCTCATTGTAGATTGTCAAAATGGTTAGTGTGATAGTTTGACTTAAAACAGCAAAACGGAATAGATGATTCTTCTGTTCTTTTAGCCACCAGAAGCTCTAATACATATCAGATTATGCAGAAAAACAGAAATAGAAGTAATCGTTGGTAGGGCATACGGCAGTAAGATTGAGTGTCTGAAGTTAGAGGTTAATGGATGCAACATAAAACTTCACACACACCCCACCCCACCCCACCCTAAAGAAAGTAAGCAGTTATTAATAATTTAAAAAGGGCATGAAAATGAACGAGGCACAAGTAAACAAATTGGTCTGCAGCTTCAAGAACAATCAAGGATTTTATTTGGGGAAAATTGCAGCCGAAGTACCAAACCTTTCGTTTATTAGCAGACTTTGCCCAAACATTTCATTTGTATCACTGTGAGTACCAAACCTTTAAAAAATGTGCAACTCAAGTCGAAATTGATGGTTTTCGTCTGTTTGACCACAAAAACCGTCGGTTGACTCCAAAAATTAAAAATTTAATTATTTCCCCAAAATAAGGTAAGGACATTTTGGATAAAACACATTTTTCCTATTAAATCAAAAATTTTAAAAAATAATAAAACCACAATCCATCCTCATTTCCTTCTTCCCCAAATCAAAACCACTCCACCCAATCACCACATTCATCGCCGACAGTCACCACTACCCACCGACATCACCACTACTGCCCACCCAACAATACTCACCAACAAGAAAAGCTTAATGATTTACCTCATTAGCATCACCTTTCAACAGCCCTCTTCACGTCGAACCTCAACAAAAGTGGAAGGAAATGGACCACTCAGCCTCGTACTTCATCCGGATTATGATTAAGACCATGAATGAAATCATAGACTCCTTCTTTTTCAAGGTTATGCTGCTATTTGAAACTGCACCTAGCGCAAGAGGAATCATCTTAAAGAAAGCATGTTCTTGCCAAACATCTTGAAGATTAGAGAAATACAGAGTCACGGAATTAGAGCTATGTTTTATCTCTTTCAATTTGGAACGAAGTTCAAAATTTTGGAAAATGTTTCCAAGATCAGATTACAAACAACGAGCAGCGTTCCAGACTTCTTTGGAAGGCTGATTTTAGGTTCCATTAAATTAATAAGCCGAGCAAGAACAATAGAGTTCTCGAACAGCTAAGTCATTGTGTGGAATTAGTAGGGTTAGGAGAAGGAAGTTCACCGGTGATGTAGCCTAGTTTTCCTCAGCCACAAATGAAAATTTTGAGGGATTGAGCCCACTATAGGTAATTTTTACCATCTAATTTGTGGGATGTAACTTGAAGAGAAGATGCATCGCAACCGAAAAAGGAGGCAACATAAACTGGAGCTAGACGCTCGACCTGGGACTGGCTAGAAGTTGCATAGACAGTGTAACCTTATGAGTATTGTTGGGTGTGCAGTGGTGGTGATGCCGATGGGTAGTGGTGGCTGTCGGCGATGAATGTGGTGGTTGGGTGGAGTGGTTTTGATTTGAGAAAGAAGGAGATGGGG
Organism: Olea europaea var. sylvestris; assembly: GCF_002742605.1. Classification (NCBI taxonomy): domain Eukaryota; kingdom Viridiplantae; phylum Streptophyta; class Magnoliopsida; order Lamiales; family Oleaceae; genus Olea; species Olea europaea. Next base: position 12,898,212 of record NC_036248.1, on the reverse strand, counting down.
ATGAGTTATGGTTTTATTATTTTTTTTTTAATTTTTGATTTAATTGGGAAAATGTGTTTTATCCAAAATGCCCTTACCATATTTTGGGGAAATAATTAAATTTTTAATTTTTGGGGTCAACTGACGATTTTTGTGGTCAAACAGACGAAAACCATTAATTTCGACTTGAGCTGTACATGTTTTAAAGATTTGATACTCACGGTAGCACAAATGAAATGTTTGGATAAAGTCTGCTAATAAACGAAAGGTTTGGTACCTGGACTGCATTTTTCCCTTTTATTTGAGCCTCAAATTCTTATGATCGAGAAGAGGATAAATCTTTAATCAACTGTTGGTCCATGTTCGTCCTTATCTGCTTTTTTCTTTCTTTCTTTCTTTTTGGTTTTATGTTTTCTTGCACATGCCCTCTTCTTCTCCCATATAAAGTCCAATAAAGCTCAATTTAAACACTGTCACCCATATAATCTACTAATGGGAGTGCAGTTGAAAGATATTTAATGTAGTTATACAACTTATCAATTTTGAAACAGAACTCAAGAAAGCATACTAAGCTGAAATGGAAGAATATAAATGAAATCTTGTTGGCATCCTTACCTAATGAAACCACTGTTATTGATATCGGCAGCAACCAGGTCCCCAACAGTTATTTTGCGATGCAACACCCAATTAGTAATTTTCCGGTGCCTCTTGTCGATTCTTGCCTCCGCCAGATACAGAAATGCCCGTGCAACCGCGAGTGTGGAGAATAATAGCCAAATCGACGCGAACAACCTCCCTGGCAGAGTCTTGAATGCTCTGTCCCCATATCCGACTGTGGTAACAGACATAACTGATAAATATACAGAATCCACCCAATCCAAATGTTCCACAAAGTACAAAACCAGAGCCCCAATTCCAATACAAAGCACAACCACCCCTAATGCCAAACCCACCTTCAGTCTAATTCTCATTCTTCCCTTAGCCACATCCACTATGTAGTCCCTGGCAGAAAATTTCCCGTGTTCTTTTTGTTGATTCTGTTTAGGTGCTTGGATGCCGGCTAATATTACACTCTCCTGCAAGTCAAGCACATAATTGACAACCCCACTAAGCAGAATGTCGATGAATCCAAAGCCTACCAACACGAAAACACAAGCAAACACTTTTGTGACCGGCGTTAACGGGGCAATATCTCCATATCCTATGGTGCACATAGTGACGATACAGAAGTATAAGGCATCCACCACCGGATGAGTCTCGACACTAGAGAAATTATCACGGTTGAATGAATAAATAACGACACCGAGGGCCAAGTAAATTAAGAGCAAAACAGCAGCCTGCCTGACTAAAGTAACAGACTCTGACTCAAAATCAGGATTTTGGGCATGGTCAGACTCGGGCTGTTTCATTGCAGACATAGCAGGGGCAGTCTTGCAGCGCTGAATTTTCTTGCGTTTAAATGAAGAGGAGGGTCCCGGAGGAGGAGAAACAGTATGAAGAAAATCATCATCACTAAGTAGAGCGTCTTCAATATCTTCGTAGATAACTGGGGATTGGATTTTGATATCATTTTTGTTCAAAGATTGAGGGATTTTGAGAGTGAAATCATGAGGGAATTGAGGAGAGGCCAACGATGGCTCTGCTTCCATTCATCCGGCTGAAATTATTAGTTGAAATCCCAAAAAGATTAAGATTATGAATGACGTTGAGATTGAGCCGCCATAAAAGCAATAGAACGATCAGCAAATAAGAGGGACAGAGAGAGGGGAGAAACAGAAAATTATTATTTGATGAGAAAGAATAAAAAAATGATAAATGGATTATGGTTGAATGATCGACAACCTTATAAAAAGCGTGGGACCCCACTTCCTACTAGTAGTGTGCCAATTGGAAATCGTCTTCTACCTTCAAACTTCCAGTAGCAAGAGAGATCATTTCACGGTCACTCGAGTTCAAATGAAATTTCATATTGGTTCTCAAACTATTTTTTGACCAATTTAGCCTCCATTTGGGAAGAAATGGTTCCTTTGGCAAACTTTACAAAGTAATTTATAAATGAATCAAAATTCATTCTCACATGTTAATAGGTCGACAAGTATTATACACTTATCCACTGCTTATTTTTATGTATTTATAAATAGCTAATTGGCACAAAATGTCTTCACTTTTTAATGTTTTTGTGTAAAACATTCCCACATTTCGTTTTTTGATAATTTCATCCTTACTTTCACATTTCATTACTGAAAAGATCCTTTCATTCACCCACATTAGATGCTCCGTTAACTTGAAAAAAGATAGTTAGCACAAAATATCCCACAATTTCAATGTTTTTTTGTGCAAAACATCCTTACCTTTTGTTTTTTGGTAATTTCATCCTCACTTTCACCTTTCATCGTGGAAAATGTCATTTTATTCATCCACCATCAAATATTCCGTTAACTTAACAAGTGACCGACCAGGGCCCTATTGATGAATGAAAGAATGGGAGGCAGACCAGAAGAGAAGTATGTCTCGGCAACGAAGATGTCATACTCGTAAGAGTAAGCTAACAAATAGATTCTAGAGTTCTAGTTATAGGACTTGACCGAACATCTCACGACACGAGCAAAAGCGGAATCGAAGGGGTTGATTGAAAGGTAAGGATAGCATGATTGACGGGTTGGTCTTTGCCATTGAAAATTGATAAACTTTGAGGTCAAAAGAATATACTGCTGAACCTATTGACTGACTACTTTATTGAATAGCCGGAAAGAGATGCAGTCGATTGGAAGTTCAGTTTTGATGTCGACTCCCTTTTCCCAATTCTTTTGGTTGGCATTAACGAAATGTCGCAAAGAAAAAATGCAAAAATAAATAAATAAATAAATAAATTTCAAAAATCAATAATAACATAGTCTTACCCAAGTTTTCAATAGCATTATTCTTGCCTTCAAAGTTAACTGTTCAAAATTAAAAGTAATACAAAAATAATTTATACAACTATTCCATTAAATAAATAAGAAATGACGTAAAGAACACGAAATTTCTCCTTGATAAGAACAATGGCTGTTGTAATGATGGATTACTTGTAAAATTTGAAACGATAGATGAAGAGATATGTGTTCGATAAATTGAAAATGTTCATCCCCATTTGTGCTTATTAAGGGTGTAAATAAATGCAAAATAAGAAGAACGATAGCAAATGTGATACTCTAAATAGCCCCTCAAATTTAGTGAAATGCCCATCACATATAAATGGAGAAGATGAGCTGGACCTATTATTTTCTTTTTAGCATAAAATTAAACTTGTGATAACAATTCTCACCTATTAGTACATTTTACGTGTAACAATCCTATCTTTTAATATATTTTACAAAAAATCCATGCCTTTAATATTAAGTCACTTAAAGCATCCATACTTTTGTAAAACGAATGGTATGGACATCTACAAAGGTATGAACGTTTTGTACAAAAACATTGAAATGTAGGAATGTTTTGTGTCAATTAGCATTTTTGTTAAGTTAATGGAGCATTTGATGGTGGATGAATGAAGGACCTTTTTCGCAATAAAAGGTGAAAGGGTGAATGCCAAAAAAAAGAAAAGATAGAGATGTTTTGCACCAAAATATTGAAAGATGGGAACATTTTATGCTAACTAGTCATTTATAAATTATAGATTTGTGTTCTTGTGAAATTATAGGTTTTTGAATAATAAATGATTCTTACAAAAAAAAATCGCATGTCCATATCCTGGACCGATTCCTCCCTTACTTTAAAATAAATAAATAATTAATTAATTAAACCATGACAAAGCTGAAGCTGAAGGATTAAATAAATATATCTAGGACCAAGTTGAAATTTAGCTTGAACTTTAGTGACTAATTGTGAAATTAACTCAATAAAAAAGATGTTTTAAATTGCGTGTTTTGGGTAAACTTAAAATAATTGTTTAAAATAATAATTTTTAAGATAAATAACTTTCTCGATGAAGTTAGTAAGTTATTTGAAAATTTTGAAGTTTATCAAAACATAATTTGAATACATTTAAGTCCATCTCCAATGGTGGCATTAAAACATTAAATTCCACCAAAATTTGGTGCAAAAGCACTTCAATGTGACACCAAAATTTGCACTATTTTGGTGTGGTGCAGCACTATTCACTTTACACTATTTTTGTGCAAAATGGAGAAAAGTTAAATTTGCCATTTTTTCTACTTGCCAAAGTGATTGATGAAGGGTATTTGAGTAATTTGTCTTATATATTTTTTAATACAATAATTTTCATCATCATCATCATCATCATCATCATCATTATTATTATTATTTGCATTTAAAATAAATTTTAAATGTAAAAAATAATAATTAATGAATTAATTAAAATAAGAATACAAAAAAATAATATAACAAACACCGTTATTTAAAATTAACAAGACTATTTAGTATTTTCTACTAATTGTACTGCATTTCCTATATTTACCAGTGAATCTAATATTTTCGTTAATTTAACGTAATTATTTATTTAGTATTTGTGTAATTGTAAAATAAATAGATAAATAATTTTTCAAATGTAAGAAATAATAATTAATGAATTAATTAAAATAAGAATGTAAAAAAAATTTAACATAACAAACACGATTATTTAGTGTTTCTACTAATTGTACTATATTTATTAATAAATTTAATATTTTTGCTAATTTAACGTAATTATTTATTTAGTATTTATGTATTTCAAAAATAAATGAATAAATAAATTTTTGAATAAATAAATTATTTAAAAAAATGATTAAACACTATTAACTTGGCTGTAAGTTTTGGTGTAATGGTTGGAGATGATTTGTAGTTTAGTGCAAAATAGTGCAAACTTTGGTGCAGAGTTGAAAATAGTTAAGAGTGTCAACGAGCTGAGACGCTAACCAAAACTCCTTGTTCAGGTTTGGCTCGATCTTTTTTTTTTTTTTTTGCCCAAGCGAGCGGAACAAAAGCTCGCCCAAAAAATTAAGGCCCGGCTCAAGCTTTTAGCTCGGGCCTTAATAAGCCGAGCTAACTCGATTTTCTAAATTTTTTTCCCTCTTAGCTACCGTTTAAGATACTAGCTGCCAAACAGGCAGCTAAACTTTATAGCTGCCAAACATGCAGCATATATATATTTTTTTAATGGGCCGATCGAGCCATACAGGCTGGACCTGCTTGAGTCGACTCCCCGAAATGGGGCTCGAAGCTTTTTTCGACCCGAACCGATGAGCCAAATTGTCATTACTAGAGATGGCCTAAGTATATGGTCACTGTAACTCAAGTTCAAATAAGCTATCTCAAATTAGTAGTGTTACTATTAAATTTTTAATATTTCGACATATTATTTCTTCTTAAAGAATGATGAAATTTCAATATGGTAATATCACATTTATAATGATGTGTTCACATTTATGGATAAAACTAGTGAGGCAACGTGCGTTGCACGTTAGTTGGGTGAATATGAAATATAAGAATGTGGTGGTTGTTTCGACAAACATATTGGTGTAACTATGTATATATATGTATTGGTGTAACTATATATGTATTGATATATACGATAAATGAATGTTATTGGGGCGACGAAATATTGTAGTATGTTTGAATTGTAAAAACAAGAAAAATTGTAATTTCCATAAAAATCTTTCGGAGATAGATAACTGCGGAGAAAGTGAAGTGGATAAACATAAAAATTAAACATTATTTATTTAGGTGGCGAATATAATTATAAATAAAAGAGTTTCACAGACGTGTTAGAATTCCATCGTTTTGGTTTTTTTTTTAGACCATAAACATTGGAGATTCGCTATTTAATAGTTCAAATACACATGTATCACTGATTTGTAGTTCCTTTTCCGTCGAAAAATCTGCCTGGCCTACAGTGAGACGCGCATTACGCCGTTTGGTCTTAAATTTGCGGTGATATCCCAGTTGTAATGTAAAGAATCGTGGATTCAAACATTTCGTACATATCTTGTTAGATGGTGTCTTGCAAACCTTGCTGGTATAGACTGAAAAACGTGGATGAATGATTTACTGATATTAAGATTAAAATTATGTGGAAGAGGTAAATATAGAATTAGATATTAAAGATAACACCTACAATTTCTCGATGGTTGTTGTGATTGAGTGTTAGTGTTATTTCGAATGCAGGATTATCTATATGTAAAGCGTTCTCGTCCTCTTCAACATCGGAGCCATATGTAACCTCTGATCTAGAATGATCAAATATCCACATATTGAATGTGAAATTTCTGTTATTTGCAAATACTACAACATAATTATCCTATAAGTTATGATGGTCGAAAAATTGCTCACATCCATTAGTCAGATATTTCTCCATCGATCCTTTCTAACTGTATTGTGACAATTATACCATCATATTAAGTTAATCATACTGTATCACCAAGTTTGTGTTTCCAACAATTGAGAAAAGATGTAGGAAGCATCTACATATATGAAAAAAATATAAGTGATATATTAATAAAATATTTATACAAATGTAAAAGAAGAAATTATTATATAACTTACCAGACGGATGTTATAGTTTAGTGAAAGATTGATAATTTTGAAGAAGCTAAGTAGTACATCCATTTTTTGTATTGATACACTGCACCAAATAAAGAATTAATAATTTGTGTATGATTTTTAACGCAATTAAATATTGAAAATTAGATGTTATTTAAAATCATAAACTGATTTTGAAAAAAAAAATAGTAAAAAGTCAAGAAAGAAAGAAATAGTAGATGAAACTCTTTTGACAAAGTTGGTAGGTAAATATATGTAAGTTTGTCAGGTGAGAAGAAATGGTATGAGAAGATATTTAAACTCATGAAACGTACTTTAATTTTTTTAAAGAATTTGACAAGAGTTCACAGGTAGACAAAGTAATTGAGACAAATTATTGAAAACAAAATAGCTTGCATAGACAAAGTAGCTTGCAAAAATAGACAACTAGCCTGCAAAAATAGACAAAGTAATGGAGACAAATTATTGAAGAGTTCACTCTTCCCAAAAACAAAAATGGGAAATAGTTTTTATTTAATTAGATACGAAAGACTGTGGTATATTTGCTAGATTTAGTTAGAAATAAATTTTATTACAAAGGTTAATGTGAAGTGTTAAATAAGGAATTAATAAGATAAAATAATGGTTGAAAAAATGATAAATAAATTAAAAGAATGAGATTGAGAACAAGTAAAAGTATAATTTTATATAATTAACAAAAGAATAATTATACAATCAAATTACAAGCAGGTTTTTGATTGGATAACTATTATACAACGAATTTTTTGATCGCACAAGTGTTACATTAATCTAATGTAACAAGACAAAAGACAAAAAATACTGATTACATCACTAAAGACTGTCATCAGTGGATTCAGATGCAATGCCTTTGCCTTTGACATTGTTAGTATATGAAGGAGTGGAAGTAGAGAACAAAACTCTTTTAGCAGATGATTGATTTGAATCCTGCTATATCAATTGAATTGATTCAGTGATTGTAGTTAGAGATGTGCTCTCATCGCTAGCAAATGGACTTGATGGAGTTAAACTTGTACCATCACTGCTCGGATGTTTTGTTAGATGATCATGTACAATAAAAATCACATCGTATTTGTACTCTTCTCCCCTATTTTGTTGTTTGACATTTTTGATGTAGAAAAATAGGCAATCATCTATCTTAGAAGTATTGATTGATTTTATGAAATCTGGCTTCTTCTCCTGTTAAACACAAACGTTAGATGTGATAATCTAATTAGATATATATAAATATATGTTTTATGTAGATACCAAAGCTGCTAGTTTCTTCAATATGAGCGCAGAACATTGTAACAACTTTTTAGCAGGTTCTCCTATCATCGTAGCTTCAACGGATGCTGATAAGTCTTGCAACTGAACAAAAACTCTTGCTCTATGGAATGGAAAGATGATATAATTATTAGGAAATACATTTTGTAAAGTTTACATTGTTATAATAGTATATATCTTGGAATAGCACGAGCTCATGAGTATCTACAAAAGGAACAGCAATGGATCTCATCAAATTCAGCATAGTTAGATTTGTTGCAGTTGCTGCATGACATGTACCAAAAAGACTGATCTTCATTTGTTATTAATGGTTTTACCTTTAACCAAAAGTAGTTTTGCTGTGAAAGAAAATAAAATCAGGATGAGTTTATATGTATATATATGAATGAATGATTTTAGATTTGAAGAATATACAATAAAATATGAAAGGAAGCACTCACAACAGGCAGAAGCCCTTCTATGTTTCTGATTGGTGTGATTTTGTCTTCTTTTGGAATAGAAACTCTTGAAAACGTCAATTCATAATGGCATTTCTTTGTTAAAATTTCATTGAACTTTTCTACATTTGCCTCTACCCTACATGTAGTAAGTAAAAAAAGAAAGAGAGATGAACTTAGAATAAACTTTACATTATTGAAAGAAAATTCTTGGACTAAATAAGTATAAGTAAGTAGACTAAAATTTAAGAAAATAATTACCAGGATTTAAATTCAGTAGCTTCTTTGAAACGAGCATCAATGATAAAAGAACTTTTAGGTTTTGTTGATATTAAAATTCCTATCACATATAAAATGGAAATTTCTTTAAAAGAATTTGTTAATAAATTACATTTCAATCTATGCATTTAATTATATTATAAGTAATAACAAAACTTACCGTTAAAAGATGTTACTTTCAATTATTTTGCAACAATGACCGATTTTTTAACCAACTTATCTGAAATAAGGCTGCATTCTTTTTCGACGAAAGCATCCCACATAGTCAAAACCACTACCTCAAACCTAAAAAAAAATTTGGTGATGAAATCATATAAAAATTACAGTGGTGAAGTGACAAATGGACTACGGACTTTTTGTCAACAAGAATAATATATTAAACATAAGATTGAGATCCAAAATATGTTTGAATTAATTTTTTTTTTTTGTCATATATCAATAGCTGCTCCAAGGATAGCTAAAATAAAAAAAGAAATTATTAGTAATTATACACATATAAATATAGATAAGAATAACAGTTAAAGAAAGAAATTAGGAATTACAGATGTCTGTGTTTGAATCCATATATTCTTCAACTGATGGAAAGGAGTAAATATGTATGTAGAAGATAAAAGGTGAGTATAGTCTTCTCGAATTTCCTGTATTCTGGTTGTTCCTGAAATGGTCCATTGGAAACGGTCTTCCATATTTTGCATTTGCATTAGCTATTAAGTATGTTTTGGACAGAAGCAAACGGTCTTCCAAGGTTGCTATGTTTGAACCAAAAATTGTAGCTTACACCTTGTATCCCTTTAAAACCACAATCAAATTTACAAATAAGTAGTAGATGAAATGAACATGAAGTAAATATGTGGTAAAGTTTTAGAAGTGAAAAATATACTTCTGTGTTAATTAGTGTCATCTTCAGGTATTTGGAAGCACAATTTCGAGCTACTTTTGGAGCACTTTTTTTAGCTACTATGACTTTGGCTGTCCAATTACTTTGTTCTAGATAAATAGTTGGGATTAATCTGTAATTCTCAGCCATTGTTTTTTTTTCTTTTCTGCATATAATGATTTATACACACAAAAATGAAAATGAAAGTAAGTACAGAGAACATAATATAATTTAATTTGAAGAAAAAATTATATATATATTATGCAAAAATTTGTATATTTATTACACTTGAAATCTGGGCAAGATGAAGAAATGTAGAGAGATGAAGAGATTAAGAAATGCAGAGATAACTGATGATGGAAAAATATTTTATATATATATATAGTTGAAGAAATATATTTAAAAATTCACGATGATGAAAAAAGGTATGGTTTTGACAGATGATAAGTATGGTTTCTTCAATAGGTACTACATGAAAATTAGGAGTTAGTGAATTTGAGTATGGAAATAATTTGATTTGACATAATTTTGGGATAAAATGTGGAGAAATGTATAACCGAAAGATTTGCTAGTAGTAAAAATCAATATCATTGCAAGATTTTGCTTGAAGTGTTTAAAAATTTTGTTATACCCATTTAATAAAATTTGTTTGAAATAAATGAGAAATTCTAATATTTTTAAAAAGTTTACATAATTTGATATTTTAGTAATTAAAAAATTATTGGAAATTTTCAACATATATTCAATGTTATACCTACTTTTTCACCAAACATTCTTAGTTATCTTCTTCTATCATTTCCATTTCACTTTCACGTGCTTACTCTCAAGTTTTCATCAGAAAGAATAAAGAAGTAAAAAGCTCCCACACAAAGGGAAAAAAAAGGTGTGCGTTAGATCTATGTAACTAAAAATGTTTTTGATGATAAAAGTGTGTAAATTTATGAAATGGAGAAGTAGTGTAGCAGATGGAGTAGTTTTGACTGTAGAAACGAGCATATCTGCTCCCTGGACAGAGTCTTGGGAGCAGATTCTACTCCTGGGAACAGAACTTGCTCCTTGCGTGCACAAAGCACCACGGAACAACTGAGCAAAATTCCCTGCGCACACGGACAACTCGAACAAATCATAAGACCGATTATTATTCAAATTCCAAAATAACATCAAATCATGCTAAACCATTACAGTACCAATAACATATCAAAAAATAGGTACCTGATTAACAACAAATCCTTTGAGCATACTTAAGAAATTATCGTGCCTCTCTTTGTCTAGTCACTCAAGTTCATTTTTGTTGTTTTCCTGCATATGATCCATTATTTGTACATGCTTGTTTCCCCTATTATTAGTATTATTATTATTTTTTTGCATAATTTGTAGATGTCTTTAGAGTATGCACTATCTCCAAATCAGTGGCTTTGTGCTAATCAATATTCAAATCATCAATACCTTAAAGATTTCGTGGAATTTATACATACTGATTAACAAGCAGACTTATTATGCAGTAATTTTAGTGAATTCATTTATGGATTTGTTTACAGAGAAGAAGATGAACAATTTAGCAGTAAATTAGTTCACGAATTTATAATAAGAATTGTGAACTGTGGTAAGAAAAATGAAATTTGGGTGAGATTAGATAACAACTTGGCTAAATTTGGCATAAGAATTATGTTTTATTACTAGTATACCTTGTCACGAACCACCCAAAAAGATTGTGGCACCAATTTGTGTTGATAAGTTGTTAATCTAGATTGTGTTGATAAGTTGTTAATTTTGGCCATCGATTCTGACCAAATCTAGTGGTGTTAGGACCGGTGGCTAGGTGGTATATGTATAGGAGAGTGAGGGCCGTTTAATGGTATAGAGTTTCGACGGTTTGGACAGTAGTTGCCAAGAGTTTTTGGGATTCAAAAGTGGCGATTGCTTGGAGTTTTTTGTGCTTTTTTAGTTTTGATTTTTAATCATATATTTGTGATTCATTTGTAATTTTTTGAAAATTTGGGGCTATGATAGCAACTAGTTCTCTATTGTTACTTTACTTTGTTGGAATAATTAATAATTTCATATGTGGGCTTCACATTAGATTGCAAAATTTTACGGGTTAGATGTATGACTCATAATGATATTTGTGTTTGAAACCAAATTTATTAAGATCAATTGAGCTTTTTACATCTTACGGGTTGTAATTAATATGGTGTGGTAATTTTAAGTATGTGGGCCGAAAATAAAACCCTAATTAGAATCCTAGTCGTAATGGGACGACTCAATTATTTCCTATATATAAAGGCTAGGTCCCCTCTCCTCTCCATATGTTTTATTGGCTTGCTCCATCGATAGCTAATACTTTGTGAGGAGTAAGGAGGGGAAGATCTTGAATGCTATTACAACTATTATTTATATTAACAATGACTTCCGCAGGTATGAATTCGTTTTATTAATTAAATTTTGGTAATTCTTGATTCTTAGCATGATTAAATTAAAACTCAACAATTGGTATCGGAGCCATCACGTTAAGATCGAAATCCTTTCTGTAAAATTGAATTAATAATTTGAAGACCTCCACCTCTGTCTCTCCGCTGAAAACCACCTCCACTTTTGTTTTTGGTTTCCCAATTTTCTCCAATTCCACCATGTGCAAATAAGTATATTATGCATTCATTATGTAAACATATGAAAATAAATCCTAAAATCGAATCTACAAACACCCGTTCCCTCTCCTGCCCATGGTTGAAACTTAGTCTCCTGTGCGACCTTCTTCCCGTCGCCCCACTGCAATCACCTTTTGTCGGTGACTATGCATCGGACTCCCGTCCCTGTGTTGTGCATTTTTCATTCTACTCTTTACCAAAGATGGAGAGATTTGTGTATTGAATTAAAAAAAAAAACCCTGTTGAATACGATTCATAATTGCGGCCGCCGACGAATTCGTTCATATGGATTCAGTTTCCAATTGTGAATGAATTCCATTTGTTTAACTATTTGCGGCTACCACATGAAATTGGATAAGTGTTGAATCCAATTTTTTAATCGTGGAAGCCATGTGACAATGTTTATTAAAACCCAGTAGAGCAATTGTGAAATTGATTTTGATGGCCTGCAATGGTTTTTTTTTTCTTCTTTTTGTGAGGCGGAAGGGAAGGCAGTTGAATTTGAGTGCCATTTCGTGGGTTTTTAATATGGGCGAGCTGAAACCCTTTTTTTAAAAAAAAAATTGTTTTTTGGAAATGGGCAAAGTCAATTGGAGACGGGGGCCTCTCTTGCAATTTATGAGTTTAGAGGCCCCTGTATGCAATTAAGAGAATAGGGTCACATTGCAATTTTCAAAATAAGGACCTGCCATGCAATTTTAAATAGTGAAGGACCTGTTTTTTAATTTTTAAATCTAAGTGTAAGATATAATTTTTCCAAGGGACTTTTAATTTGAACATTTAAAGGTTTGACCCTAAGATTTTAATTTTGACCCAAATTAAAATTTTATTTAAACTCGACCCGATTAAAATCATATATTGAATAAATAATAACATTAATTGACAACTTTTGTATTATTTCATTAAAATGTTATGTATTGCCATTATTTATGCATTAAATTTCATTTTGAAATTTTTTTGCCAATTTCATCTCTCAATATTAATCACATATGGATTTCTTGTCTTTCATCAATTAATGATTATGATTTATTACGTGGTTATTGTTCTGTGATTGAATTTTTCATGGACTTTGAGACGATTCTTATTTTCCCATTGAGGGAGAAATACTTTGAAATAAAAATGGGTGGTAGCTGCCAAAGTGGCACACTCATTATTATTTATTTGATTTTTTCTACAATAAAAAAATACATATGTTTTTGCCAAACATTTTTTAATTTATTGCACATAATATCTTGCCCAAAGGTGTTATTATATGTGATATGTTTTGGAAAATTGCATAAAGCAATTAACAAGTTTCCCTTGGTCTAGAAATTTCCTTTTGCCCAAAAGTGTTGGTATTTCAAAAATCAATGTGATTTTGTTAACTAGTTATATGATGTGTTTTAAGAGTACCTTATTGCATGTTGTATTGTCGACCCAAAGGTGACTTTATGATGATGCACCTAGGCTCTTACCATAATAAAATCCATATGTTTCGATTTAAATTACGGATTATCTAATTAATATCTCATATTAATTAGTTGGATATTATATCATCCATTTGATTGCATGCATTACGTTAGGATGATATTGAGTATGATATTTTATGTTTCCACAGTTTATAATGTCTCATCTCTTTCAAATCAATTGTCTGCTATTGAAACTTTGACTGAGAATAACTATGTGAGATGGAAGCGAGACGTAGAAATAGCACTTGGTCTTTTGGGCTTGAATTTTGCAATGAAGAAAAAGGTTGAGAACTCACAGATAAAAGTACCGTTGAATATGTAGCCGAGTGTGAAAAATGGGAAAGGGCTAACAAACTCTGTTTGAAAATTATTAAGCGATCGATTTTCGATTCTATTCTAGGTGCCATCCCCGATAATGAAAATGTCAAAAGTTTTATGGATGCCATAGGAGAAAAATTTATTGAGTCTGATAAAGCCGAAACTGGGGATTTGATGGATAAATTGATGAACATGAAATATGATGGTACAAGTGATGTTAGGAAACATGTCATGAAAATGATAAATATATCATCTAAGCTAAAGGCTCTTAACATTCCCATTGCGGAGCCTTTCCTGGTCTATCATATTTTGAATAGCCTTCCTAACAAGTTTAATCAACTTAAGCTTGCTTACAATGCTCAGTGGAATTAATAGAATTTGAATGATCTCATAGAAGTGTGTGCCCAAGAAGAGTATAGGATGCGCCGTGAAACTGTTGAAACTATGCAATTAGATTTTCAGCCATCGTAGAATAAAGGGTCTTCTCATAACCATAAACCTATGTCTCGTAAGGGTAATAAGTCACACCGAAGTCAACAGAATAAAAATTTTAGTGGTCCCAAAGGAGTTATAAAGAAAAATGATCAATGCAAGTTCTGTAATAAGAAGGGTCATTGACAGAAAAACTTTTTTAAGTTCAAGACTTGGTTGGAAAAGAAGAAAAGTTCTCCAGGTAATCCCTTGGCCTTAGTTTGTTTTGAGTCTTCTTTAGTAAATGTGCCTTTGAATTCTTGGTGGTTAGACTCGGGAGTTAATATTCATATTGCGAATTCCTTACAAGGGTTCACAAGCAAACGGAGGCCAAGTGAGAATGAAGTAAGCTTGAACGTCGCAAATGGAGTTCAAGTGAAGGTTGAATTCATAGGAGTAGTAAAGTTGAGTTTAGAGTCTGATTTTTATCTTGTTTTGGAAAATACAGTTTATGTACCGCAAATGAGACGGAATTTAATTTCTATATCGAAACTTGATGCTTATGGTTTTACATTTAATTTTGGTAATGGAATGGTTAAGTTATTTAATGATTCTCGTTTGATTGGGAATGACATTTTATGTGATGGTTTATATAAATTATCTTTAGCTCATTTTGGTGATGTCTCGTGTGTTACAAATGTATCAAAGAAAATGACTTTAATTTGTGAATTATCCTCTATGTTGTGGCATAAGCATTTGGGTCATATTTCTAAGGATAGAATGGAAAGATTAGTAAAAGATGAGATACTTCTCTCTTTAAACTTCTTTGATTTTGAAACCTGTGTGGATTGTATAAGAGGAAAGCTAACTAAATCTACGAGGAAGGATTCAACTATGAGTAATGGAATTTTAAACTTGATAAACACTGATATCAGTGGACCTTTGCCTTCCACTATATGTGGGAACAAATATTTTATAACATTTATTGATGATTTCTCATGATATGGATATGTTTACTTGATTAACGATAAATCACATGTACTTGAGAAATTCAAAGTTTTCAAACTGGAAGTAGAGAAACAATGTGGGAAAATTATCAAAGTTGTAAGGTTTGACCGTGGTGGTGAGTGCTATAGGAAATATGACGAGTCTGGTTAAAATATGGTTGATTTTACAACGTTTTTACAAGAGTGTGGAATAGTATCATTTCGGGGACACCTGAACAGAATGGTGTTTCTGAAAGACGTAATCGAACCCTAAAAGATATGATTAGAAGTATGATGAGTAGAACAAATTTGCCTGAATATCTGTGGGGTGAAGCTTTGAAAACTGTTATGTATGTTTTGAACAGAGTTCCAAGTAAAGCTGTTGCAAAGATACCTTTTGAATTATGGACAGGACGTAAGCCAAGTTTGGCTCACCTTAAAGTTTGGGGATGTCCAGCTGAGGTTAGGATTTATAATCCATTTGAAAATAAATTAGACCCTAAGTCAACTCCTTGCTACTTTATTGGATATCCGGATAGATCAAAGGGATATAAGTTTTACTGTCCAAATCACGGCACTAGAATTGTGGAGTCCATTACTGCCAAGTTTCTGGAGAGCGATTTTAGAGATAGTGGGAGTTCTACGTTGAGAGAAATTCTTGTTGAACCTAATCAAGTTGTTGTTCCAGTTCCTGTTATATAGGAAAGAGTTGGTTCTCAACCAATTGAAGTTGTTGATGAAGAACCGAGGAGTCAAGAAGAACCTCCAATTCCTCAAACAACGATTGAATCGATTTCTGAGCCACACAAGTTAGGAGATCACAAAGGGAAAGAAGATCTGCATTGCCCAGTGATTATATTACATATTTATTGGAGAGAGATTTTAATATTGGGCATATTGTTGATCCTGTAACTTATAGCCAAGCATTGACAAGTCTTGAGGCAGATAAATGAATAGCTGTCATGGAAGATGAAATGAATTCCATGAAAAGGAATAAAGTTTGGGATCTTGTTGAACTTCCTCCAGATGCTAAGGTTGTAGATAACAAGTGAATTTTCAAAAGTAAATTAGATTAAAAAAGAAATGTTGAACGAAAGAAAGCAAGATTGGTTGCAAAAGGTTTCACTCAACGAGAGGACATTGATTATGTTGAAACCTTCTCTCCTGTTTCATCGAAAGATTCTTTTCAAATTATCATGGTTCTTGTAGCACACTACAATTGGAAGTTCATCAAATGGATGTTAAGGCAGCATTTTTGAATGAAGATCTTTCTGAAATGGTTTATATGAAACAGCCTGAAAGTTTTGTTGTGAAAGGAAAAAAAAACTTGGTGTGTAAGTTAAACAAATCCTTATATGGTCCGAAGCAAGCATCTCGACAGTGGTATTTGAAGTTTGATGAGGCTGTGACCTCTATTGATTTTGTCGAAAATACTATTGATCAATGCATTTATCTTAAAATCAGTGGGAGAAAATTTATTTTTCTTGACTGTATGTTGATGACATTCTGCTTGCTAGCAGTAACTTAGGGCTGCTTCGTGAGACAAAGAAAATATTGTTTGCTAATTTTGAAATGACAGATCTTGGATAAGCTCCCTATGTACTTGGTATTGAAATACATTGTGATAGAAATCGTGGTTTATTGGGACTTTCTCAAAAAATTTATATACTACGTGTTCTAGAAAGTTTTAATATGCAAAACTGTGCACCTGGTGATGTACCTATCATAAAAGGAGATAAGTTTAACAAAACTCAATGTTCAAGGAATGAGCTAGAAAGGGAGTCTATGATGATGATTTCATATGCTAGTGCTGTGAGGAGCTTGATGTATAATAAGTTTGCACTAGACCGGATATAGCCTACGCAATAAATGTCCTTAGCAAATTTTAGTCTAATCTAGGACAAGAACATTGGAGAGCAGCTAAGAAAGTTATGAGATATTTGAAGAAAATTAAAAAATATATGCTTACATTCCAGCGTACAAATCATCTTGAGGTGGTAGGATATTCAGATTTTGATTTTGTTGGATGTCAAGATGATTTGAAACCAACCTCAGGTTACGTTTTTACATTAGCTGGTTGTGTTTTTTCTTGGAAAAGTGCTAAACAGACTCTAGTGGCATCTTCTACTATGCAAGTTGAATTTGTGGCGTGTTATGGGGCTACAATCCAAGCCATTTCGTTAAGAAAATTTATCTCTGGCTTGAAAGTTGTTATTTCCATCTCAAGACTGATCACCATCTACTGTGATAACAGTGCAGCAGTATTCTTTTCAAAGAATGATAAAAGTTCTGGTGGATCAAAACATATTGATATCAAATATTTGGTTGTTAGAGACAGAGTCAAAGAAGGACAGACGAAAATAGAGCATATCAATACAGAGGCAATGATTGCAGATCCCTTGACTAAGAGACTCGCTCCAAAAGCCTTTAAGACACATTTTACTAATATGGGTATTGTAGAAACATTTAATATTTTTGGTTAGTGGGAGTTATTTATGCAAAGAACTATGTTTTGGGCTTGATTCCTTTGTGGGGTATGTAGGCAACCCATATGTTTTCGAGTACAGCCTTTCTGATAATAAAATATTTTTTCCCTATTCATGAACTATTCTGAGCATGCATTTAACTTATGTCTTTTATTATAATATTATTGTGATCTTGAGATATGACATGTAAAGACATAAGATAAGTCACTTCTGGAGACATGTGGCTTCATTTTGATCAGAAACATTATGAGGACCGATATGAATTAGCACACTTTTGATCACATTTGGTGCTAAGTTCATACCACATTGGTTGGAGGATGGAGATCCATGTCGATCAGGATGTTGACATTTGTTGCTGTGGAATGATCTTACATCGTTTAATTGGTGTAATGACTTTCATGTTCAGTGTTAATATTCTTGTTAGACTGGATCATGTTACGTAAGGTGACATCATTGGAGTCATACTTTTGTGGCCACCTATGTAGTCTAACCCGAGTGTTAAAACTTGGTTATAGTAATCAAATGTTTGCCCAAGTGGGAGAATGTTGGAATAATTAATAATTCCATATGTGGGCTTCACATTGGATTGCAAAATTTTACGGGTTAGACGTATGACTCATAATGATATTTGTGTTTGGGCCAAATTTATTAAGTGATCAATTGAGCTTTTTACACCTTACGGATTGTAATTAATATGGTGTGGTAATTTTAAGTATGTGGGCCGAAAATAAAACCCTAGTTAGAATTCTAGTCGTAATGGGACGACTCAATTATTTCCTATATATAAAGGCTAGACCCTCTCTCATCTCCATATGTTTTATTGGCTTGCCCCATTGATAGTTAATACTTTGTGAGGAGCAATGAGGGGAAAATTTTGACTGCTATTACAACTATTATTCATATCAACAATGGCTTCCGCAGGTGTGAATTCATTTTATTAATTTAATTTTGATGATTCTTGATTCTTAGCATAATTAAATTAAAATTCAACATACTCTTCTTTTAGTTTTTTATTTAAATAAGAGAGTATGTTCGTTATTTCACAACTTTTAATTGAGAAATAGATGATTTCCGCAATAAAATGAGGAAATAAGAGTGAAAATGTCCAAAAAATGAAAAGTATGAACATTTTGCACAATACATTAAAAAATAAGGATATTTGGTGCTAATTACTCGAAAAAAATTATTAGTATTAATAGTATTAGCCTAAGGATAGCAACAGAGCGAGTTGGAGTGGGGGGAATCTCCCTCACCGGATAATTTTTCGCCTAGTACCTATCTCATTATCCTTTAAAGGCAGGGTGAGGCCAGGCCCTTGTCCCATTTACTATCCATTTAGCTCCTATTTGGCCTCAACTATTTCAAATTTTATGGCAGAACGGTTTTCTTTTTTTTTTTTTTTTTTTTTTTGGAGTATTGAGGGTTGAAAAAAGAAGAAATTTTTTTCAATTTACGTATAATATTATTTTGTAGAAGATTGTGTAGTTAAAAATATGAGAGAAAAAATAAAAATTAATTTAATGAGGATCAAATTGGGGCTTAATTTTTAATTTTTTATAGTTTTATATGATTTATTTTATTGCCTCATTTATTAAAGTGAGACAATATATAATTATTAATGTTTTTAATTAATTTATTTATTTTTAAAAGTTAAATTATTTAAATATATTTGGTAAACTAAGCCTTTTATTGTTTGTTATATTCATTACATAATTTTAGTTGCTATATTCTATTAGAACTAATGAAATTTAGCGGAGTTTTTCATTTAAAGTGTTAAATTTTTCAAAGTAAATAAATAAATGGAGCAAGGCGGGGACGGGGCTGGGTGATGCCCTTGTTACCCACTTCTGTTGTGGGCCGAAGTCTACCTCAATTCCTTAACTCTAATATTCGATTAACCGGGAAATTTTCGTCCTTTCAGGGCAGGATCTTGTCGATATCGAGTTTGACAATTTTTTTGTTAATACATAATAAGCAAAATGATATTATGAAGTTGTGTACCATAGTTATTGTCTTAGAGGTCTCATGATATTGATGGTTTTTTACCTGGAAAAACTCTTATTGATAAGACAATTATGAAGATATAAAGATGAAATTTTGAGCAACATTATGTAAAGGACGAACATATCAGAGATTGAATTGGTCTAAAAAGGTACAATTGATCGGATGATTTAAGTAACGTCAAGAGATAACAAATTCATGTGTAATTACTTATCTTCTATTGGAGCCAACAACTTTGATGATGAGAATCCTAGATACAAATTTCTGGATATATACATCGTCTAGTGTTTTTACATAGAGCATATTTAATGGTGATGTAAAATTGGATATAAATTAATTTCTCGAGAATCACTTTTGCATCTTCATTTACTTTCCGGTGG
>NC_036248.1:12865184-12878121 GCF_002742605.1 Olea europaea var. sylvestris | reverse complement strand
TATATATATATATATATATATATATATATATATATATATATATCTATCTGGTTTCTAGTTACTTTGAAGATCTAAATCTTTGCCCTTGCTTGAGCCTCATTTTTTTTTTTTGAAAAAAATGCACTTTTCAACAGTATTTTGACATTATTTCAACCACACATTTTTCAATAAAATAATGTTATACGTAAATCTAAAATATTTCCTTATTTTTTAATCACATATTTTTCATCAATATACTATTCAAAAATTTATTCTTTTTTCCAAAAATAGGGCTTAAACAAGGGCTTTATTTTTCTCCACAATTGAAGATGTTCTTTTCAACACTTGTATTGAATTATCATTTAGTATTAAATGGTAAGTAAAAATTCATTTCGTAATAATAAAAATGACGGTTTACAAAAAGTATGACATTGAGCCCTCATTTTTGGAAAATGAAAATGGTGGGAATTTTTTTTTTTTTTTTTTGAAAAAAGAGTGATTGAAAAAGAAGAATTTTTTTTTTTATTTACGTATAATATTATTTTATGAAAAATTGTGCGATTGAAAATAAGAAAGATAAAAATAAAATAAAATTTAATGGAATCCAAACTGGGGCTGAATATTTACCAAGATTTGAGTTGTAGAACTTGATCGAATTGGTGATCAATTAACATGGAGCTCTTACCTTTCGTTGAAAAGACAACCCTAAAAAATGCATATATCATCATAATAATTTCTTAAATATAGATAATTTGGTATAAAAATATGCAATTATTATTTTCCGTTGAATTAAGTTAATTTTAAACAAATTAATGTGGAGCTCTTTCCTTCTGTTTCATTTACATAATTGAACTTTAAAAATTAACATAATTTTTAAAAATTGTTTTAGTCACACCACTGCTTTAATTTCAATTACACCACAACCAAACAAGATGGATCTATTAAAAATTGACAAGAGGTTAATGGAGTGGTGGTAGTTGGAATAGTCTAAGCCTCATTTGGTAGTAATTTTTCACCTCAAAAAATAAATTTTTTGACTGTTATTTCATTATTTCAACCGTTATTTTTTATTTCTCCACTTGCAGGTGGGACACACTTTTCGCTCCAACGATCAAAAAATCAATTCTTATAATCACTATCGAACAAGCCTAAATTTTCACAAGTAAAATGAAAAATTTAGTTTGATGCTCAAAGGAAAATTTAATGTAAAGTAGAGTGATCATTAGTGAAATTAACACAATAAAATAATAGTAAAATGATTATAGTACATTACTATGTATATAATTTTTTTATAAATTGCCACGGTGTAAAAAAGAAAGTGAAATTTTTTTTTATTTTTTTTTATTAGGTTGATAAGATTTTGATTTTTGACATAATCAAATCTCTTCACATCATATGTTGGTAAATAAATTTGTAAATTATGATGTACATGTAGTATAATCGAAAAATACTTATTGTACATCACTATTTAAATAATCTTTTACATATTGATGATGTGTCAAAAAGTGAGAAATTTTTTTCAAATAATGTTACTTCTATATAAGAAGTTACGTATAAATGAGATGTTAAAAATAGAGCGTAGACCTTTTTTTTTTAAATTTGATTAAAAAAGTTTGGATTCAATTAGCACAAATTTTTTAAATTTAATTGATAAAATTTTGATAAAATCAAATCTCATCACACGATGTATTGGTAAATAAATTCGTAAATCATAATTTACACGAGGATATTTTTCTATTTGGCATGTTACTATTTCTTTTTATGGAAATGTCTATATTACCCTTAATGAAATGATTCTTTCTATATTGTAACATATGTCATAATCTTTTAAACATTCTATCCTCTGTTTACTCTATTTTGGATATTTGAGTATAAAATCATTCTATGATCTAATAAATAAGAATAATCCATAATATATATCCTGGCATCTACCAAAATAATCATCGTACAATTATCCCTGCAATTCTTTTAAGACCTTTAAAAGATTCATTCTAATTTTAACAAAAGTTTAATAGTTTTACCTTAGATTTGATCTAGACTTATATTCTTAGAATCGAGTGACCTTCAAGCTCTGAATCTGTAAACTGCTTCCTTCAACGGCCTCCTGCCTTCACGGAATTGTTACTGTTTCAGCTACTTGCTCTCACTGTATTAACTTCTAAAGAATAAAACTCTAGACTTCTGTTAAGGAAAACTCTCTTTTTTGTTAAAATAAGAAGGAAACTTTCTATTTGATCTTTCAAGAATCTATGGGAAAAATATTTAGAAACTCATATTAATATCAAAATATTGAAATTTTATTTCTATTAGGATTGATACAAGACTTTAATTTGGTACAAGGGGTTTTTAGAAAAACTAGTTTTTAAATAGGGAATAGACTATTGCTTACAACTCAAGAATTCAAGATAGGATGAGATGATATTCTTCTATGGTAATGTCTCTATTTATACAAGTTTTTTAGACTCCATTACATCATTCAATATATTAGCAAGACACAATTGCCTTTCTATTTTCTTCTTTGGGCCTACATCTTCACATGTTAGTTCAACTTTTCTATCCAAAGAGTATCTTTTTCTATTATTGCTTCTTATCTTCAATGTCTTCACATGTAGTATTATTGTCCTTCATACACCTTTGTCAAAAGGTGCTTTGTCTTCTTATTTCATTTCTTCACATGCAGTTGGGGCACTCCCTTAACTGGTAGGATTCTTTTATAGTGGTAGGACATCCTGAAAATTGATGTATATCAAATCTTGTAATGCAGTCTTTTAAAATTTCTGATTTTGCATATCCTCCATTGGATACCAACATCCAATTTTCATACTGGCACAGGTATGAGAATTTTTTATCAAACAAATTTTTGACAATGTTGTAGATGGGTTTAATTTCAAGTGCTCTTTTATGTCTGATCCATGATTTTGTCACTGTTGAGACTTTTCTGTTATTCTCTGTAACATCAATTTGAAAATTGGCTGCAACATATCCAATTGAGATTATGTGTTCAACGGATAGTAAACAATTCCATCATATTCTGGACTGATTGAATATAATTTTAAAAATATTTTCCTTCCCTATGGAAATTTGGATACTTCCTTAATGAATATGTCATCAAACTTTGAAATTTCAGTAAAATCTTTTTCTGGATAAATCAAATCCATGAATCCATAGTCTGTCATAATTTTTATGAATGAAGGGTCACCTTCTTCCATGACTGTTATTCTGGGATAAACATTATTTTTCGGAGAAATGAAATATGAATCACTTATTTTTATTTCATAAGCGATTTTGACTATTTCGACATATTTTTCTTCGTTTGGATCTAAATAGATTTTATCTTCTTGGTCTATGATGCTAATTGTTTTGGTATCTCTTTTATCTCAATGTATCATAACTTTCTTGGTTGATGATACAGAAATGAAATCTCCTTTATTATCAGTTCGTATGTTGTCACGTCTGGGTCCACTGCTGCTTCCAGCTGTCTCTGTTTGGTATTGATTTGAAAAACTCATTTTTGAGCTCTTTGATATATCTGTTTCAAACATTATATTTTTTAGTTGTGCTGCAATAGCATCAACTTGATTTTTGAGTTCAATGGCATATTTATGATGTTCGGTAGTGATATTCAACAATATTTTCATATTTGAGTTGAATATTTTTGAGATCTGGGTTGCTCCAGAGTTTATATCTTCAAATTATTTTTTAAGAAAACTTGTCCTTTCTTGTATATGTAGAATAGATTGGTATAACTCAATGATCTTGGCTTTATCCATCAGCAAATTCTATGTTTCTGCTAAGAAAATCTGCAAGAAAATTATTAACTCCTTTAATATGGACTATATCAAAATTATACAATGCTAAATAAGCTTGCCATCTATGGAGTCTTCTGTATTGAGGTTATGATGGTAATTTATTCCTGACTAGTCCTATAATTTGAGAATTATCAGTTTCAACAATAAATTTCTTGGATAATAAAAACAATGAGAACTTTTTTATTCCTCTAATAATTGTTAGTAATTTTTTTCATGAGTAATATAATTTATTTTTGTTTGGTTAAATGTTTCACTTGAATATTTACAAATTTCATTTAGATTTGTTTTTAATATTACTGCCCAATATTTATTTGAGGCATCAATATTAATAATTAAATTATCTTTTTCATCTAGTAACCTTAATTTTGATAAATTTTTACATTCTTCTTTTAATGATTTAATTATTTCTGTATGTTCTTCATTTCATCCCTTAGTATTTGTTTTTTAAATAAAATTTGAATTTTATGTCTTTTCTTAGAAAGATTTTCAATAAATTCTTCTGCATAGTTTAAACATCATAAAAAATTTTGAATTTGTTCTTTGGATTCTAATTTATTTTGAAAACTTTCTATCTTTTTGGATATATGAGTCTGTAATTTTAACCCTCTTTTATCTATTGATAATCCAAGAAAGTTCATCTCTTGTTTTTCTATTATAAATTTCTTTTTAAATAGTACAATTCCTTCTTTTTTACATTCATTAATAAATTGGATTAAATGATTTTTATGCTCTTCTTTACTATTAGAATATATTAATATATCATCAATATAAACAATTAGAAATTCATTAAACTTTTTAAATATATTATCCATTTTTTTTTGGTATATTTGTGGTGCATTTTTCAAACCAAATGACATAACTAACCATTCATATTTTCTTTGAGGTGTGCTAAATGCAATATATTGTATACTATTTTCTTCCATTTTTACTTGCCAGAATCCTGATTTACAATTAAATTTAGAATAATATTATTTTCCTCCTGCAAGATTTATTAGTACTTCTTTATTTGGTAGAAAGTAACCATCAAATTTAGTATATTTGTTTAAGCCTTTATAATTTATAACCATTCTAGCTTTTCCTCTAATTTGTTCAGAGTATTTCATAACCATAAAGGCTGGATTAGGTCCATTATTAGATCTAATAAGTTTTTGTTCTAACAATAATTTTATCTGATTTTTAAATTCTTGTGTATCTTCTATAGTATACATCATTGGTCTTACTCTTATTATAACATTTTCTATTAATTCTATTTTGACTTTTGGATGATATGATTTCCAAAATAATAATGGATTTTCTCCATAAACTTTTTCTAATTGTTCAATGATTTTTTCTATATTCATTTCTATTCATGTTTTTAGAACTTTTTTATATAATATTCTTTTATTTTTTATTTCATTGTTAAAAACTGGTTTTTTTCTCCCATTTATTACCACGCTGGGCTGACTGAACTCTATAAAATTTAAATTCTCTAGAAATTTTTAATAAGTGTTCATAAGGTATTTGTAACATTATCATATAATTATTTTGTTTATAATATTGAAATTTTTGTATAAAATCATTTTCTAATAATATATCACATTCTAATTTATCATATTTATAAACTTTATTTATCGTTACTTGTTTACTTCCAAAAATTATATTAACTTTATCAGTACTATTAATTATTTGAGTACTTTCTCTTGTAACACCAGTTTTTTTATATTACTATTATTATTCCATGATTTTATTAAAAAAAATTTAAATATTGTTATATCATTTCCTGTATCTATTAAAGTACAAGTTGATATATTTGTTTCAACGATAATAATTTGTATATACACAGCTAATGGAAAATTTATTTAATTATTCATCTAGTTCTTTTTACATAATGTAGTTTGTCCATTATGAACAATATATAATCCCTCTTTTTTTATACTATAATCTTCTAATCCATTTAGAAAATTCATTCTTAAAAGTATATGAGGGTTTATATCCATACTTTTATCTATATAACATGGTACTAAAAAATCTATTCCTACTATTTTTATTGGTACTTTAACTTCTAAATCTGTTATACGTACTTGTCCATCAAAATTTACATACTTATATGGTTCAGTTTTATGAGTTATTAGTTCTTTGTTTCTAATCGAAACTATATGACATTCACTAGTTTCTGTATCTATTAATATATTTGGTTTATTTATATTTTCTCTTCCGTTATAATATTCTCCTTCTATTTTCATGTTTCTAGCATTTCTATATAATTTTACCTCTTTTATTTTGTTGATTTCTTCTAACTGATTTTTATTAAGTATTTTAAGACTTTTTGATCTTTTAATTAATTTTCCATCCTTGAATGTTATGTTATTAGAACATTCTCCTTCATTTAATTCTGTTATTTCAAGTTTATTTTTCGATATACTAAATTCATATTTTTCTGGAATTAAACTTATTTGTTTATTTGGTTATATTATTTTACTAATATATTTACATTCTTTATGAACTTCAATATATGGTTTATTGGAATAAATATTCCCATAATTAGAATTAGTAAATGTGTATAAAGCTTTATATTTTATAATCATAATTTGATTACCTGATTGCATAATATCATCTCTATGAAGCTTGAAATGTAGTCCTAAAACTTCATTAAAGTTTCTATCTTTCAATGATACACAATATTTTGGATAACATGTAAACATAATTTTTTGATATGCTAAATTTCCTTCTATTGTTCCTAAATGACTATCTTTTAAGTTTATTATTCTTCCATCATATAGAGTTATGGTTAAGGGTGAATTTATCCCTTCTCTAAATAGTGATATAAACATTATTTGTATTCCTGCTAAATAAACATATTGGATTTTTTCACTTTGTTTTTTTACTAATCTTTGTTAATAATTCATCAACTGTGTTTTTTGTTAAAAGATTTAATTTATGTTGCCCATAAGTTGTTCTTACATCTATTATTTTTTCTATTTTATGATATTCATTTATTGCTATTCTTTCTCTTTTCCAAATTCTATCAAAAACTTCCAATTTTCCTATTTTTAAGTCTAATGATAATTTTTACAATTTCTTAAACTTGTTATTATCAAAAGTGACTTTTAATCCATATCCTTTTTTTCCTTCGTATTCTTGTATATTTATATTATTACTTTCTATTTCTTCAATCTCTTTATTCAAATCCTGATTCATCATCTTCTGTTTCACTTATTTATACTTCTTGATCGTAGTATTTTTCAATATCTAATATTTCACTTAATTTATCTTTTATTTTTAAATATTCTTTTTTTAATATTCTAACTTTATTTTTATCACAATTAGAGCTTATATGATCTATCTCTCAACAATTCCAACATTTACATTAACTTTTACTTTTCTTATAATTCTTATTTTTCTGTTGATTATATTGGTTATTTTTTCTTTTATAATACATTCTTCTAGATTTTATATATTTTTTATTAAAATTTCTAAATTTTTTAAACTTTTTATTTTTATTTTTTCTTTTATTAACTCTTCTTTCAGAATTACATCCCCATTGCACAGGGGTTTTCATATCTTCACAACATATTCTAGTTAATTTTCCTGATTTTTTCATTAATTACCTTTATTGACATATATATGCAAGTCTTTCAAATAAAAATTTTATTATTGAACCTAAAATTCTAGGTATTCCAATATTATCTCTAAAATATTTTTCAAATTTTATTTTAAAATATATTCCCCAAGAACCTAATAATTTATTATAGTACATATCTTGGTATACTTCTTGATTTTCATTACTATAAAATTGAACATAGTAATAGTTTCTAAATTCACAAGAATATTATTTAATTTTACACATATCACATATTGTTAAACTTATTAATTTAATCTTAGCACTATCTTTTTCTCTTATTTCTTCTCTTTCAGCATTTCTTATCTAATTTTTTTCCTAAAAATCCATTAGAAATGTATTCTACTAATTTTTCTATACCTTATCTATCTGATTTGATTATTTCTGTTTGTACATTTCTCTTTATTAATATTTTTGTATCATTACTTATTCATTTCCACTAATTTCTAACATCTCATTCAAATGATACTATTAAGAAATCTATTCTTCTTTCAGTACTTTCCCATGTATCATCTTTATTATATAAAAATAATAATATCATCGAATCTGCCCAAATTAATAAGGTTTTTTTAGTATCTATTTTACAATTTAGATCTAGTTTTGTTCCTCCATGATTAATTGATTTATCATAATTATCATTTAATTTAAACCTATCTTTATATTTATTTCCTTTAGGTGGTTGCCTATCTCTTACTTTATCATAAAATTGTCTATATGATTTATTATATATATGGGTGCATAACTTTCATCTGTATCATGTAATTCTTGTTTAGAGGTTCCTACTGGATTAGATTCTCCTCCAGTATTCATTAAAATTTGATATTCACTTATATCAGTTAGACTTAATTGATCAAAATTTTCTATTAGCAAATTTAACTCTTCATTCATTTTTATCATCTTTTTCTTCTATTTTTAATTTTCCTAATGATTTTTCTCTAAATTCTTATTCTTTTTCTAATATCTTTGGTAATATATTTTTTCTAAATTCATCATCCATGCTCCCTGTTTCTATTACTATATTTTCTTTTTCTATACGTTTCTTTCCTATTCGAGTCATCTCTTTTTTTATAAGTTTTTTATCTATTTTTTTTATCTTTATTCTTGTTATTTTCTTTTAATTCTTTAATCTCAATTTTTAATATTTTTATATCATTTTTTGTTTATTTTACTTCATTTCTCAATTCTTGTACATCATTTATTGACATTTTTATTAATGATTTTAATTCTTCCATATATTCATTTATTAATATCTCAATTTTTTCTTATTTTTAACTCATAAGTTAATTTGCATCTTTTATCTTCTTTTTTATCTATTATTTTTCTAAATCTTCTCTCAACTATTTCTGGATCTACTAATTCTTCTTTAACTATAGTAAAATATTTGCTTTCCAATCTTATTCTTTCACATTTTAGTTTTATTAATTGTTTATTATTTGGTATTCTCATTCCTTCTGGTATTAACATTATATTTCCTATTTCTTCTTGTATTTTATTCATTTTTAAAAGTAATTTATTTAATTTTTGATATGTATTATCAATTGTACTAATATTTTTCTTTATAATATAAATTATTTTCTTCATCCTCATATATATTAATAATTTTCTCATATGTATATATACCCTTTATTGTGTCTATTATTAATTTTTCTAATATTTGTTCTTTTATTTTTTTAGGAAGTTCTTTAATTATTATCAAAGTCATTATTTTTAATTTATTATGAAGATGTTTTAAAAATATATAACTTCCTCCGTCTTCTTCTAAACACCAATAGTTATTTATTTTTTTTATTTTAATTTTCATGATATCTATGGCTCTGATACCAATAAATGGAGGTGCTACTTAGAGCGAATATAAATCAAATAAATCTAATAACATAAATAGGGGTGCTACTTAGAACGAACATAAATCTAATAAATTGGTAATCTATTAAAATTCAAGAAGTATTTGATTTTTTAAGGACTAAATTGAAAGATTTTTATATTTCATTAAATTATTATGTAATATTATAAAGGGGTATTTTGGGTACCAAAATTAGCTAAAGGCTATTTTGGAAAAATGGCTTTCCTATTTGAGTCATTTTCATGTATTTCCCATTTACACGTAGCACAATAAAATATAACAGTCTGACATGAACAATAAAAAATGTGCGCGGGCTGTGGTATTGACAAAACGTCACCGTTTAGTGTGGAGCATAGTCCCTGGTGGACACTGCCTCGTTTCATCCGCCAATAATGTGCGGAGTTACTGCCAGCTCAACACATAGTAAGACTAGTGCAGCGGCATTAACCAAACGCTCTCCCCTCTCTAAGAAGAATCTCTCAAGAAAACACCTCGAAATATTTTTAGCGAGGGGGACCACGAAAGGTTTAATCCACAGGTATGCTTTTTTACTCGTGTTCATTTTCACGCACTTGCCTCTTTCTATTGTTACCTTGACGCCAATACACCTCAAGATTCAGCTTGAATTGAATTCTCAGTTAATTAATTCTTCGACAATCTTTACAAGATTTATCAATTAAGAGGTTGGTTGCTCATCTTTAATGATTCTTAATTTGTATTTCCATTTTTTTGTCTGAAAGGTGAAACCTTGGGTTGCAGATCGTGGGCAGAACTGGCCTTGTAATTCTTTGTCTGTTTTAGTTAAATACCCATTATTGTTGATCTCCTCGGGAATTTAAGGTTCCATATTCCGACTTCATAAATTTTTGGTTACCAAAATTTATCTCGATTGAGAGTTTTTGGGAAATTTTTTGAAATTCATGGACTATCAAAAGATTGTATAGTGGGTAATGATTTCTAGGGCTAACTGTAGAGGTGAAATTTGAAAATCTTGAAACTGGGACTGAAGTTTTTGGGATTACATCAACGTCCGTATGGCCAGTCAACCGCAATCTTCCGTTGGGCATTCTGTTACTATGACTCCTAGCCCAGGCACCCCATCAGCACGCCCAGATACAAAATTGGGCACCCCTCCTTTCCCTACACCACCACCATCATCATCACCATCACCATCTCCATCAGGGCCAAGATTTCCTCCTCCACCATTTATACAATCAAACCAGATTCCTTCTCCGTCAATGAAGACTCCAAATTTACCATCACCAGCAAATGGAATCCGAACAGGTAGCCCTGTTCCTCGAATGAGCACTCCACCTGGCCCTCCTGTGTTCTCTTCGCCTCTCCAACCAGCTGCCGTTCCATTCAGAACTTCTCCCGCGTCTCCTCAGCCTGTAGCATTCTCCTTGGGCTCGTCTTTACCTACATCATCGCCTCCCCATTTTTCCAATGGGTCAGCTCAGTTGCAGCACCAAATTTCTGACGTTACAGAGGAATTGGCTCATGTTGCAGAATCTCCAAATGTTTTATTCTCAGCTCACAAGGTATAACTTTATCCTTACCTAATCAGTTACAACGAACCAATGCTACGTGGTTGTTTAAATTTGTAAATTGGGAAAATGTTATATAACTAGGTCGGATTGTCTTCAGTTTTTTATGGAAAGTAACATATAAATGTCAACCAGACATGTTTCATGTCCTTCAAAACATTTCACACAGAATATTGTTACTTCTCATCTTTAGATGCATAATTTGACTGGTGACTGTTATGCCTTGGCTTTTCAATCTAATTCTCAACAATATTCTGTTTCTCATAAGATGAGCTGCATGCGTGTCTCTTATTGTTTGACTTGCCCATGTTTACTTCTGTAGGTGCTGAAACAGAAGAAACTAGCCAATGTACCCAGTTTAGGTTTTGGGGCATTAGTTTCTCCAGGAAGGGAGGTTTCACCAGGTCCTCAAATAATACAACGTGACCCTCATCGCTGCCAGAATTGTGGAGCTTATGCCAATCTCTACTGCAATATTTTACTTGGCTCAGGCCAGTGGCAATGTGTAATTTGCCGAAATTTGAATGGAAGCGAAGGGGAATATATAGCTCCCAGCAAGGAAGAGCTTCGAAATTTGCCAGAACTATCCTCTCCTTTGGTCGATTACGTCCAGACTGGGAACAAAAGACCTGGCTTTATTCCTGTGTCTGAATCTAGAATGTCAGCTCCTATAGTTCTGGTAATAGATGAGTGTTTAGATGAGCCACACCTGCAGCATTTACAAAGCTCCTTGCATGCATTTGTTGATTCTTTGCCCCCAACAACAAGACTAGGGATTGTGCTCTATGGCCGCACAGTTTCTGTGTATGATTTTTCAGAAGAATCAACTGCATCTGCAGATGTACTTCCCGGTGACAGATCACCCAGTCAGGAGTCCTTAAAAGCTTTGATCTATGGGACCGGGATATATTTGTCTCCTATTCATGCTTCCCTCCCTGTTGCTCATGCTATTTTTTCATCGTTAAGGCCATATAAATTGAATCTACCTGAAGCTTCCAGGGACCGCTGCTTAGGTACAGCAGTGGAGGTTGCCATGGCCATAATTCAGGGGCCCTCAGCAGAAATGTCCAGAGGGGTTGTTAAAAGGCCTGGTGGAAATAGCAGAATAATTGTGTGCGCTGGTGGACCCAGTACTTTCGGTCCTGGTTCTGTTCCTTATTCTCTCAGTCATCCAAACTACCCACATATGGAGAAAATAGCGTTGAAGTGGATGGAGAATCTAGGCCGTGATGCTCACAGACGTAACACAGTGGTTGATCTACTATGTGCCGGAACATGTCCAATAAGAGTTCCTGTTTTGCTGCCTCTTGCAAAAGCGTCCGGTGGTGTTTTCATTCTCCACGATGACTTTGGAGAAGCATTTGGTGTGAACTTGCAGAGGGCATCTACAAGGGCTGCAGGTTCCCATGGTTTATTGGAAATCCGTTGTTCAGATAATATTTTTGTTAGTAAGGTGGTAGGTCCTGGTGAGGAAGCACACACAGACAGTCAAGAAACATTTAAGAATGACGGTGCTCTTGCAATACAGATGCTTAGTGTTGAAGAAACACAAAGTTTTGCAGTATCATTGGAGACTAGTGGAGACATCAAGAGTGATTT
Organism: Olea europaea var. sylvestris; assembly: GCF_002742605.1. Taxonomy (NCBI): domain Eukaryota; kingdom Viridiplantae; phylum Streptophyta; class Magnoliopsida; order Lamiales; family Oleaceae; genus Olea; species Olea europaea. The sequence goes on along the minus strand of NC_036248.1, from coordinate 12,865,749 downwards.
TGTGTACTTTCAGTTTGCTATTCAATATTCAAATATCTATCAAGCTGATGTCTCAAGAGTGATTACTGTTAGATTGCCTACCGTAGATAGTGTTTCAGCATATCTAGAGAGTGTTCAGGATGAAGTAGCTGTGGTTCTTATTGCTAAGAGAACTCTTTTACGAGCCAAAGACTCAGCTGATGCTCTTGATATGCGAAAAATGATAGATGAGAGAGTTAAAGATATTGCTAATAAGTTCGGCTCCCAAATGCCCAAGTCAAAGCTTTATCGGTTTCCCAAGGAGCTCTCTTTATTGCCTGAACTGCTATTCCATCTCAGAAGAGGCCCACTTCTCGGAAGTATACTTGGTCATGAAGATGAGAGGTCTGTGCTGCGGAGCTTGTTCCTCAATGCATCCTTCGATCTATCTCTTCGTATGGTGGCACCTCGCTGTCTAATGCACCGGGAAGGTGGAACTTTTGAGGAACTTCCGGCTTATGACCTTGCTATGCAATCTGACGCTGCAGTTGTTCTTGATCATGGCACTGATGTCTTTATTTGGCTGGTATGCAACTCAATAACCCCC